>NW_006399775.1:14717265-14721839 GCF_000299155.1 Elephantulus edwardii
AGGGACAGCGCAGGAGGGGAAGACCCTCTATGAGATGGATTGATTCGGTGACTGGGGTAATCGGGATGGGTGTGTCAGGGGCAGTGCGGTTGGTGTGGGATAGAGCAGGGTTTAGGGCTGTTGTGCATAGGGTCGCTATGAGTCGCAAACTTCTCGACGGCACATAATATCAACACCAACATGCTAATAATAACACTATATCGTGGCATGGAGGAGGAATATTGGAAATGTGTCCACATTTACAACATTACTCTTACCAAAACCATTTATGGAAAATAGGAACTGCATTGGAACATGTATCTCTAGATTGGAAATGATGATATTGTTATTATTTCTAGCCTTGAGCTTAAGATTATAATGTTCAAAATTATTTGTTATACACTTGTTTAAATTTTTCCCTCTTTTTAAAAATTTTTTTCCTTTTATTTTTTTTTTTTAAATTTTCCCCCTTTTAACAACTGTGATCTAGAGGGAAGAGAAAAGACCAGATAATAGCCAAAATTATTGGGGCAGCTACTGCTTCATGATTTAGATCCTCCCAGAAGAGCTGTGGGTGAGCATTAACATTACTGGTAAGTATATTAGTTTTCTCCTGGACACAAGAGCCTACTTTTTGGTCCTAAAAGCCTTCTGAGGTCCCAACTCTTCTCACTATTTCTTAGTTGTTGGAATTGACGGAAAACCTCATAAGCAGTTCCTTACTTCACCTCTGCCTTGCATTCGGACTTCTGAGTTGTAAAACAATCCAGTGGTAGATGGAATTTGCTCCAAGACTTGAGAACAATAAATGACCTAGATGAGCCTCTATATCTTGTGGTTCCTAACCTTTATACTATAATAGACAAAGTGCTAGTCTATAGGCCTTTTATTGTAAGAACTACCTTACCTCTGAAACTTGATTTGCGCCACTATTAGAGCCTATACTTGGAATATTATTGATTTTTAATTTTTGACTCACATACTTTTAACTTGTTAGTTAAATTTGTGTCTTCTAGGCTTCAACAGTTCCATGATACATCTTCAAGGATATAAACATGTACGCCTAAGCACGATTGATAAGAGTGCATCTAAATTTCAAAATCAATTTCCATAATAGTCTATGTGTTTTTTATTGCCAAAGGGACCCTTTAGAATAGTGAGAGAAGATCTTCACGCTGAAACCTACAGCGTCCCTTTTCAGCAGGAAGTAGCTAAGAGAATGTGCCGTCCCCTTTTTCTTATGAATCAGGGTGAAGTCTCTCTCAGGGAGGAGTGATAGGGAATGGCAAAGGACACACTGACAAAGGAGATTAACCAGAACTGGCTTTGACAAGCACCGTGTTAATTGGACAATTAAAACAGACTTTGAAGGGGAAAAAAAAGAAGAACTAACTGGGGAGGAGGGTAGAGAAAATAGTGCAATAATGAATGAATGAAAACCGAAAATCTTTGTAAATATTCATTAAAATTAATAAAATTTAATAATTACAAAAAAGAACCTACAATTATAAGAGGCATTTATGGTAGAACTCCTCCTATATTTCTTTTTATGAGTGTGAGTCCCTTAAGTGCCATAGCTCTTGTGTATCTTTGTGGAGATGTTGATAATAATGACTAAAACTTGCAGATTGTTATTTGGGGTACTCAGTGACTGTTGGAGACTTCAGTGGTGATGGCATAGATGGCATGATTAAACCCTTCAAAAAATATCAAGTATTTGAAACATGTTATATTTTGGTAGTTGTGTGGTTTTAAAACTATTTTTATGTACTATAGCATATAATGAAAGGGAAGTTTCTGGCGTTGTGCTTCTTTTTGGAGTTGTTTTTGATGTGTATTATTGCTCTTTCCCCCACAAAACTGTGTGTCCCTTAGCCTTTGCCTGGAGTTTAAAGCTGCACAAAGGCATTGGCTTAAAACCAGGGATGGAGTGCCGGCAGAGGCTTGGGAAACTCCACTCTGGTAGTGTGGTTTTTTGATGTTTGTGGATGCTGGTCCAGAATGGTAAGTAAGGGAAGTTTTTGGGTCTCCGCTTCTTTTTGGGGTCATTTTTGATGTTTATTATTGCCCTTCCCCTGCCAAGAGAGGATGTCTCTTAGCCTTTGCCTAGGGTTTAAGGCTGCGCAAAGGCATTAGCTTAAACCCGTCAGGGCCTTTGGACCTGCAGTCCTCAGGCCAAATTTATTAATTTTCGAATTAGTATTCCTTGAATGACACAGCAATCTTCTATTTGCTGAACTGAACAACTTGGTGTTGCTGTGATACTGCATACGGTTCCATAGTCTTATCAAATACTATAATGGTTACCCATTTTGTGCAGTGGTCAGATGAGCTTCCAGATTGATTTATGCTGAGAAGCAAGAGTGACATCCACTTCCTAAAACTAGATGCCTCTGGCAACTCTACAAACTCTCTAAATGTACAGAAATTATGGTGATTATAAAACAGAGTTCTGTACAGGAATGATGTTAGTCATAGAACAGAGTTTAGGTCTTTTGTGCAAAACTTACTCTCAGTTGTATTTGACTTGATGACACTTAACCATTGCTAAGTGAAACACTGCTGTAATACCTGGAGTAACACTCTTCCTCTTTGCACATCACTCTTTGTCAACATTGAGTATGAAGTAACTTGGGTTGCTTTGATGCTGAACCTTGTGCCACTGCGGTATCAAATACCAGAATGGCTTCCCAAGGTGGACAGTGTTTGGTTGAGCTCCTAGTTGTAAAACATGTTTGGAAGCAGGAGTGGCATCCACTTTCTAAACCACATGCCTCTGGAAACTCTATGAACTTTGTGAAAAGTCAACAGTTATGGAAAGGCATTAGATCTTTGGTTCATAGAGTTGCTTTAAGTCATGTTTGACTCGACGGCAATGAACAACATAAAAAATTAAACCCACTGACATTAAGCTAGTTTGACTTGTATGTTCAGGCCAGAATTACTATGTAGTGTTCTCAAAGCTTTGATCTTTAAGGAAGATAGTCGCCAAGCCTTCTTCCTCGGATGATGTTGAACCACCAAACTTTAGGTTAGGAGTGAAGAATAAATTGTTTGTGACAACCAAAATTACTTTTATGTACTGCACCAACAAATACATGAGGCATTATTATACAATTGTTCAGATGAAGAAATGAGACTATTAACTGACTGATCTCACACAGCTAGTAAGTAAACAACCTAGGATTAAACTATTCATTGGAACATAGTAATTTAGAAATCTGTCTTTAGGACATTATGAATCTGAAACTTCCTAATTCTCCATATAAAAGATTTTAACTCTTAACTTGTGAAAATCCAGGGGACAAGATTATCCTATGTGATGTTTAAGTTCTTGCAGAAGTAAATAAAAAGCTGTCAGTAATTTTTCAGTGAACAAAAGATTATTGAAAACAGTTGCTTTATGGACCTTTTAACAGGAATAATTTTCTATCAGTGTATGATCAATATTTGCATAAATTATGCAGTACTCAGTTCTTTGCCAGACTTTTCATGTGATCTGAAATAATGTTTAATTCCTTTATTATACCAAACTTTGATAATTACATAAAGAAAAGGAATTGTACTCTGTACTCAAGGAAACCCATAAAATCACCATGTATTCATTTCACCATCATTTCATGACTATACATTTGTTTCACTAAACTCTAGAAATCTTTAGCTGCCACAGTGGATCCTTACAAGTTTTAATATGCAAGTTTCTTTTTTTTTTCTTACTGAGGCTAGTAGTCTAGGGCCTGTTATGCTGCTAATATAAAGGCTGTACATTTCCAGCAGTTCATATCCACTAACAACTCAGAGAAAGATGAGCTTTGAATTCATCCTAATTCAAAATTAAGATGAGCTTTCTCTTTCCCTCAACATTTACAACCTCAAAAACCTGACAGTCACTATGTGCTGGAAATAAGTTCAAGTTTGAATTTTGGGAACTGGTGGCCACATGGTAAGGAGTTGTCCTGCCATTCCAAAGACAAGCAGTTCGAAGCATCAGCTGGTATGTGGGAGAAACATGGACAGTCTCCTGTGTGATGTACTACCTCTGAAAACCCACTAATAGGTCAGCTTTGAAGTTTCCAACTCTATGGTACATAATTGCAATGACCTTGTCTCCAGCAACCCCATGACTGGAAAACTTTATGTGAGAAAATGTTACTTTTCAATTTGGAGAAATCTTCATAAAATGCATTTCCTCTTATCTAGCTAAATGGTTAACAATTCAACCTTCAATAACATAACAAAAGCCCGTTTCTTCTTCCATAGACTGTAGTCCTCTTACTTTAGCATGGGTTTGACCCTACATCCCATAAATCACCTAGGAAAGATGTTTAATTTCCTTATTCTTATTATACATATTCTGTCATATTCAACTGGCTCATTCTAATTCTAATTCATGACATACAAATTATGGCTTGATATGCTTGAGAGTATGGGGGAAATGTTCACACGTACATATACATAGTACATACGTACACATGCATATAGATATAGATGAGATGACACAACTCTGCTTGCTGAAACTGAGGAGGACCTCATGCACTTGCTGCGAAGGGTCAAGGACTGCAGCCTTCAGTATGGACTGAGGCTCAATGTCAAGA
>NW_006399775.1:14723694-14734959 GCF_000299155.1 Elephantulus edwardii
ATACTTAGAGGTATAGATAATATACTTACTCATGGCCATCAAGTTGGAACCAACTCATAGCTCACCTCTAGTGGTTGTTGTTTTAGATGGTGTTGAGTCAACTATGACTCAAAGTAACCTCATGAACAACACATCTGAACATTCTATTATCTTGCACCATCCTCACTAGCTCTGATATTTTTGAGTTGGGTCCATTGTTACAGTCACTGCACCAAATCCATCTTACTGAAGATCTTCCTCACGTTCTCTGACTTCCACGTTTTCCAGAATGATATTCTTTTCAAAGGATTGGTTCCCTCTGACAACATGCATAAAGTATGTCAGATGACGTTTTACCATTCTTGCCTTTAAGGCACATCCTTGGTTGGAAGTAAGCTTCAATATAGACTTGTTTGGGTTTGGTGGGTTTTTTGTTGTTTTTTGAGTTTTTTTCCCCCAGTCTAACAGTATCATAATGGAAACAAAGATAGAGGTAGAGAGATATAGATAAATATAGACTCAATGAAGTAAATGTAATGTTGTTGTTGTTGTTGTTAAAGACTCAGTGAAGTAAATCTAATTTTAACAGAATTCATGAGGATAGTCTCTTAGATGCAGAACACACACACACACACACACACACACACACACACACACAATCTTGTCCTTGATATTCTCCTAGATGCAGAACACACACACACACACACACACACACACACACACACACACACACTCATGTCCTTGATCATGGTTTTGTCAACCACTCATCAGTTAGACTTTAAGGAACTGACACTTTAATAAGAATCTTTTAAACTCTTGGTTTGTATTCAGCTATGAGTTTGACATTTCAAAGAGTTCTTTTCTCTGCTTCAAGAAGAGGTATTCATAATTACAATTATCTGTGCAGTTATAGCCTCATCATTTTCATGAAGAAAAAAATATTTTAAATGACTCTCATTACTCATAACCACAATCAAGTGTTTCGGGATTCCCACTTTCCTCAAGGTAAGCCACAACTTATTGTGATCCACACAGTCAATGCCTTTGCATAGTCAAGGAAACATAGATAGTCATTCCTCTGCTACTCTTTGCTTTCTGCCAAAATACTTTTGATATTGGCAGTAGTGTCTCTTGTGCCAAAACCACTTCCAAACCAAGCTTGTATTTCTGGTAGTTCTCTGTCAATGTACTGTTTCTTTTGTTTCTGTATAATCTTCAGAAGGATTTTGCTAGCATGTGATATTATATTACCGATATTGTTCAATAATTTCTAAACTCTATCAGGTTGCCTTTTGTTGGGATCGAAATAAATATGAATATCTTCCAGTCAGTTGAGCAGGTATATACACAACCTGGTGAGCACATCTAGGGCAGCATCTGTTTGTCAAAAGTTGTCAATTGGTATTCCGTCAATTCCTGGGGCTTTATATTTTGCTGAGTCCTTAAGAGTAGCCTGAACTTCCTCCTTCATCATTATTGCCTCTTGATCATATTTTGTTTCTGGAAATGCTTCTGTGTCAGCCAATTATTTTTATATAGGGACTTTATATATTCCTTCTATCTTCTTTTAATGCTTCTTGAATCAATCAATATTCTGCCCATAGCATCCTTAAGTATTGCAGTTCACACCTTAAATTTGTCCTTTATTTCCTTCAGCTTAAGAAATGCTGAGAGAGTTTGACCCTTTTGATTTTCAGATTCCAGCTCCTTGCACATTTCATTATAATACTTTGCCTTTTTTTCCCGAGCTGCCCTTTGAACTCTTCTATTCAGCAACTTAGCTTCTTCATTTCTTCCCTTTGCTTTGGCTTCTCAGCACTCTTGTGCAATATAGAGTATCTTCTGACATCTATTTTGTTCTTTTTTTCTTCTTTCTTCTTTGTAATAACCTTTGCATTCTTTATGGATGATATTCTCAATATCTTCCCACAGCTAATCTGGTCTTTGTTCATTAGTGTTTAAGGCCTCAAACCTGTTCCTGAGAGGGTTTTTTAATTCAGGAGGAATAGACTCAAGATCAAATTTTTATTCCTGTGAATATAATTTAACCTTCTTTTGCTTTAATTTGAACTTGCATGTAAGTAGTTGATGGTCTGTTTCACAGTAAGCACCTGGCCTAGTTTTCACTGCTGATATTGAATTTATCCAATGATTCCTTGGACAGATGTAATCTAGGAAGCAGTCATCAGAACACAGGAAAGAAATACTACATGAATCACAATTAGGAAAGATGTGTGTCAGGGATGTATCCTGTCTCCATACCTTTTCAATTCAAATGCAGAACAAATTATTAAGGAAGCTGGCTTTATGAGGAAGAATGTGGCATCAGGATTGGAGAAAGATTCATCAACAACCTATGTTATATAGATGACACAAACTTGCTTGCTGAAAGTGAGGAGGATCTGAAGTGTTTGCTGCAGAAGGTCAAGGAGTGTTGTCTTTGACATAGATTGAAGCTCAGCATCAAAAACACAAAGATTCTAACCACTGGACCAATAGACAGTATCATGATAGACCAGGAAGTGATTGAGATTGTTAACCACTTCAGTTTGCTTAGCTCCACAATCAGCACTCTTCCACCTCCCCCTTTTTTAATAAATGATATTTTAATGCAACATATATATTTTTACAGCATATTCTTTCCATTTAATTTTCCCCTATTCATTCATTATTGCACATTTTCTTCCCTTCTCACTTGTCCTTCTTGGAAAAGAAAAAAAAATTCTTTCATTGTTATACAATTTCCCTCACCAAGTCCACAATCTACTTTACTATGCTTTTTCTTTCTGTAATCTTTTTATGTATTATTTTATACCTCTTGCTACCAGCATTCAGGAAATCAAAAGACAAATTACAATGGGAAAATCTGCTTTTAAGGACCTCTCCAGAGTACTTACTGAAGAGCAATGATGTCAGTATGGAGACTAAGTTGTATCTAATCCAGGCCATGGTCTTTGTAATTACTTGCTGTGCATCAGAGAGCTGGATGACAGAAGAAGAGTTGATGACCTTCGGTTGTGGTGCTGGAAAAGAGTCTTGAACATATCATGGACAGCCAAGAAAACAAATAGGTCTGGTTTGGAGAGGGTAAAACCAAGTTTGTCCTTGGAGGCTAGGATTTTGAAGCTCTATTTCACATATTTGGGGCACATGGGCAGAAGGGACCGATCCTTAGAGAAGAACATCAAGCTCTGAAGGGTGGAGAGATGGCATAGGAGAGGAAGACCCAGATGAGATGGATTGATACAGTAACTGGATAATGGGAGTTGATCTATCAAAATCAGTGAGAGTGGCTCATAATAGGACAGGCTTCCGATTTACTCTATATAGGGTCGCTATAGGTTGCAGGTGACTCAACAGCACATAACAACAGTAACAACAACTAATATCTGACTCTCCAGTGTGTTTTCAGAGGCTAAAAATTATTCATGAGGAGATTGCCCATCTTTCTCCCACAGAGCAGCCAGTGGATTTGAACATCCTGCCTTTCAGTTGGCTACATGACTCCTTACCCACTCAGCTACCAGAGTTTCCTTAAATGAATGAAGAATGAAAACATTTAAAAAAATACATGAGGCATAAAGAAGCAGCCTTGTGAAATGAAGCTTCATTCTACACTGGAATGTGATAGAACCAAATATTTCAGAAACTAAAATTCTTTTTATTGATCTAAGTCATCACTATTTCTGTCTCCAACACATACTCCAATTGTTGTCCTTTAAAACATGTATATTTTTTGTAAAACATGTATACTTTCTTGTTAGATACTGACTCTAGTCTATTCTTTCATAGCATAGAAACTGGAAGAGTAAAAACTATATTATCAGATTATTTGCAAGTAGCGGTCATATACGGTTCAGTTTCTGCGAATGAGATTAGTGTTGTTGTTGTTGTTATGTGCCATTGAGTTGCTTGTGACTCATAGCAGTCCTTTGTACTATGCTGTTCTATCCTGTGTCAACCTTGCCATCTCAAACACACTCATTCCCACCACTCCAATCACCAAATCAATCCATCTCATTGAGGATCTCTCTCTCCTGCACCATCTCTCCACTCTCCCAAATATGATGTCCCTCTCCTAGGACCAGTCCCTCTTTGAAACATGCCCAAAGTCTGTCAGACGATGCTTTAGAACCCTGATTCTAAGGAGCATTCCGGCTTCACCCCCTCCAGGACAAACCTGTTTGTTCTCCTAGCAGTCCGTCATTTATTCAACACTCTTCTCCAACACCACAGCTCAAAGGCATCAATTCTCTTTCTATCATTCCTATTCACTATCCAACTCTCTGATGCATAGCACGTAATTGCAAAGGCTGTAACCTGGATCAGGCACACCTTAGTCTCCAGCCTGATGTCATTGCTCTTCAGTACTCTTGAGAGATTCCTGACAGCTGACTTTCCCATTGCAATTTATCTCTTGATTTCCTGGCTGCTATTATCAAGAGTGTTGACTGTGGAACCAAGTAAACTAAAAATGTTAACTATCTCCATCTCTTCACCATCCATACTGATGCTGCCAATTGGCCCAGTGATGAGAATCTTTGTTTTCTTGATCTTGAGCTTCAATCCATATTGAAGGGTACAGTCTTTGACCTTCTGCAGCAAGCACTTCAGGTTCCCCTCAGTTTCAGCCAGCAGGGTTGTGGCATCTGCATAATGCAGGTTATTGATGAATCTTCCACCAATCTTGATGTCACATTCCTCCTTGTACAGCCCAGCATCTTGGATGATCTGTTCTGCATACAGATGGAAAAGGAATGGAGACAGAATAAATCCCTGAGAGACCCCCTTCTTGATTTTTGACCATGTAGTGTCTCCTTGCTCTGGTTCTGACGACTGCCTCTTGGTCCAAGTACAGGATTCGCAGAAGCACAACCAAATGTTCTGGGATTCCCATTCTTCTCAGAGTCAGCCATAGTTTGTTGTGATCCACACAGTTAAAAGCCTTTGCATAGTCAATGAAGCACAGATAGACATTTTTCTGGTATTCTCTGCTTTCTGCCAAGATCCATCTGACATTAGCTATAATATCCATAGCAGCATGACCTCTTCTAAATCCATCTTGCACATCTGGCAGTTCTCTGTTGACATATTGTTCCAAATGTTTTTGGACAATTATCAGCAGAATCTTGCTTGCATGTGATATCAATCATATTGTTCGCTAATTTCCGCACTCTGTTGGGTCACAGGGAAGGTAGAAAATATCTTTCCTGAAGCAGAGATAATAGAGTATTGAATTCTGGAAGAATTTGAACTCTATGTTTTGTTCTAGATCATCAGCTTTCTGACAGGTAGACATTGTTGAGAAAGCAGTGATGCTAGGCAGTTGCATCAATAACATCCTGATTATGGACACTCCAGCACAAAGCTGACAACAAAAACCTGATATTCATATAGATAATGAGATCACTATATTTTAAAAATTTTCAGTTTGTCCCACAAGGGTAAATAAGTCAAAATTATTTGTAGAATTTGGAGAGCTGGATTAGGCATAGGGTATTTAGAATGAAGAAGATGGTGAATTTAGACTGAGAAACCATTTGTATTTGCAATCAGTTAATTTATTGGCAAGAAATATTTAGAATTGTAACATTTGGAACATGTGAATCCATGCTGTATCACTGTTTAATCCAATTGCCTGCATTTTATTTGGAAAAGATGAGTGTGAATAAACTGATATTAAAATAATTTGAACATAGAGAATTTGTCTTACATGCTATGATTTTGTAAAGTTTACCATTATCACAAATAAAGCTCATCTTTCAAATTGTTATTATCTTTTTTATTTTTAATGACCTTAGGGTTACTTTATTTCTCATAACCTTTTTAGTGGTAAGTTTTATTTTGAGGCTAAAAGTTATTCAGTTATCTCTTGACTTGTTCTCCTCTTCTCATCTTCACAAATTTTGCAAGAAACTTTAAAAGAGAAGTGACTGGGAAAGTGGTTTCTTTCTGCAGCAGTAATTTTTTTCTTTATTATTTTAGACAAAGTACTCCATTTACATGAAATAGGTTTATGGGTTAAACACCTCTCAAATATTAGAATAACATGTCTCTGTCATCAGTCGATTCCTGCTCTAAATGCAAATCCAAATATCGGAGAAAAAGAATTCTTTTAGAGACATGACATTCAATCCTGTCCATCAGAATCACCTAAAAAGACAAAGAGGCAAAAATTATAAGAGAAAGCTAAGAGAGTCATAGAATCAGTTTAAATAAGTCACAAAAAGGAGAGTTATAAAAAGGTTCAAAGTACATTATGTATTATTTAAAAAGTAAAGATGCCTAAATTCCATTCTTCTATATTTTAATTCAGTACCATGTGAGTAGGGGTAAAAGAACTAAAGCAAAAATAAAAGTGAGAAACTATTTTTGTAGCACAAGCAAATTTTGCTTCTTAATTAAGAGGCTTAAGATACATGGAAATGAACCAAGATGTTTAAACAGGAAACAGATCCATGTGTAACAACACTTAGCACACCCTCTACCACTGTTACAGCTTGCATGTAAGATGACTGGAAGATAGACTTTAGTACTTAGTTAAGTCATTAGGGGTGTCTGATCAGGGAAAGAAATTACCTCCAGGTGCTGGCCTATTGGGACACTCTAGTATAATTTTAAGCTTCTGATCAGTAAGCAATCTCTTTCTGCATGCATGAACAACCAACAAGCTTTTAAATTATTAAATACTGACATTAAACACTAGCAAGCTGAGATACATTGGTATGGGACATTTAGAATCAATCATATAATCTACTATGTTGGAGATGAAAACATGAAAAAAAAATGGGGTCACTTTTTTAGTTCAAAAGACTATTTCCAGATTCACCTTGAAATACAATGTTGTGAGTGACAGGATAATATCAATACCTATACAAGTAATACCAGTTAGTACATTCAAATTTATGCACCAACAACTGTAGACAAAGAGGAGGAAATAGATATCTTCCACCAACTTTTACATCGGAAATTGTCCAAACATGCAAACAAGGTATATTGATAATAATGGGTGGCTATGATGCAAAAGCTAGGGACAAAGAAGAAGAGTCAAAAGTCAGAAAATATGGTCTTTGTGACAGATGTAAGTCTAGAGACAAAATAAGATAATATTTTACCATGAATAAGTTATTCATTGCAAATACATTAACAAGAAACAACAAATGATGACGATATATATAGAACTCAGCTGATGGTCTGCACAGGCGTCAGATAGATTACATCTGTGAAAAGAATCATTGGAGAACCTCAATAGTAGCGGTAAAAATGAGACCAAGTGATGATTGTGAAACACACTGTTAACTGCTCATATGCAAGTTCAACAGCTTCATTTTGCTTGGATCCACAGTTAACACCCTTAGTATCAGCAGTCAGAAAATAAGAAGACACATTACACTGGGAAAATCTGCAGTTAGGGGCCACATCATATTATTGAGGAATAATGATGTTAGTTAGAAGACTAAGATGTGTCTGATTCAGGCTATGACCTTTCCAGTTACTCACTATGCATCTGAGAGCTGGACAATGAATAAGGATGATGGAAAAAGAACTGACACCTTTGAGCTGTGGTGTTGGAGAAGAGCACAGAACATTCCATGGATGGACAAGAGAACAAACAAATATATCTTCAAGAGGGTGTAGCCGAAGTGTTCTTTAAGGTAGGAATTATGAGACTTGACCTCATACTTTGGGCACGTTGCTAGAAGGTGCTATTCCCTGGGAAGCATGAAGAGTCAGTGAAGGAGGTGAAGACCCTCCACCACGTGGATTAGCATGGTGACTGCTGCAATAGGCTCTTGTGTGTCAGGAAGTGTGAGGATGGTGCAGGATAGAACAGAATTCAGATCTTTTGTTCATAGTATTTTTATGAGTTGTACTCACCTCAATGGTACCTAACAACAACAACAATGCAAGTTCAAATGGAAGCTAAAGAAAACTAAAGTAAATCTGCAGAAACCAAAATCTTATCTTGAGTCTATCCCACCTGAATTTAAAAATAATTTCAAGAACATGTTTGAGATAATGAACACTAACGATAAAAGACCAGATGAGCTGTGGAAGATATCAAGAATATAATTAGTGAAGAATGCAAAAGGTCATTAGAAAGATAGAGGAGGAAGAAGAAACTGAAAAGAATGACAGAAGAGACTGAATATTACACTACATCACCAAGAAACCAAAACAAAGAGATAAATCAAGATCTGAAGGAGGTAAACAGAAGATTTCAAAGAGCAGTTCAGGAAGAAAAGTAAAGTATTTTAATGAAATGTGCAAAAAGCTGGACTAAAAGGACTGAAAAATGATTCAAACCTCAAGTTGCAATGCCTAAGGATGCTATGGGCAGAATATTGAATGATCCAGGAAGCACCAAAAGATAATGGAGGCAATACACAGAGTCATTGTACCAAATTAATTGTCTGACACAGGAGAATTTAATAAAACAATATATGATCAAAAATGAAATAGTGATGAATAAATAAGTGCGAGTTGATCTGAAGGAACTGGCAAAAATCAAGTCCCCAGCAATTGATAGAATAGCACTTAACATATTTCAACAAATAGATGCTGCTCCGGACGTGCTCACTAGGTGATGCCAAGAATTCTGGAGAACTACCTGGCCAACTGCCTGGAAAAGATCCATATTTATTTCCATTTAAAAAAATCTGAGAGAGTATGGAAATTATTGAACAATATCAGTAATATCACACATAAGCAAAATCCTGCTAAGGATTTCCCAAAAAGACTGGAATAGTACATCAACAGATAACTACCAGGAATATTGTTGTTGTTATGTGCCGTCGAGTCGCTGGCCTAAACCCTAAACCCTGTGTTATTCTGTGCCAATCACACTGCTTCCAACAAACCCATCCCGATTACCCCAGTCACTGAATCAATCCACCTCATAGAGGGTCTTTCCCTCCTGTGCTGTCCCTCCAACCTCCCAAGTATGATGTCCCTCTCCAAGGACCTGTCCCTCCTTACAACATGTCCAAAGTATGTCAGATGAAGCCCCAGAATCCTTGCCTCCAAGGAGCAGCCCAGTTTAACTCTCTCCAGGGTGAACCTGTTAGTTTTTCAACACTCTTCTCCAGCACCACAGCTCAAAGGCATCAATTCTCCTTCTATCATCCCTAGTCATTGTCCAACTCTCTGATACATAACAAGTGATTGGAAAGACCATAGCCTGTATCAGACACACCTTAGTCTCCAAAGAGACACCGTTGTTCTTCAGTACTTTGGAGATGTCCCTAACAGCAGACTTTCCCATTGCAATACGTCTTTTAATTTCCTGGCTGCTTGTGTCAAGGGTGTTGACTGTGGAGCCAAGCAGACTAAAGTTGTTAACAATCTCCATCTCGTCACCATCCATCCTGATGCTGCCAATTGGTCCAGCGGTGAGAATCTTTGTCTTCTTGATATTGAACCTCAATCCATATTGAAGACTGCAGTTCTTGACCCTCTGCAGCAAGCACTTCAGTTTCTCCTCAGTTTCAGCAAGCCGGTTGTGTCATCTGCATAATGCAGATTGTTGATAGATCTTCTTCCAATCCTGATGCCACATTTCTCCTCATAGAGCCCAGCCTCCTAGATAATCTGTTTTGCATACAGGTTGAAAAGGTATGGAGATAAGACTCATGGCTGGAGTACACCCTTCCCAATTTTGAACTATGTGGTGTTTCCTTGCTCTGTTCTGACGACTGCCTCTTGGTTGAAGTATAGGTTTCTCATTAGCATGATCAAGTGTTCAGGGATTCCCATTCTTCTTCTCAGAGTCAGCCACAGTTTGTTATGCTCCATACAGTCAAAAGCCTTTGCATAATCAATGAAACACAAATAGACATTCTTCTGGTATTCCCTGCTTTCAGCTAAGATCCATCTAACATTAGCTACAATATCTCTAGTACCATGACTCCTTCTAAACCCAGCCTGGACTTTTGGCATACTGTACTGGAGTGCAGAGAAGCCAAAGCATAAAGAAGAACTCATGATACTAAAGAGCTGAATGGAAGATTCTCAAAGGCAGCATGGGATGACAAAGCAAAATATTACAATGAAATGTGCAAGGAGTTGGGGTAAGAAAATCAAAAGGGCCAAACTCATTCATCATTTCTTAAGCTCAAGCAACTGAAGAAAAAATTCAAACCTCGAGTTGCTATAATGAAGGATGCTTTAGACAGAATATTACGTGATCCAGGAAGTATTAAAAGAAGATGGAAAGAATATATTGAGTTACTGTTTCGAAAGGAATTGGCAGATACAGAAGAATTTAATGAAATCACATGTGAGCAAGATCCTATGGTGATGAAGGAAGAAGTTCAAGATGCTTTGAAGGAAGTAGCAAAAAATAAGGCCTCAGGAATAGATGGTATACCGATTGACGTATTTCAGCTAACAGATTCTGCCCTGGATGTGCTTACCAAGTTGTGCCAAGAAATCTGGAGAACAACCATGTGACCAACTGACTGGACGAGATCTATATTTCCAAATATAGATTTCAAATCCCATTCCAAAGAAGGATGACCCAACAGAGTGTGGAAACTATAGAACAATCTCACTGATTTCACATGCAAGCAAGATTCTAGAGAAGATTATCCAAAAACAATTGGAACAACACATCAGCAGAGAACCAGAAATACTAGTTGTGTTTAAAAGAGGCTACAGCACTAGGGGCATTATCACTAATTTCAGATAGATTTTGGCTGACAGCAGACAGTACCAGAGGAATATTTATTTGTGTTTCACTGACTATGCAAAGGAATTTGACTGTTTGGATCACAACAAACTGGCTAACTTTAAGAATGGGAATCCCAGAACACTTGATTGTGCTCATGCAAACCTATCCTTGGACCAGGAATCGGTTCTCCGAACAGAGTAAGAAAACACTGCGTGGTTCAAAATCAGGAAAGGAAAGCATCAGGGATGTGCCCTTTCTCCAGACTTTTTCAATCTTTATGCAGACCAGCTCATTTGGGAGGCTAGACTTTATGAGGAGGAATGTGGTATCAGGATTAGAGGAAGACTCATCAACAACCTGCATTATGTAGATGACATAATCATGTTTGCTAAAACCATGAAGAACCAAAGTAATCTGCAGAACAAATGCATTCTTCAATATGAACTTAAGCTTAACATTAAGAAAGCAAAGATTTTCACAATTGTGCGAACTTGCAGCACCATGATATATGGAGAAATTTTTTTAAATTAATTTAGTTTGTTTATTTTTCATTTCAATGAACATCTACAGAGATTTTGGAATTCCATTCATTCATTGTTGCACCCTTCTCCCTG
>NW_006399775.1:14735059-14735551 GCF_000299155.1 Elephantulus edwardii
GAGCCTCAGAATCCTTGCCTCCAAGGAGCCACCCGGTTTAACCCTTTCCAGGATGAATCTGTTTGTTTTCCTAGCAGTCCATGGTCTCAATACTCTTCTCCAGCACCACAGCTCAAAGGCATCAATTCTCCTTCTATCCTCCTTGGTCATTGTTCAACTCTGATGCATAACAAGTGATTGTGAAGACCATGGCCTGTCTCAGATGCACCTTAGTCTCCAGAGAGACACCATTGCTCTTCAGAACTTTGGTGAGGTCCCTAACAGCAGACTTTCCCATGGCAATGTGCCTTTTAATTTCTTGGCTACTGATGCCAAGAGTGTTGACTGTGGAGCCAAGCAAACTGAAGGAAACCGAAGGTGGACAACCTCAATCTCTTCACCATCCATTTTGATGCTGCCAATTGGTCCAGTGGTGATAATCTTTGTCTTCTTGACATAGAGCCTGAATCCATATTGGAGGCTGCAGTCCTTGACACTCTGCAGCAGGTACCT
>NW_006399775.1:14739088-14742985 GCF_000299155.1 Elephantulus edwardii
CCCCAAACCCCACCCCCTACCCCCAAGTATAATCCACTCTGCAATTCTCATTGCATAATTACTAAGGTTGTAAATAAGTTCAGCCTGCTTGGTTTCACAGTCAAAACTCTTGGTCCAGCAGTAAGAAATTAAGACAAATTGCGTTAGGAAAATCTGATGTCAGAGACTTCTCCAGAATGCTAAAGAGCAACAATGTCAGTCTAGAGATTAAGGTATCCCTGATGTAGGCCATGGTGTTTGCAATTACTTGCTATGCATCAGAGAGCTGGACAATGACTAAGAATGACAGGAAAATAATCAATGTATTTGAATTGTGCTGCTGCAGAAGAGATTGAATATACCATGGACTGCCAAAAGAACAAATACGACTGTCCTAGAGAGGGTGAAGCCAAGTTTTTCCTTGGAGGCAAAAATTTTGAAGCTCCACTTCACATGCTTTGGGCATGTTAACAGGAGAGACTGATTTTCGCAGAAGGAAATCATGCTCAGGAGGGTGGAGGGACAGCATAGGAGAGGAAAGCCCCAGATGAGATGTACTGACACAGTCTAGGGTAATAAGGGTAGGTGTGTTGGAGAAAGAGAGATTGACTCATAATAGGGCAGGGTTAGAATTATTGTCTTTAGGGTTGCTATGAGTCACAGACAATTTGGTGGCCCATAACAACAACAACTCTTCAACCTATTCCAAGCAATTTTTAATTTATATCAACCTTGCTTAAATTCAATCCACAGACTAGAATATTTTGTAAAAAAAAAAATATTGGAGAGACAGTGCAGCCGGCAGAGGGAAACTGGTCTCCAACTCTGCTATGCACCACCAAGGACACTTCCAGAGTTTAGGACAAGTGGGATGCACACAGGAGAGATTACCATGAGACTACATGACAGCTGAAAAGGAAGCTAGGTAGAGGTACTTGGAGCCACTCCTTTTTCCCCAGCGCAGATAGAGAGAGTGCAGCAGTCAGTGAAAACTGGTTTTTAGTCATACCAAGGAAAAAATACAGATTTTAGATAAGGTGGGTCACATGCGGTAGAGATTCCCACTGGGCTACCCAAGACTTAAGAGGGCAGACATAGACTTTATGAGAGAGGCTGCAATCAAGTGAGGGACTCCATCCCACAACAGGTACATTGAAATGCGGGAAAGGGAGCTGCCTGCAACTCCACTGGAAACAAACTGCTTTGGTTGTTGAACCTGGCTTCTAGATCACATCACAGACCACCAAGGATAATAATATCCATTAGAAGAGGAGGCTGGCATTGGGGTGGGGGTAAGACTCAGAAAAACTGGATGAAATATGTTTATGGCATTGAAGTCTATGGGGGAGAGAATAGTCTAAAAGTATTATATTTTAGGGCATTATTTTTATCGTAGGAGTATGCAATGAGGGTTGCAGAGTGGATTATATTTGGGGGTAGGGGGAGGGGTTTGGGGAGGTGCGGGGGGGGATTGTGTACCAATGAGGGAGTTTTTCTTTTGCTTTTCAAGGAGAGGAGCAAATGGGGGGGAGGTGTTTGTGCGGGGAGAAGGGTGCAACAATGAATGAATGGAATCCCAAAATCTCTGTAGATGTTCATTGAAATGAAAAATAAACAAACTAAATTTAAAAAAAAAAGAAGAGGTGACCACAATCAAGTGAGAGATTTCCTCCCCAAAAGGGCACATTGAGGTGCAGGGGAGGGAGCTGTTTGAAAATTCCTGCAAAACAAGCGTCTTCTGGTCTATAGGGTGTACCACAAATCACCTAGGACACTAATAGACTTCAGAAGAGGGGGGCCACACTCAGGCAAGATTCCCACAGACCACTGCACACCAGAAAGGACATGAAGGACTTTAAGAAAGGCAAACTTTCTCACTGAACAGGTCAGAAAGTACTTCTGAGAGAGAAAGTTGTCACCCTTATAAATGGGAACACCTTAAGCCTACAACTAATCAATAGCTTCATAAAGTGAAAGAATGTTCACTAACCTCCACAAACAAATAGAATCAACCTAACACATACCAAGAAAAATGTCTCATAATGTCAACAAAGCAGCAGGAGTGTCAAATGTTGAGAAAAAAACAACAACAAAACTCCTAAAAATTAAGAACAAAGTGCACACCAAATGAATACCCAAGGGACAGAGAAGCAGAAGAAATATGGCAACATAGGGTTATATGAACAGCTACTAAAGAAGGTACACATGAGGGAAGAAAGATTTAAAACCATAAATAAAACAAATACTTCTGAGACCAGGAGCAAGTAGAAATAGATTGATGTAGAGAAACATGAACAACGACTGAAAATATACAAAAAAATGGAAGGATTGAAACTATAGTTAAAAAGGCAGAAGGAATTTAAAGGCCATCACAGGACAGAGAATACAGCCAACACACTTCTAGAAATAACATAATGTATCTCAGAATATCAAAACCAAAATGGCCGAAGTTTCCAACTGCTGGATAGACAAAAAAGCAAAACAAATGACATGGAACAGAGAATCAGTGAGCTACAAGACAAGAATCTCAATAAGAACATACTACAGGGGATGGAAGGAAAATGAAGAGAATATTAGAATCATGTAGGAGAGCATCAAAAGGAACAACAGATATGTGATTCAAGTTCGAGAACATAAGAGTAGCAGGTAAAGCACTGAGAAAATTGTGGAAGAGGTACTGGAGGAAAATTTTCTATGAAGTTTTGATATGGTATAATGAAGGTATAATGAAGAATAAGGAAATCCACATTCAAGAAGCTCTGTGAACCCCAAACAGATTCAATCCTGAAAGAAAAACATCAAAACATATTATGGTCAAATTCTCTAAGATAAAAAATAAGAATAGAATATTAAAAGCAGCATAATAAAAACAAAGAGTCAGTTAAAAAGCAGAGTCAATTAGATTACTTTCTGATGACTCAACAGAAACTGTGCAAGCAAGAAGACAATGGGATGGCACATACGGAAGGATGAAATAAAACAATTGCCATCTGAGGATCCCAGAAATGCTGTCCATCAAGTATGAAGGAAAAGTAGAAATTAGATCATTTGCAGAAAAACAAGAATTTATGGAATTTGTGAAAACAAGTTCAAATCTATAACAAATTCAAAGGGAAGTTTTTCACACGGGAACAAAGGAAAGTGGATAGATAATAGTAACCAGAAACAATAGAAAAAGAAATGTAGCAAAATGTCTGTCATAAAATATGGCCTGTGAATAATCACAATGTGAGTGGCTTTAATGCACCAATTAAGAGAAAAAGAATAGCCAAATAGATTTTTGTTGTTGTTATGTGCCATTGAATCACTTGTGACTCGTAGAGACTCTATGTACAACAGCTCTGAATCCTGCTCTATCTTGAGCCAGTATTATTGTCTCTGACACAGCTACCCACATTAACCCAGTCTCTGAGTCAATCAATTTCATCAAGGGTCTTCTTCTCTTGTGTTGTCCCTCCACACTCCCAAGCATGATGTACCTCTCCAAGCAGAATGGATTAAAAAAAATAATGCTCTAAGAAACATATCTAAGGAAGAAGAAAAATTATAGGCAAAAAATCAAAGCCTGGGAAAGAATATATCAAATAAATGGCACTCACAAAAAGTAAAAGTGGCAATAATAATCTCTGATAATAGGCTTCAGGATGTAAACCACCATAAAAAATAAAGAAGGGCATAATATTGTGAATATAGTCACAACAGATGAAGAAGATACCTTGGTCAACTTCTACACACCTAATGATAGACCTGCAAAACACATAAAACATTGTCAATAGACTTGAAAGAAGAAACAGACAGCAGTACAATAGTGATTGTTATTGTTATGTGCCATCGAGTCGTTTCCGACTCATAGCGACCCTATGCACAACAGCTCTAAACCCTGCTCTATCCTGCACCAACCGCACCGCCTCTGACACA
>NW_006399775.1:14743340-14750448 GCF_000299155.1 Elephantulus edwardii
TTAGTCTCCAGAGAGACACTGTTGCTCCTGAGTACGTTTGAGAGGTCCCTAACAGCAGACTTTCCCATCGCGATACGCTTTTTTATTTCCTGACTGCTGGTACCAAGAGTGTTAACTGTGGAGCCGAGCAAAGTGAAGCTGTGAACACTCTCAATCTCTTCATCATCCATCCTGACGCTGCCAATTGGTTCAGTGGTGAGAATCTTTGTCTTCTTGACGTTGAGCCTTAGTCCAATAGTGATAGGAGACTTTAACATACCACTCTCATCAAAGAATATGCCAACTCCAAAGAAATTTAACAAAGATGCAAAAGATCTAAGCTATTCAATTATCCAACTTGACCTTTGTGGATATATTCAGAGTACTATACTTTATTTTCAAGTGTACATCATATATTCTTCAGAGTTTGTCATATATTAGGACTCAAATAAAAATATTTAAATAAAATATCTTTTCACACCAGAATGTCCTAAAATTAGAAATTAAAGACAAGGGGGTAAAACTTACAAAATTGTTCATGTGAAAGTTAAATAACACTCTACTGGAAGCTCCAGAAGCCAATTGCTAAGAAGCTGGGCTGTAATCCTAAAAGCACATGGTTGAGTCTACTAGCTACTCTGGAAAAGATGAATAATCTCCTCCCATATAATTTCATACCTCTGAAAACCCACCCGAGTGTCAGCTCTGGGTCAACTCCGACTTAGTTGAGCACAGTAACAGGACATGAATGAATTATAAAAGAAATAAAATATGAAATAAAAATGCCTCTAAACAAATTATAATGAAAATACAACATATCAATATCTTTAGGATGTAGCTAAGACAGTCCACAGGGGAGAGTTTATAGCAGTAGAAAAACACAGAAAAAATGAAGAAAGAAGCAAAATGAACTATCTATCTAACTCAACACCTCCATCAAATATAGAAAGAACAACAGTCTCACCCAATTACCTCTTGAAGAAAAGAAATGATAAGGATAACAATTTAAATCAATGAGATAGTAAATAGAAAAACAATTGCAACCACCAATAATATCAGGAGCTGATTCTTCAAAAGGGTTAAGAAAATAGATACATCTTTAGCAAGTTAATAAATGGGAGGGGGAGATAAGACTCAAATAAAGCAAATAAATAATGGAAGAGGTGAAATCACAGCAGAACAAGCTGAAATGAAATAAAAAAAATACAGAATATTATGAAAATCTATACTCTGATAAATTTGAAAATCTAGAGAAAATGGACAGATTCCTAGAAACTCAAACCCTACTCAGATTGTCATGGACACATGTTGAACACTCGAACAGACCCATCACAAAAGAAGAAATTGTGCAGATTATAAAAAGACTTCGCCACATAAAAGTCTTGACCTAAATGGCTTGACAGCTGAATTCTACCAAATATTCAGAGAAGATCTAATGTTAATTCTACATAACGTTATTTAAAAAAATGAAAAGAGAAGAATCATTTCAAAGTTATTCTATGAAGTAAGCATAATCCTAATGCTAAAACCAGACAAAAACATCACCAAAAAAGAAAATTATAGACTCATGAATATAGATTGAAAAATCTTTAACAAAATCCTAACCAATAGAATGGAGCAGTACATTAAAAAAAGTAATTAATCATGAATGAATGGGATTCATACCAGGTATGCAAGGATAATTCATCATAAGAAAAACAATGAATGGGATTCATTACATTAATAAAATAAAGAACAAGAACCATAGGATCCTGTCCTTTTATACAGAAAAGGACTCATAAAATTCATCATCCCCTTCTGATCAAAACATTCAACAAAATAGAAGGAAATTTCTGCAACATAGTGAAAAGTATATATCCAAAACCAAGACCCAACATAGTTCACAATGTATAAAGAGAAACTGAGAAAACTCAAGCAAAATCCATACCTGACTCCACACACAAAAATCAACTCAAAGTGGATCATGGACCTAGGACTAAAACCATGGACTATAAGCTTCATTAAAGAAAAGCTTGGAAGAACTCTAGAAGTCCTATTCCACAACATGAACAGTCTTCCAAACATCCTAAAAATCTACAAGCATGAGAAAATAAAATAGATTAATGGGACCTTCTAAAAATCAAATGCCTATGCACATTCAAAAACTTCTCCAACAGGGTAAATAGGGAAACCACAGACTAGGAAAAAATATTTGGTAATGACATGTCAGATAAGGGACTTATATCTCGAATTTATAAAATACTCGAGCATCACAACAAGACAAAGGTAAACCACACAATTGAAAAATGGGCACAGGATATGAACAGACACTTCACCAAAGAAGACATTCAAATGTCAAACAAACACAGAGATCGAGACTATTCACAGCTTTAGTTTGTTTGGCTCCACAGTCAACACTCTCGGCACCAGTAGCCAGGAAATTAAAAGATGCATTGTGATGGGAAAGTTTGCTGTTAGGGACCTCTCCAAAGTATTGAAGAGCAATGCTGTCTCTTTGGAGACTAAGGTGCATCTGATACAGGCCATGGTCTTTGCAATTATTTGTTATGTGTCAGAGAGTTGGACAATGACTAGGGAGGATAGAAGGAGAATTGATGGCTTTGAGCTGTGGTGTTGGAGAACAGTATTGAATGAACCATGGACTGCTAAGAAAACAAACAGGTTCATCCTGGAGAGGGTTAAAACGGGCAGCTCCTTGGAGGCAAAGATTTTGAGGTTTCGTTTGACATATTTTAGACATGTTGTAAGGAAGGACCAGTCCTTGGAGAGGGACATCATGCTTGGTAGGGTGGAGGGACAGTGCAGGAAGGGAAGGCCCTCTATGAGGTGGATTGATTCAGTGACTGGGGTAACCCAGATGGGTTTGTTGGAAGCAGTGTGATTGGCAAAGGATAGCGCAGGGTTTAGGGCTGTTGTACATTGGGTCACTATGAGTCACAAGCGACTCGACGGCACATAACAACAGCAAGAGAACCAAATTAAAACAACTCTGAGGTATCATCTCACCCCTCATCAATTTTGTAAGAACTGCAAAATTCAACAGAGCAGCAAGCAAGAAATGCTGTTGAGGTTGTGGAGAAATTGGAACCCTTATTCACTGTTGGTGAGAGTATAAAGTGGTGTAACTACTCTGGAAGGCAAGATGGCACTTTCTCAAAAAGTTGCAAATAGAAATACCATTTGACCCAGCATTTCCACTACTGGGAATATACCCTAAAGAAATCAGAACTGCCACCCAAACAGACAGATGCACATCATGTTTATTGGTGCATTGTTCACAGTAGCAAAGTGATGGAAACAACCCAAGTGCCCCTCAACAAATGAATGCATAGAGAAGCTGTGGTATATTCACACAATGGAATACTAATGCAGAACTGAAAAATAGGGAATTAATGAAGTTATACAAAATGGGTCACCCTGGACATTATGCTAAGTGAAATATCTCAGTCATAAAAAGACAAATACTGCATAATGCCACTGTTATAAAACAAGACTGACGTGGGGGTTAGGGGAAAACTAAGAAAAGAGGGGATAAATGATGTCCACTGCATTGAAACAAATGAGGAAACAATTGCTTAAAAGAAATATATGATTGGATATTATTTGCATGACAAAAGTTCAGAATAAGAAGTGAATAGTAAAGTGGACTGTGGGGTAGGGAGGGGAGGAAGGAGATCAGGGAAGGGGCGGTGGGTAATTGTACAACAATGAAAGAATCTTTTCAAAGTGAAAAGTGAACAGAGAGGAAAATGTGCAACAATGAGTGAATGGAAATCCAAAGTCTCTATAAATTTTCATTAAAATCTCAATCAAGAAAAAGGAAATATTCCCTGTTCATGAATAGGAAAACTCAATCTAGTGAAAATGACAATTTTACCAAAAGCTATCTTCATATTTAATGCATTCCCAATATAGATACTAAACTAATTTTTCAGAGAGATAGAAAAGGAAACTGTAAGTTTATTTGGAAAGGAAAGAGACCCTGAATAATCAGAACACTTCTGAAAAACAATGAAGTGGGAGGCATCTAATTCACTGATCTTAAAACCGATAACACTGCTGTAATAACTAGAACAGCATGACATTGGTACAATGGCAGGCACATAGACCAATGTAACACAATTGAGAAACCAGAAATTAACCCATCTATTTATGGTCAACTGGTATTCAACAATGACACAAAACCTATCAAATGGGAAAACAACAACCTCATCAACAAATGGTGTTAGTAAAACTAACCAGAAATGCATAATCAAGAGAGGACAAAAATGGATAAATGGGACCTCCTAAAAATTAAGTCCATGTGTGCATCAGTAACTTTTCCAATAGAGTAAAAAGAAAACCTACAGACTTGAAGACTTTTGGCAGGGACATTTAATTTTCATAATGAAAATTTACAGAATCCAGCTGGTTCTTTACAAGGAAAAGAGTGATAAAACAATAACACAATGGCAAAAGACATGAAAAGATTTTCACAAAGGAAAGCTCTCAGATGGCCAAAAAAATGCATGAAGAAATGTTCAAAATCTCTGGTAATAAGAGATGCAAAGTAGAAATAAATGAGATACAATCTCACCCCAGCAACTGCAAAATCTAACAGGATGGCAAGTGATTGGAACTCTCATACACTGCTTGTGGAACAGTAAAATGGTACAACCATTCTAGAAGGCCTTTCCTCAAAAAGCTGAACATAGACATTCCATATGACCCTGCTATTGTACTGCTAGGAGCATACCTCGAGGAAGTTAGAATTGAGACATGAATGTGTACAAAGATACAAACATATATGTGTATGAATGTGTGTGTATATATATACACACACACATATGTATGTATGTGTGTGTGTGTGTGTGTGTGTGTGTGTGTGTGTATTTCATAACAGTGCTAGTCACAGTAGCAAGAATATAGAAACAGCCCAAAAGCCCATAAACAAATGGAATGGTGCATTCATGCTTACAATACTATGTAGCACTGAAGGACTAATGGTTTTTTAAAAAATATATAACATGGGAGTGTCTAGAGAGCATTATGCTAAGTAAAGGAACTCAGTCCCATAAGAACAGACACTACATAAGACTGCTGCTGCTGTTGTTATTGTTGAATACCATCTAGTCAGAACTGACCCCTAGCTGACTTTTCCACGTTTTCAGAGACAATTAATCACATGGAAGGCGATTGACCAGCTTTCTCCCCCAAAGCAGCCAGTGGATTCAAACCATGTGTCTTTGAGATTGCAGCACAACTTCTTACCATTATTGCAAAAATAAAAGGATAAACTTATGTATAAGTGTCCAAAAGGAGGAGAAATTGGGAAGTGGGCAGAAAAAGTGGAAAGGTGCAAGTCAGTAGGATAACAGCATTTAGTGGATGGATTAGGTAGGAGGGCAGCAAATGAGAAAGATTCAATGGGGACTTGAAAAAATAGAATAATAATATGGATAGATCAATGATAATTATACAGGATACATTGTACATGAATGATTTTATGAAACACGATGCAAATGAAGGATAGTATCGAACATAATGCATAGGAATGAAACTCATTGTCAACAAATTATTGCATAAAATCACTAAAAATATTTAAAAATACACATAAAAATGGAATGCAAATGAACATGCTCTTATTAATTAAATGCTTTTATTAATTAGCTAAAAAAGGGTTTATATTCTTACTAAGAATATAAACATTTCCAACATTACTAATGTTGGAAAAATAAAATAGCTTTTTATAATTCAAAGATTCACAGCTATACAAATGATATTGTTAGTGATATAAAAAAACAAACCAATTACTCAAGATATCAGGGATTATTCAGAACAAGTATTTCTAGGGAAGGAACCTTAGCTCCAAGAAATGAACAAGTTTTATATTATTGATCACTGTTCAGTGAGACTACTATGTGAGTTCATAAGAGCTAAAGATGTATGAGACCATCGTGAGATTACAATGGCTATAAAAAGAAACAACAATCCACCAACTTGTTTCATGTCAGAGAAGCCTATAATAATTCAATAAGCATATGTCTCGAATCCCAGAATCCCAGAATTGGGTGTGACCTTAAAGGTTCTTAAGTTCATTCTGCCATATGCTATGATGAATTGGTCATTAAAATAAAAGTTCTATGTGTAAGCTTGTGCATCTTCTTTCCCCAAACTGACTGTAGTAGATGAGCTTTTCTAACTTCTTGAACCTAACTCTGTTATCCTCTCCCTCTTAAGTATCAGTCTTAAATTCTAGTTTGTTTTTAACCTTGAACTTCTTCGAGCTATCTCTTATCTGATAAAGGACATCTATAGTAAAGAGGCAGGGTTGGTGGTATCATATGACAGAGTGAAGAAGAATCTGTCCTCTGAAGGTTATGAGGACATCTATATGGCTAAGATAAGTTAAGAGAGCTGTCTTGCACTAAAAAAATATTCACATGCTTCCTGATCTGGATTTTGAATTATATAGACTATTGTTTCTGATCCTGAGTTGTAACTAATTTATGTCCTTTAAAAACTACTCAGCTGCAAGTATGGTCTAGGAATTAATGTTAGGCCATTTTGATGGATTATTAAACTCATAGCAGTGCCATAGCAGGAAGGGACTGCTAGTGTCAGAATTAGTTAAAAAATTAGGGTTGGTGAGTGAAAGTGTAATTGAATACCATCTTGTGTACACTTTGGACTAATCCAGATCTTTACAGATTCTGATGGTATTATTGATACTGCTAATATTACTGCTATCACATGATATTACTGTTATCAGATGTTTTTGTTGTTGTTATGTGCTGTGGAGTCGCTTGTGACTCATGGCGACCCTATAAACAACAGCCCTAAACTCTGCTCTGGTCTGTGCCAATCACACTGTCTCCGACACACCCAGCATGATTACCCCAGTCACTGAATCAATCCACCTCATAGAGGGCCTTCCCCTCCTGCACTGTCCCTCCACCCTACCAAGCATGATGTCCTTCTTCAAGGACCTGTCCCTCCTTACAACATGTTCAGGATAGAAGGAGAATTGATGCCTTTGAGCTGTGGTGCTGGAGAATAGTATTGAGAGTACCATGGACTGCTAGGAAAAGATTCATCCTGGAGAGGGTTAAACTGGGTGGCTCCTTGGAGGCAAGGATTCTGAGGCTTC
>NW_006399775.1:14751802-14754619 GCF_000299155.1 Elephantulus edwardii
CCAAAATCTCTGTAAATGTTTATGAAAATTAATAAAATATAATTATAGGAAAAAAAAATCATTTTCCCATTTTCAGAAAGGTAAAGTCTGTTGATCTTTATTCCAAAGCAAGTGTCCGTAACAAAGTCTGGTACCAGAGGTTCTTGATGTCATAAACAATTAGCAAATCACAGCCTTTCTGAACCAATGTAACCTGTTTGAAAAACAGGAAAAAAAAATCTCAGAAATATAATATTCTAAATGGAGATTATTTTCCCCATGATATTTATAAAATTGAAGGTTGTTTTTTTTCCACTTGAAGTAATCAAATCACAAATATGAGATCTCTATCTTAAAACCTGTTCCTAGGTAGCAGCTACAGGATGTGTCAATTTATGAAAGAATACCGAATCTGGATCTTGCTTGAAAATGAAAACCAATAAGAATTATCCAAGGCAGATAGCCTAAAGTGAAATATGAATTAAATTTGAGAAACAAGAGTTTTTTTTACATAGTGACTCAGGTGTTCTTGCTGTACCATGACCCACCTAAATAATGAATTTGAAGAATGTGGAATAATCTTATCACGTCTAGCCAAAAAGGCCTGGCTTATGAAGTACCATACATTCATTGCCCCAGAAAATGCAACAAGAAAGAGTTGCTAACTAATACATAAAAGACCTACAAACAGTCACTGAGGACCCAAAGAGAAAGAAAACACTTGGGCAAAAGATAGAGAGGTTGCTGTATATAGTGTTAGACATTAAACAGATTTTAACATTAGTTTTACAGTTTCAGGCCTCGTCTTTAAGTTTATCACATAAACCCATGACATGTTTGGCACCTAAGTTATTTATCACATATATCCCTAATGTTCAGTCATAAAGTTTCCTAATGCTTTATTCATTCCCTCTACACCCTTGCCAGGGAGCTCTGGTGGTCTATTGGTTGGTAAGACGGTGCACTACAATTACAAATGCATGTGATTCAAATTCCCCAGCTGCTCTGTGGGAAAAGGATAGGATCCTTTTCCCAGATCCACACAGTCTACTTCCATGAGACTCACTGCCTGTAAAAGTTCACTGGAGAAAAAGCTAAGAGTCAGTTATGACTCGATTAACAAAAACAACAGTAACACAGAGTTGCTACTCCAAGTATAGACACTTATCTCAGCAATAAGTGATAAAATGCAGGGTCTGTTGTACCAATTCTTATGTATAAGAATTTACTTTTTGACAAGATCCTTGATGATTTACGTGTGTAATAAAGTTTAGGAAGCATTTCAGAAGTCTTTTTCAAAATTCAAAATCCCTTGTGTCTACTATAAGCTCAGAATGTGTGACTGCTCTCATCCATCATCCAGGAAATCCTGCACGTGGTGGACTTGGAAGCCAATGTACCCCTCTGTGAACAACACATCGTGGTGGTCACTTATGCTAGGTTGTGAAGAGGTCTTCTGTGGAGTCTTGGAAACAAACTTCCCAGCTATGATTCAAATGATCATATTTCTGCTCATTTCTCTTATATTAGCAATGAAATAAAACTAATTTACTTGGTTACATAATGTAATGGCATTGGTGAGGATATACCCACCCAACTGTAATCCACATTTCTTCCTGTTTTATCATGAGTCAGGCTTAGATCTTTAGTTGATACAAGCCTAGACCCTGTAGCCCAATGTTAATTCCATGGTGAGAAATACACTAATCACTGTGTTTCCTTAACATATTTTTCCTACTCATCTAAGACCAAATCTTAGCTCCCACCCACTGTCTACCATCTTGTTCTTATTGATAACTGTCATCTAATTGACTCACAGTCAAGGCTATGAAATTTTAGAAATAGATTTCCAGGCCTATCTTCTGAGGATCCTCTGGGTAATCTCAA
This sequence comes from Elephantulus edwardii, assembly GCF_000299155.1. Classification (NCBI taxonomy): domain Eukaryota; kingdom Metazoa; phylum Chordata; class Mammalia; order Macroscelidea; family Macroscelididae; genus Elephantulus; species Elephantulus edwardii. The sequence continues at coordinate 14,753,669 of NW_006399775.1, forward strand.
ACCACTAGTCTTTTGGCTACTGGTTGAATTTTTTACTGTTTTTACAATCCAGTGAGTAGAAATAAACATAATTTACTTTTATTTGAAAAGTTTTGAAAATTCTTCTGGGTCTTAGATTTCTCCAGAAACTATCTTGCAAGGCTGATTTATTTCTACCCTTCAGTATCTTAGAAGAGGGAAGGGGAAAAGAATATATTCCATTCTGCAATAACAATCACTGTTATCTGCTTCCAGATTCTAATATATATTGTCAGATTAATTTTTATTAAGCATGTACTTGATAAAGAATGAAATGATTACTAAGACTATGATGCCCACCTATCCTCATGAAATAGTAAGATAATATTTCTATATTAGTCAGGGTTTGGGGAGCAAGAAATAAAAAGAGTTGACCTAGTGGTCAGAAGCTGTGCTGCAATCTGAATGGTATACAGTTCAAATTCACCAGCTGCTCGATGGGAAAATGATGGGAAATCTCCTTTCATGTGATTTATTGCCTCCAAAATCCCACTGAAGTATCAACTATGAGTCTATTCCAACTAAACAGCACACAACAATCAAACAGTTGAGCCCAACAAATATCAACTCTATAAAATAGAATAAAAATTGCCTTCTAGAATTTCAAAGGCTATAAATCTTTAGGAAGCAGATTATCACGCCTTTCTTCCACAAAGCAGCTGATTGCCAAAATTTTAGTTAGCCCCTAAGCTCTTTCACTACCAAAGCATCCTTGAGCAAACTCAGTGAGATATATTCACAAACATTTTGCTTGTGTTTGCATACATATGTCTGCTTGTCTCTGTGTGCGATCTATCTATCTATCTATCTGGATACACGTGAACGCATGCACACACGTGTGTGTGTGTGTGTGTGTGTGTGTGTGTGTTTGTGTGTGTGTGTGTGTGTGTGTGTGTGTGTGTGTGTGTGTGTGTTCCTGGAGAGAGAGAAACC
>NW_006399775.1:14754719-14772250 GCF_000299155.1 Elephantulus edwardii
GTGTGTGTGTGTGTGTGTGTGTGTGTGTGTGTGTGTTCCTGGAGAGAGAGAAACCAAGTTGCTCCCTGGAGGCAAAGATTTTGAAGCTCTATCTCATACTTTGGACATGTTGTCAGGAGGGACCAGTCATTTGAAATGGATTTCATGCTTGCAAGGGAGGAAGGACAATGCAAGAAAAGATCCACAGATGAGACAGATTGACACAGTAACTGAGGTAATGGGGATAGGTGTGTCAGAGACAGTGAGACTGGCACAGGGGAGTGTTCAGGGTTACTGTACGTAAGGTTGCTATGAGTTGTAGACAACTCTACAGCATGTAACAACAATGTGTGTGTGTGTGTGTAGTTAGAGAAAGAGAGATTTACTTCAAGGAAAAGACAAATGGCTTCAAGCACTAGGACTGAAAAGTCCAAGGCTTAGAAGTCATGTGACAATTTGGAGAACTCTGCTGGTCTGCTCGAGATTGCAAGGGCTATTGAATTCCAATCTGCAGTTCAGACATCAAGCCAGAAACTTCTGCAGATTTACTTCCCAAGACTGAGAGGGGAGATGAGGGGAGACACGGGGGTGGGGAAAGGAATGCAGGGGAGGGAAGAGGAGAGGGGAGGGGAGGGAAGGAAAATTCAATGAGCTCTGCTTGAATATTTATGATCTGGAAGTAGACTAACAACCCCAAAGAAATTCCCCTTGTAACTTATAGGGTGATTGCATTGGATCACATCATGGATGTGACTGAATTACACTGTACTATATGTGTATAGGTTTGGATGTTTTTATTTGCTCTTATTGGTGCCACACTTGTCTATCAGTCTGCTGTACTGGAGTGATTTGTGGGGAGTTCTAATGCTGAGTTATGTGCCACCAGAGTCTCAGGTACCAGAAGAGCAACCTATAATGGAAAGGTTGCAAGAGAGCTCCTAGATTAAGACAGACTAGGAAGAAGGATTGGCAACCCACTTCTGCAAAAAAATTTGCCTTCAAAATCTTTATGAATAATGTATACAAACTTTTAAAGTAAAGAGTATAAAATAAAATTTACAAAAGCCTCAATGAATAGAGAAATGTGGGTAGTTAGAGTATTAGAAATAGAAATGTGGAGAGATAGCTGTAAACAGCCATTAATAACATGAACATGGAATATACAAGTATGAATGAAGGGAAAATGGAAGTTGTAAAAAATGAAACACATGAAGACTGACATTCTAGACATCAGTGAACTGAGGACAAGTCTGAGTCACTTTGAATCAGGCAATCACATAGCCAACTATTCAGGTAATGAAAAACAAGAAGAATGGCTTTGTTTTCATAGTTAAAAAGATAATTTCAAGATCTATCCCTATGTACAATACTGTGAGTGAGTGACAAGATACTACACACACACACACACACACATACACACCCCCCCCACACACACACGGAAGACCTGTTAATGGGGGTATTATTCAAATATACGCACCACCAACTAAAGCCAAAGAAGAAGAGTTTGAGAATTTCTACAAACTTTTGTAGTCCAAAATGGACCAAACATGCAGTCAAGATCCAGTACTAATTACAGGGCTCTGGAATGCAAAGGTTGGAAACAATGAGGAAGGAATGGTAGTAGGAATGTATGAAACTATTGAAGAAATGAGGCTGGAGATTGAAGATTGAGTTTTGTATCCTCAATGATTTATTTGTAACAACTACCATTAAAAAAAAACAGTGACTTTACACATGGGCTTCATCTAATGGACTACTGAGGAATCTGGCTGACTATATTTGTGCAAAGAATTGTTGGGAAAGCATAATATTTGCAGTCAAAACCAGACCAGATGTTGATTGTGGAACAGATCATCAATTACACATAAGAAAATTTTAATTAAAACTGAAAACAATTAAAACTACTTCACAAGATCCAAAATATGACTATTAGTCTGTGCCAGTTGAATTTAAGAATCATTTCAAGAACAAGTTTGAGGCGTTGAACATCAATGATCAAAGACCACAGGACATGTGGGAAATTATCAAAATATCATCCATGAAGATAGAAACAGATCATTACAAAGAAGGAGGAAGAAGAAAAAACCAAAATGGACGTCAGAAAAGACCATGAAAATTACCTTGGTGAATCAAGGAGCCAAAACAAATGGGAGGGATGACAAAGTTAAAGAACTGAAAAGAAGATTTCAAAGGTAGCTCAAGAGGATAAAGCAAAATATTATGACAAGATGTGTAAAGAGCTAAAATCAGAAAATAAAAAGAGAAGAACTCTCTCAGCATTTCTCAAGCTGAAGAAATGAAGAACAAAGTCAAGCTTCAAGTTGCAATACTGAAAGATGTGATGGTTATAATGTTTAACAGTCCAGGAGCAGCAAAAGAAGATAGACTGAATACACTGTATCAGAAAGTGTCAGTTGATGAGGAAAAATTTCACAAAGTACTATATGAACAAAAGCCAATAAGAAGAAAGATGAATAATTTAAAAGTGATATATGATAGGATATTATGGTTATCACAAGAGTCGAAAATTAAAGTCGCATAGTGGAGTGTACTCGGGGTGGTGGGAGGGGTGCAGGGGGATTATAAACCAAAGAAAGAATTTTTCTTTTACTTTTCAAAGAGAGGAGTGAACTGGGATGGGGGGGGGTAGGGCTGGGCAGGGAGAAAAGTGCAACAATGAATGAATGGAAATCCAAAATCTCTGTAAATGTTCATTAACATTAATAAAATAAAATTTAAAAAAGAGAAGGAAAATTAAGTTCAAGCCATGCTGTGAGCATTGGCAAAAATAGAGTTCATGGATTGCCAAAAAACAAGCATATATATCCTGGAAATGGTGTGGCCATAAAGGATTCTTAAAGGCAAGGATGGCAAAGCTTCCTGTTTCATAGTTTTGACGTGTATCTTGTTCTGTGCCACTGAGTCGTTTGTAAATCATGGCAACTCTTTGCACAATAGCTTTGAACCTGCTCTATCCTGAGTTAATCTCATTGTCTTTGACACACCTACTCTCATTACCTCAGTGATTGTGTCCATCCATCTCATCTGGAGTATTCTTCTCCTGTGCTGTCCCTTGAAACTTCCAAGCATGAATACATCTTCAAAGACTGATCCCTCCTGACTATATGGCCAAAGATGAAGTGTCAAAGTCTTTGCCTTCAAGGAGCAGCTTTGTTTCACCCTCTACAGGTAGACCTGTCAGTTCTCTTGGCAGTCCATGATATGTTCAAACCTCTTCGCCAGCACCACAGTTCAAAGGCACAATTCTTCCGTCATCTTTGGTAACTGTCCAGCTCTCTACCACATAGCAAGTAATTACAAAGACCATGGCCTGGATGACGAACTCGTTAGTCTCTAAACTGATACCCTTGCTCTTCAGCATGGTGGAGATGTCTCTGATAGCAGATTTTTCTAATGTCTTTTGATTTCCTGACCACCAAGAGTGTTAATTGTGCAAACAAGTAAGCTGGAATTGTTAACAATCCCAATTTTTTTCTCCATCTATTATGATGTTGCCAATTGGCCCAGTGGTGAGAATCTTTGTCTTCTTAATGTTGAGTTTCAGTCCATATTGAAGACTGTAGTACTTGACCTTCTGCAGTAAATGCTTCAGGTCTTTTTCAGTTTCGGCAGGCAAGGTAGTGTTATCTGCAAAATGCACATAGATGGTGAGTCTTCCTCAAATTCTGATGCCACATTCCTCCTCATAAAGTCCAGCCTCTCAAGTGATATGTTCTGCATACAGATTGAAAAGGTATGGAGATAGGACATATTCCTGGCACACTCCTTTCTGACTTTGAACTATTCAGTGTTTCTTTGCTCTTTTCTGACAGCTGCTTCCTGGTCCAAGCATAGGTTTTGCATGAACACAGTTAAGTATTCTGGTATTCCAATTGTTCTCAAGGTTAGCCAACATTTGGTATGATCAATGCAATCAAATGCCTTTGCATAGTCAACAAAAATACAAATAGACATTCCTCTAAGAACTCTGCTTTTGGCCAAGATCCATCTGACATTGGAAATGACGTTCTTAGTGTCACTATCTCTTATAAACCCAGCTTTTATTTCTGGTAGTTCTCTGTTGATGTACTGTTCCAATAGCTTTTGGAAAATCTTAAGGAAGATTTTGCTTGCATGTAATATTAATGATATCATTTGATAATTTCCGCACTTTGTTGGATCACCTTTTTTTTGAATGGTCAGTTGGCCAGTCAGTTGGCCAGGCAGTTGTCCTCCAGAGTTCTTGCCACAGCTTGGTGAGCACATAAAAGACAGCATTTGTTTGTTGAAATATGTCAGTTGGTATTCCATCAATTCCTGGAGACTTGATTTTTTGCTAATTCCTTCAGAGGAGCTTGAATTTCCTTCATCACTATTGTCCCTTGAACATAAGTTGTTTCATGAAATACTTCTGTGTGAGTTAGTTATTTTTGCTACAGTGACTCTGTGTGTTCTTTCCATCTTCTTTTGATGCTTTCTGCATCATTCATGATTCTGCCCACAGTATCCTTAAGTATTGTAATCTGAGGCTTGAATTTGTTCTTTAGTTCCTTCAGTTTAATAAATGCTGAGTGAGCTCAATGCTTTTGATTTTCTAACTCTAGTTTTTTGTACATTTCTTTGTTATACTTTGCTATATCTTCATGAGCTGCCTTTTGAAATCTTCTGTTCAGCTCTCTAACTTCTTGATTTCTTCCCATAGCTTTTCAGTGCTCTAGTGTAATACTCACAGTCTCTTCCAACATTTGTCTTGGTCCTTTCTTTGTAATGGTCTTGTGCATTCTTCATGGGTAATATTCTTGATTTCCTCCAACAGCATATCTAGCCTTTGCTCATTAATGTCCAAGGGCTCAAATCTGTTCATGAGATAAATTTTTAACTCATGAGGGATAGACTCAAGGTCAAATTTTTGTTCTTATGCATTTGATTTTATTTTCTTTAGTGTCAGTTTGAACTTTCTTTTTTAAATTAAATTTTATTAATTTTAATGAATATTTAGAGATTTTGGGTTTTGATTCATTCATTGTTGCACAATTTTCTCTACCCTCCCCCCCCCCCAGTTTGTTCCTCTTTTTTACCCCCTTGAAAGTCTGTTTTAATGGTCCCATTGCCACAATGCTTGTCAAAGCCACTTCGGATTAATCGCCTTTGTCAGTGTGTCCTTTGCCATTCCCTATCACTCCTCCCTGAGAGAGACTTCACCCTGAATCATAAGGAAAAGGGGAAGGTGTATTCTCTTAGCTACTTCCTGCTGAAAAGGGACGTTGTAGGTTTCAGGGTGAAGATTCTCTCACTACTCTAAAGGGCCCGTTTGGCAGTAGGAAACACACAGACTATTATGGAGATTGATTTTGGAATTTAGATGCACTGTTATCAATTGTGTTTAGCCATACATGTTCATATCTTTGAAGATGTATCATGGAACTGTTGAAGCCTAGAAGACACAAATTTAACTAACAAGTTAAAAGTACAGGAGTCAAAAATTAAAAGCAACAATATTCCAAGCAGAGGTTCTAACAGTGGCACAAATCAAGTTATAGAGAGAAGGTAGTTCTTAAAATAAAAGGCCTACTGACTAGCACTTTGTCTATTACAGTATAAAGGTTAGGAACCACAAGATGTAGAGGTTCAACTATGTCATTTATTGATCTTACGTCCTGGACCAAATTCCATCTATCACTGGGTTGTTTTACAGCTCAGAAGTCTGCATGCAAGGCAGAAGTGAAGTAAGGAGCTTTTTATGAGGTTCTATCAATTCCAACAACTAAGAAATAGTGAGAAGAGTTGGGACCCCAGAAGACTTTTAGGACCAAATAGTAGGCTCTTGTGTCCAGGAGAAAATGAATATACTTACCAGTAATGTTAATGTGCACCCATAGCTCTCCTGGGAGGATTTAAATCATTGAAGCGTCCTCCTTTGTTTCCAGCTGGGAGCTGGGGCCTGTCAGTCCTGTCAGCCATGAGGACCTGATGTGGGCCACCCTTGGCCAAGTGTCCTTCAGATCTACACTTAAAGCAAGTGAGTGGGAGCTTCCTCTCTCCTCCCTTGCCTATCTGTGGCTCTCGTCTGTGACTCTGTCTACTGAAGTAGCCCAGCTTTCCACAGTGGAAGCAATTCTGACCTCCTTTATTACCTTTGATGTGCACTGTATATGAGTAAGATTTCCTTTTCCTGACAGAGACCCTAAACTGGTAGCAATAGCTGCCCCAATAATTTTGGCCATTCTCAGGTTTTTTTTCTCTTCCCTCCAGATCCCACTTGTTAAAAGAGGGAAAAACTTAAACAAATATATAACAAATAACTTGAACAATATAATCTTTTAAGCTTAAGGTTAGAAGTATTAACAATATGATCATTTCCAATCCAGAGATACATGTTCCAATGCAGTGAACTTCCATATGAGTAGTTGATGGTCTGTTCCAAAATCAGCACTTGGCCTAGTTCTCACAACTGATATTGAGCTTCTGTAAAGAGTTATTTAACAAATGTAGTTAATCTGATTTCTGTGCAGACCAACAGGTGAAATCCATGACTACAGTTGCCATTTATGTTTCTTATAAAAGGTATCTGCAATGAATAAATTATTGACTGCACAAGGTTCTATCATTTTATCTCCAGCCTCATTTCTGTCACAAAGCCCTTTTTTCTGTCTACTTATACTTCTTCTCCATTCCCAACTTTTGCTTTCTAGTCATCCATTATTATTAGTGCATCCTGGTTTTATGTTCAATCATTTTCTGACTATAAAAGTTGGTAGTAATCATCTATTTCCTCCTCCTTGGCTCTGGTTTTTGGTGAATATATTTGAATGATGGTGATATTAACAAGACTTCTTTGTATGTGAATGAATATTATCCTGTCACTCACATCATTGTATTTCAAGATGAATCTGGAAATTATCATTTTAGCTATGAATGTCACTCCATTTTTTCCTCATTTTATCTTTTTTGGCATAGTAGATCATATTATTGTCTGATTCATACCAATCCATTTAATTTCACCAATACAACACCTAATATGCCAATATTTATGTGTTCCATTTCTCTCAACAATATCCTATTTATCTACATTCATGTGTCTCATATTCCACATTCCAATGGAAAGATGGAGGGTCAGTGAAGGACAGAATGTCCCCCAATGAGATAGATTGATGCTGTGACTTCAGCAGTGGGTATAGTGTCTCAGAGATGATGAGGATGGCACAGGATGAAGCAGGTTCAGTACGGCCATTTATAAGGTCATTATGAGTCATAATGGCACCTAACAGCAGCAACAACAACAACAACACTATAATATTGCATTCAGAATAATAATTAGTCTATCATGTGACCAAACCACTGAGAAAACTGAGTGAAGTTGACACATAAAAGTAACTATCAAAGTGTTTCTTTCATAATTTATGCAAAAAAATTTAGCCCATTTTTATTCTTAAAAGCTGTTCACAATATATCAAAAATGAGGAAACAAGTCCACTAAATCTATTAGCTAATTTCAGCTGAATACTCTTCTCTAAAAACTAGAAAATCAGGTTTGCTGACAATAATGTATCATTTAAATTTATTTTCTTAATTAGGGAGAAACCAATATTTTAAGCAGTGATCAAGAACCTCTCCTGTTACCACCTAACTAAGCAGCACTGGAGCCTAAGTAGGCCTCACTGTAAGTCAAACAAGGTCTTTCTCCAAGTCTAACAAAACTCGACTGAGCGTGACTCTGAGTATAACTAAAACTCACTGTATATCTAAACCCAACTCTGACCGTAACTAAGCTCGACTCCAAGCTAAACTAGGAACTACTCTGCACATAACTAAGCCTGACAACGAGTCTAACAAAACTCAACTCTGAGCTTAACTAAGCCTGACTTCGAGCCTAACTAGGCCTACTCAAAGCCTAACTTGGCCTGAAGCCACGTCTAACAGAATTTGACTTCCAGCCTAAATTGGCCTGCCTCCAAGCCTTAATAGGCCTGACTATGAGTCTAATAAAACTTGATTCCAAGCCTGACTAAGCCTGAGTCTGAGTCTAACTAAAACTCACTGTATACCAAAGCCCAACTCCTACCCTAACTAAGCTCACTCAACTCCAAGCCAAACTAGGAATTACTCTGTACATAACTAGGCCTGACTCCGAGTTTAACAAAACTCTACTCTGAGTTTAACTAAGCCTGACTCCGAGCCTAAATACGCCTGACTCTGAGTCTAACAAAGCTCGACCTTGAACTTAACTAAGCCTCACTCTGACCCTAACTAGGCCTGACTCAAAACCAACTAGGCCTGACTCTGAGTCTACTAAAACTCAACTCCGAGCCCAGCTATGCCTGACTCTATGCCTAACAAGGCCTGAATCCGAGTCTAACAAAACATGACTGTGAGATTAACTAAGCCTGACTCCAAGCCTAACTAAGCCTGACTCCGATCTAACAAAACTTGACTTTGAGACAAAGTAAATCTCACTTTGAGTCTAACTAAATATCACTGTATACTTAAGACCAACTCCTACCCTAACTAAGGTCGACGACAAGCCAAACTAAGAACTACTCGGTACCTAACTAGGCCTGACTCCGAGTCTAAATATACTCGACAGTGAACTTAAGTAAGCTTGACTCCAAGCTAACTAGGCCTGACTCTGAGTCCAACAAAACTCAACTGCGAGCTTAACTAAGCCTAACTCCAAGCCTAACTAGGCCTAACTCTGAGTCTAACAACTTGACTCTGAGCTTAACTAAGCCAGACTCTGAGCCTAACTGAATGTGCCTCCCAGTGGCTCCTCTCCCCTTTTCCCTGTTCTGGGGGCCCCTGCTAAACGTGGAAAGGGTCTCAGCCACTTCAGGAAGCCTGTCTTCCTACCCTAAGACCTTTCTACACACACCCTGGGCTTTGGCAGTCAGACGAAGCAGCTAGGCCTTCACCCAGCCAAGGAGGCGTGTGCCCCCTCCCCAAAGGCTGAGGGGGATGTGCAAGCCCCAGGGTCTTTCTCTCCTATCAGAAACTCATTAAATTAATTCTCAGCTAGGTTTTTAATGCCCAATTGAGAAAGCAAAGGTTGCAAAAAAAGGACAAGAGAGAAAGCCGCTCCCCTTCTGCCCCCACATGGCCAAGGGTTCAAGGCCTGGCTTCCTTAGGATGGGCTGCCTATGTTACTGGCTCTGTAGTCTCAGCCCCGGCGCCCGAACGTGGAAGTCCCTCTTCTAGTTTAACTGTCAGCAGTCCATCACTCGTTCTTTCCCTTCCCCTGTGATTTGTGCTTTTTTCCTGTCAAGAAAAAAGCTCTGTGAGAATCACTGGGAAGGTACCCCATTCACCCTTGTATCTGTCCCTCTCCTAACTTCTCCCCAACCCTGGAGGAGCTCTCAGGTAAGAGTGGAGCCCTGGGTGGGCTCACGCGCTATTCAACATGTGTGCTGTGAAGGACACGACTTCCTCTTGAACAGTGTGCTATTGGAAACATACTTGAAAACGATTGTCCTTAAAGTTTTGTTATTAAAAAAAACAAACAAACTAGTCCTAACTTCTCTAAGCATGACTTGAAGCCTAACTGGGCCTCACTATCAGTCTAACTAGGCAATACTCTGAGCCGAGCTATACAGAAGTAAGTCTTTGTTTATTTCTTTTAAAATTTTATTATATTGTTTTGTGTGTATGCCCTCAAATCAGATCTGACTGGTACAGAAGTAGGTTGCCCTCCTTCTCTAGCAGAGTATCTGGTGAATTTGAACCGCTTGCCTCAGGGATTGAAGTTTAGCTTCCTGCCATTAAAGCCACCAGAGCCCTCCAACAGTAAGACTTGTAGGATGAAGGTATCTTCAATGAGGTGAAACCCTCTATGGATGCTGATGACATAGTACTGGAGACAAAAAGAAAAAAAGAAAGAAGGACGACAGAGGAGAGGAGAGGAGAGGAGAGGAGAGGAGAGGAGAGGAGAGGGAGGAAGTGAGGTAAGGATGATAGAAAGAAAATGTTGTTGTTGTTGTTGTTGTTGTTGTTGTTATATGCCGTCGAGTCGAAAAGTAAAAATGGAGAATGGAAGGAAGATAGGATAGTAAAAGAGGAGGATTAAAAATTAGATAGTAAATAAAGAGGAGAGAAAGAAAGGAGGATAATAAAAAAGAAGGATATAAATAAAGGTGGATAGTAAAAAAGAAGAATAGAAAGAAAGGAGGATGGTGAAAAAGAAGGATAGAAAGAAAGGGGGATGATGAAGAAGGAGGAGAGAAGGAAGGAGGATAGTAAAAAAGGATAGAAAATAGAGGGTTAGCCCAAACAGAGGATAGAAGAAAAGGGGATGGTGAAAAAGGAGGAAATAAAGAAAGGGGGATGGTGAAAAAGGATGATAGAAAAAAGGTGGAAAGTAAAAAAGCATAGAAAAAAGAGGATAGATAGAAAGGAAGAAAAAACTAGAAATTAAGGAAGATAGAAAAAAGGACTTTAGAAAAAAAGAGGAACAGAAAGTAAGAAAAAATATAAAAGGAGAAAAACAGGAAGGAAGGGAGGAAGGAAACAAAGAAAGAAAGATGGAAGGAACAAGTACAGAAAGAAACAAAGAAATGAAGAGTGAACGAGACCTGAATCGGAGTCTACCTGATTTTGACTTGATCCTAACGAAACCTGACTCTGAGCCTAACTAAATTTCACTGTATACCTAAACCTAACTCCTAATTAAGTCTGACTCAAAGGCTAACTAAACCTCCCTCTGAGCCTAACGAGGCCCTACTTTGAACCTAACTAAGCAGCACTAGGCCCCACTCTGAGCCTAAGTAGGCCTGACTATGAGCCTAACTAGACTTGACTCCAAGCCTAAATAGGCCTGTCAGATGTCCGTCACTCATTTCCCCTCCCCCTATGATTTGCACTTTTTTCCTCTCAAGAAAGAAGCTCTGTGAGAATCACTGGGGAGACACCCTGTTCACCCTCATATCTGTCCCTCTCCTAACTTCTTCCCAACCCTGGAGGATCCCTCGGGCAAGAGTGGAGCCCTGGGTGGGCGCACTGGCGATTCAACCTGTGTGCTGTGAAGGACACGACTTCTTCTTGAACAGTGAGCTGTTGGAAACATAATTGAAAACGATTGTCCATAAAGTTTTGTTTATAAAAAAACCAAACCAGTCCTAACTTCTCTAAGCATGACTTGAAGCCTAACTGGGCCTCACTATCAGCTTAAATAGGCCATACTCGGAGACGAACTATACCAAAGTAACACTTCATTTATTTCTTTTTAAATTTTATTATATTATTTGTGTGTGTGTGCGCCATCAAATCTGATCTGACTGGTACAATAATACCTATTTGATGTTTTAAATAAAATTTTGATGTATAAAAATAACTTTCCTCCTCCCTTTTCATAATTGGCTGGCTGTCCTAGAGAACGAAGGTAGGATGATAAGAGAAAAGATTGGTTTAATACATTAGAATAAAACTGCCTGAAACGTATGCAGTGATCACATTTCTAAATTTCTTTAATCTTTAAATTTTACTGTCACTGTGTGCTTGAGACTTTAAATTTGATAATGATATGTGTATGTAAAAGGTGAACTAAACCATAGATTATTTTATAAAAGTCAATATGTCTCCTCAGGTAATCATCTTCTGAGACTACGTTTCTCCATTAACTAGTCTACTTGATGACTGCTAATGAGATCTGGTGACCTAGTGGCAAAGTGTGCTGAAATCCTGAAGGCGCATGTCTCTTGTGCCTGAAGGCACAAGCATCTCTGCAAGGGAAGATGGGCAATCTCTTCCTGTGTGATTAACTGCTTCTAAAAATCCACCAGAAGGTCAGCCATTGGTTGGTTCTGACTCTACAATATATAACAGTAAAGAAGTTAAGGATAAAACCCATACAAAATTAGATATTTTTTATAGGCTTCAAAAAATTGTATTGGTTTGCATATATTGTGTTTAGCACATTCCTATATTCATGCTATGTTTCATATAATCATTCTTACACATTGTGTTTTATAAAATTTATTGTCCTTGATCTATGCCTACTATTACCCCATGTTTTAGGTCCTCATTGAATCTTTCATAATTTCCTCACCATATCCTTCCATACATCAAACATTTTCATCCTAGTGATTTTTCACAGTTTGCCCCCTGGTGACCCTCCTCTTCCCCTTTTGGACTCTTAACACATATCTTACTCATAATCCTTCTATTTTTATAATAATGTTCTTATGCAATATTTTTCCTTATGAGACCAAGTTGGTTCACTCAATGTAATGTTCTTTAAATTTTCTCCTGTTATACAGTATTTTATAAAACCATTGATCCTTAGTTCTGCATAGTGAATGTACTGTAATTTCTCAATCCATTAGTCTTTCGTTGGACATTTGGTCTGTTTCCATATTCTTACTATTGTGAATAACACTGCTATTAACATAGGCATACAAATCTCCATTTGTGTTTCTCAGCTATATTTCCCTCAGGGTATTTTCTAACAGTGGAGTAGCTGGGTCATATGGGATTTCTAAGTGTTCATCTTTCTGAGGAAATGTCAAACTGCCTTCCAGAATAGTTGTACCATTTTACAATTCCACCAGTAGTGTATGAGAGTTCTCTTCACTCCACATCCCCTTAAACTTTGCCACTGTTACTTGGGTGAGATTGTTATCTCATTGTTAGTTTGTCTTGCATCTCTCTTATTGCTTGTGATTTTGAGCATTTCTTTACATGTCTTAAGGCCATTGAATGTCTTCCTAAATCCAAATGTTAACCCATGTGCCTATGGTCAACTAGTATTTGACAAGGAAACAAAATTAATCAAATGGAGAAATTAAAACCTCCTCAAAAAATGGTGCTTGCAAAACTGTTCATCTACTATGTAAAACTGAAGCAAGATCCATGTCTCACACCATATACAATAATCAGAGATCTAGGGGTAAAGCCCCAAACCATAAAGATTATAAGACACAAAATGGGACCAAACTTTGAAGCCTTAGCCTATGGTATTAATTGTAGTTGTTGTGTACTGTTGAGTCAGAACCAACCAACCCATAGCTGACCGTCTGGCGAGTTTTCAGAGGCAGTTTAATCATATGGGAGAAGACTGCCCATCCATGAAAACCTTAGCAAATAGAGCCAGAAATGCACAACCAGGAAAGGATAACATTGACAAAATGGATCTTCTAAAAATTAAGTCTATATATATATATATATATATATATAAATTTTTCTCCAATAAGGTCGAAAGAAAACCTACTGGTGGGGAAAATTCATTTGATGATGACACTTCAGACAACGGTCTCCTAATGAAAGCTTACAGAACACTACAGGACCTCCTTAAGCAAATGACTGATAACCCAATCACAAAATGAGCAAAAGACATGGAAAGAATTTTCATAGCTTTTTTACACACACACACACACACACCACACACACACACACACACACACACACACACAATTTAGAAAACAGTGCCAAGGAGAGCCATTGCGCCATTGCTTTTTTAAATCTTCATGTCATTTTACCTAGAATGTCTATGTTCCTATGTTCCACTTAATTTATCACAGCCTCTAGTTTTCCCTCTGAGAGACTCTGTTACCTGCACTGTGTCCAAGCTCCTCCCTTCTGCCCGGCAGACCACATGCTTTGTTCCAAGATTTGAAGGCAGGCTTGACCCACGAGCTTCTGGGATTTGTAGTTATTAGTACTTACTTAATACATTCCATCTTCCAACTATTAAGAGGATGTTTCAGCTAGTTCTCCTCATTTTGATTGACTTTCAATCTGAGCTATATCTCTTATACTTTATCTACTTGTGTTTCTTTATTGTTCATAGGGTTTTCAGAAGCCTGATATTTCAAAATACATGACAAATCCTGCTTCTTAGTCTATCTTAAACTGGGAGCTCCACTAAAACCTGTCCACTATAAACAGGGTACTGCTAGACTTTCAAGCTGGGTTTAGTAGAGGCAATGTCATCAGAGACATCATTGCTGATGTTTAATGGATCATGGCTGAAAGCAAAGAATTCCATAACAATGTCTCTTCATGCTTTGTTGACTATGAAAAGGCATTTGACTGTGTGGATTATAGCAAATTATGTCTAACGTTGAGAAGAATGAGAATCCCAGAACACTTAATTGTGCTTGTGCAAAATTTATAATTAGAACAAGAGGCTATTGTGTGAACAGGGCGAGGGATTATGCATAGTAAAGTGTACATCAAGATTGTATCCTTTATTCACACCTATTTAATCTTTATGCTGAGAAAATTATTAAAGAATATGGATTCTAAAATGAAGAATGTGGCATCAGGATTACAAGAAGAATCATTAATAACGTTCCTCATGTGAATGACACAATCTTACTTCCTGAAAAAATGAGGAAGACTTGCAGCATTTGCTGAAGAGGGTTAAATGGTGTAGCCTTCAGCATGTATTTCATCTCAACATTAAGAAAACAAAGATCTTTACCACTGGATTGATAGACATGATAAATCATGATAAATGGGAAAATTACTGAAACTGTCAACAATTTCATCTTGACTCCACAATTAATACACTTGGTACCAGCTGTCAGGAGATCATGAGACATATTGCACTGGGAAAGTGTGCAGTCAGGGACCTCTCCAAATTATTGGGGAGCAGTGATGTTAGTTTGAAGACTAAGGTGCTCCTGATTCAGGTCATGATCTTTTCAACCACTTGCTATGCATCTGAGAGCTGGACAACAAATAAAAATTTCAGAAGAATTGATATCTTCATACAGTGGTGTTGGAGAATATCCTATGGCCAGCCAAAAGTACAAACAGATACGTCTTGGAGAAGGTGCAGACAGAGTGCTTCTTGGAGGCAAAGATGGTAAATCTTCATCTCACGTAATTTGTTCATGTTTCTAGGAGAGGTTATTCCTTGAAGAGGGACATCATGCTTGGAAGGGTGGAGGGACAATGAAGAAGAAGATCCTCATCCAGAAGGATTGACACAGTGATTGTAGCAGTGGGCTCATATATGTCAGAGGTTGTGAGTATGGCACAAGATGTGACAGGATTCAGGTCTGTTGTTCATAGGGTCTCTGTGAATAATACTCGACAATACAGAACCAATTATAAACCAAGTATTCATTGCTTCCGAAAAATATTTAACTTCTCTGCAAATGCAAAAAGCTACCCCATTTTTTTAATTCTGTAACATACACTGTACAATTTTTATATCAACAGGGTAGTTACATAAATAAAAGTCAAGAGAAGGCTACACTTATTTCTGTGTGGTCCAGAAGAACAAAGTAGAATCATAAATCTATATAAATTGCCCCCGTGGCTGAGTAGTCTGTGCTCACTGAGTGATACTGCAATTGGATTTCTACCAATTGCAGAGATTCATAGAAAAAGCCATTATTGGTATCACTAAGGCCACATATTTCATGGAAGAAAATGCAATACTTTCCTATGTGCTCACATTTAGAGAAACCTGAATGGAGTCTAGAATATTAATGTAACTGTTATGACCAAAGAGCTGTGAGTTGATGGATGAAACATAGATAGCTATTATTTGTTTTTATTCTCATTTATAAATAACAATCACTTTTTGAAGCCAGGTGGCTAACACAACTTGCTTTCTAAAAGCAGAATGTTTTCTCCAGTGACTCCAAACATCTACTTTCTGGGAGTAAATATTTTATACTTGGTTTGAGTATTTTTTAAAAAAATGCCACACAAGCATTTATGGATATCTAGTTGCTTTTTAAAAATTCAATTGGCAAACAAACAGATAAAATGCTCACATCAGAATTCCTCACTGTATGCTGAATCTGATCACCTGCATGGCCTGAACAGGGATGATGCAAATTTACTGTATTGACAGATACAGAATATATAAGAAATTATACTGCAAATTATGTTTGGAAAGCCCTGAGAAAGAAGAATGTAAATATCAGTGTAGGATGCATAAAATACATTCTTATAACCTGAAAAGAGTCCATTTTACTTTGTTTTGGTTTCTCTGCTCTACACATTTATTTTATTGCTTCTATCTCCTTTGATTCCTGCAGGGATATTATGCTTCTTCTCCTCACAGGGAAACACTAGAATGCTATTTATTCTCTCTCAAGCAAGGCAATCATCATGATTCTTGTGTTAGAAAAGTGCTGGCTTTAAAGTTTTTCAAAGTTGATTTCCCCCCCATGCATGATCTTAAGTTTCATTATTTTAAGAGGAAGCAGAATGAGAAAAATTAGCATCGTTTTAGCAACAAAGACTTTGAAACTCAGAACATTCGTATAGATTTGACCATGATAAAAGTTATTTTAAGCAGTGGATTTTGAAAAAAAAATCCATATCCTGACATCCAGACCATTATTTTTCTACTGTGTTAGAGTAGCAAAAATAATAGTAAGATAAAGAAATTATGAAGGTATCGATTTGGGCTAAATTTCAATAAAATAGAGTAGAACAGAATAACTAGAACTTTATTTGTGTTATAAACTGTCCGTTGCATTGTTGTTGTTGTTGTTGTTATGTATCATCAAGTCGCTATGTACAACAGCCCTAAACCCTGCTCTATCCTGTGCCAATCTCACCATCTCTGACACAACTACCCCCATTACCCCAGTCACTGAATCAATCCACCTTATAGAGGGTCTTCCTCTCTTGTGCTGTCCCTCCACCCTCCCAAGCATTACGTCCCTCTCCATGTACTGGTCCCTCCTTGCAATGTGTCCAAAATATGTCAGATGAAGCTTCAGAATCCTTGCCTCCAAGGAGCAGCCTGGCTTCATCCTGTGCAGGACAAATCTGTTTGTTTTCCTAGCTGTCCATGGTATATCCAATACTCATCTCCAACACCACAGCTCAAAGGCATCAATTCTCCTTCTATCATCCCTAATCATTGTCCAGCTCTCTGATGCATAGTGAGTGATTGTAAAGACCATGGCACGTATCAGGCACACCTTAGTCTCCAGACTGACATCTTTGCACTTCACTTTAGAGAGGTCTCTAACCACAGACTTGCCCATAGCAATACATCTTTTAATTTCCTGGGTGCTGGTGCCAAGAGTGTTGACTGGATCCAAGAAAACCAAAACTGTGAACAATCACAATCTCTTCACCGTCCATTATGATGCTGCCAATTGGCCCAGTGGTGAGAATCTTTGTCTTCTTGATAATGAGTCTCAATCCATACTGCAGTCCCTGACCTTCCACAACAAGCGCTTCAGGTCCTCCTCAGTTTCAGCAAGCAGGGTTATGTCATCTTCATAACACAGATTGTTGATGATACTTCCTCCAATCCTGATTCCACATTTTTCCTCATAGAGCCCAGCCTCCCAGATAACCTGTTCTACATAAAGTGTAAAAAAATATGGAGATAGGATATAGCCCTGGCATACACCCTTCCCAATTTTGAACCATGCACTAGTTTTAAAAAATGGATTTGGAGTAAGAACATGTTAAAGTCTTTGTTCTTTATGATTCTTTGGTAGAAAAAAACCCCTAATTCTTTTGGGCTTCATTTTAAAAAAAATCTGTGAATTCATCTGTTTAATGGAGTTATTATGAGGTTAAATGATGACAATACCTGGAAAGAAAGCACTTAGCCTTGTGTTTGGGACAGAGTAGAT
>NW_006399775.1:14772350-14779243 GCF_000299155.1 Elephantulus edwardii
ATATATATATAAATCAGATTATAATCTGAGTCAAGTAGTTAGGTACTCCTTAGCATCTATCTGTAAGAATAATTAGTCCATAGTGTAGGCAATTACCTATTGACATCTGGGAGAAGAAATAAGAAAGGAGGCTGCTGATGTCTCAGCCCTGTAGACTCATGTTTGAACTGCCAAAGAAAAAGACTGTCATGAGAAAGTACAAGTGAAAGACTCCATTACGGAGTTTTGTTGTTGTTGTTAGATGCTGTCTAATCTAGTATGACTCATAGAAACCCTATGAGGAACATATCTGAATCCTATCCTATCCTGTGCCATCTTCGTATTTCCTGACACACTGGAGCCCACTGTGGCAGTTACCATGTCAAATCACCTGGTCAAGGGTCTTCTTCTTCTTTACCTCTCCAACATTTACAGCATCATGTCCCTCTCCAAGGAATAGCCTGTCCTAGAAACATGTTCAAAGTATGTGAGGTAAAGCCTCATCATTCTTTCCTCAAAAGAGCACTCTGGCTTCATCCTCTCCAAGACATACTTGTTTGTTCTTTTGTCTATCCAAGGGATGTTCAGTGCTCTTCTCCACACTACAGCTCAAAGGCATCCATTCTTTTGTTATCATCATCATTATTTATTGTCCAGCTCTCAGATTCATAGCAAGTCATCAGAGAGACCGTGGCCTGAATCAGATGCACCTTAGTCCTCAAACTGACATCATTACTCTGAACGTTTTGGGGAGGTATGTAACTGCAGACTTACCCAGTGCAATGTGATTCCTTATTTTCTGACTGTTGGTATCAATGGTGTTAACTGTGGATCCAAGGATAGATGAAGCTGTTGACAGTTTCAATTTCTCTCCATCCATTTTGAAGTTGCCTATCAATCCAGCAGTAAGAATCTGTTTTCTTGACATTGAGATGCAATCCATACTTAAGACTGCATTCCATGATCTTGTGCAACAAGTGCTTCAAGTCCTCCTCACTTTCAGCAGGCAAAGTTGTGTCATCTTCATCTGCATAATACAAGTTATTGATGAGTCTCCCTCTGATCCTGATGCCATACTCCTCTTCAAAGGGTCCAGCTTCTTGAATAATTTGCTTATCATACAGGATAAGACATACAGTGTAAGTAGCATAGGGAAACTAAAATCTGAGCTGGGAGTCAGAGGACAATGAAGGATGGGATAGGGGGCATCAGAACACTTTCTTGTCTTTGAAGCAATGAAAACTACGCTGCCCCCGAGTTCTCTCTGGCCCTTCAGGAGACTTATAACTTTGTAAACAGAAAGAGAGGTCTCATAGCCCAGATAACTGAGCCCTCGGAAATGGCTCTGGCATTTGAAAGAATTTATAGGAATCATGAGAAAACTGTGATAGCATTAAGTTAGTAGTCCTTAAATCCCTATTCTGTGGAGTCATTTCTGACTCATGGACTTCCAAGGCTGTAATACTTACAGAAGCAGATTATTACCTATTTCACCTGTGACACAGCCAGTGGGCTTTTTGGTTAGTAGCTGACTACCACTAAAACCACTTGTATTCCTTATCTGTGTCCGTGGAAACCCAAAATACCAAGAGAAATTGCATTAACTCAGAGTCATTGCCCAAGTGTCAGACTGACTCATAGCCAACACTCCATTGTCCCAGTAAAAAAGATCTTCCTCTAGCAGAGCTGCTCATAGATTTGAATTGCTAGAGAGGCATGGTCTTTGCGTTGTGACACAAATGCCTATGGACTAAGCCACAAGAACTCCTTGACATCTTTTTAGTTGGTGACACAAATGCAATGTTTGTTTAAAAGAATTGCATTTTTTAAGTAGGAGTAGGAGTCCTTGAAATATAATGTGTTTCTGTTAGTACGCATTGCTTAGTAAAGAATAAGGGAAGTTTGGTTACCTGAAATGTAAAAGCATGGGCGCAATTTATAATCTTGAGGAATCAAATTCTTTTAAGTATTGTAAACACAAAGATAAACACTTAGCTTCCAGGAAGAGAGATGAAAAGGTGAAAAATCATCATAGCTGAATGTTACATTGTAGTTTATACTGTATTAGAGGGGAACAGAGGAAGAAATAACAACATCTTTCTTTAAAAACTTCTAAAATAGCTATGGGGAGGAACAAATTGATTACTATGCACAGAGGAAGAAGGATTGACATTTCAGGTGGAAAGAAGTCAGGGACTAGGGCTTAGAGCAACAAAAAAATAAAAAAAAACCCACCAAAAACCAAATAAAACCCCAACTCATGTGTTCAGATAACATGCCACCAACAGCAGGGGAATGATAAAGATAGCATGTATGGTGGGTACTCATGAGAGCAGAAGTTGAGCAAATAGAGAAGACTTTAGGTTTGGAACAAGTTCAGGAATATCATGACATAAAGAGGCAAAATCTTCTGAGTTATGGATACCTTTAACTCAGTACGATCTTGGTGATTATACTGTCTCTGTGCTAGGACTTGTCCCAGTACGCGCGGTTACTATGATGTGTTGTTATCATGATATGCCATCAAATTTGGTTACAACTCACAGCATCCTTATAATTAACAGAACAGGTTGTTCAGTTCTGATGTACAATTTTCATTATTTTTAATATATTTGAGCTCATAATTTTGGTTTTTAAGCCAGTCTATCCCATAAATAGTTTCCCATGTTTTCATTGAACTTTTATCAGTCATGTTTGGTGTGTTTGCTTTTTTTCCTTCAAGAAATTAACCTTACTTGAATGCTCATCCAAAGTAAGAAAATGAGTCTCACATTTGATTCTATTTCTTTTAAGACTGTTTTATTTATTTTTCTGCACTCCATGGTATATCCAATAGTCTTTTCAAGCATCAAACTCAAAGACATCAATTATCCTGTTTTTGTTTTTTTTCATTGTCCAACTTTTGTGTGTGATTAAAACTTTCGTGTGTGATTAAAAATATCATCACTTAGGCCAGGTGAATGGTAGTTTTTCAAAGTGTGGTCATGTTGATTTGGGCAGAGATACACTATGCACTTCGAAGACTGGTTTTTCTAAAGGTCACATTTTTGATAAATTATGCTGTTTACATCTTAACTAGAGACTATGGATTAAAAGTCTACTGGATTAAGAGTAACAGTTTAGCAAACACAAAGTAAAAATTAATACATTTTTATTTACCTCTAATAGGAATCTCTGGTATGCTATCCGTTGGCTTACTTTCCATTTTTTCTGTTTTACTAATTAAACCATTCTCCACAACTTCTGCCCTTTTCAACAAAATTGGAAAGGATGGATAAAAATGCCAATTCTAATTAGCACTTCCTGCATATTAAAGAAATTATTTTTTCTTCTATGTAGGGAAATGTTGCAGAGGAAAAAGATATGAGCTTTGAAATATCGTTTTTCTTTTTAGATAGCAGCTATAATTCTTAGCTAGAGCAGAGCTAGAAGTGACAGACATGGCCACAGGCTAACATGTTCTATAACAGTTTGAGTGATAAAGGGACCTCTCAGAGGAGTAGCTATATTTACTGAAATGGAAAAAACAATATTTATTGCTTTAGAATTTTTTTATGTAGAAAACTATGCATGTATGTATCTGTTAAATTGTTTTAAATAGCTCTAGCACTTAATAAAAATAGAATTTGAAGGAGAATTAACATTTCATTTTAAGATATGGTAACATCTGCATCTGCTGCATGATTTATATCTGTGATATTAACTGAGTATTATTGGGGGGGCCCCACTGTTTGACCTCAGGCAAGCTGGTGTGAGACACGAGCTTGTTCCAGGTTAAAATTTTCTTCTTAAATTTTTCATGAAATTCCTCCAGCAGAGTCACTGTTGGGCTCTGAAAAGACATTCAGCACCAGAATTGCTATAGCTCAGCCATCAGAAAAGTGTTTATTTCATCAGAGCTCCCCCCTCTTCATTTTAGTGTCGCATGATAATATAGAATAGGTTTAAGGCCCATCAATTGTAAAATTATCATTTTTCACCAAAGCAACATTATATTAAACACTTAATTATTCATTACTAATGCTTGTCATGGTGAAATATTGGCCTCACTAATTTTGAAAGCATCAGACCCAGCTTTTCTTCTTTGAAGGTTAATGGCTGAGCCCTCAGTTTCATTAGATTTCCTAAATGTAACACACCTCATATGTCATCATGTGGCTTTCATGACCCCATGTATGCTATACAGAACGGTCCGGTCTTTCAAGGTTTGCTGCCATCCTTGAGGTTGAGAAACTAGTTAGGCCTTTTTTTCTTGTTGCGCATCTTCAAGTCTGATCTGACTGGCACAGGAGGAGATTGTCCCTCCTTCTACAGTGGGACATCTGGTGGACAGACTAGTTTTAATGGTCATGGTGGCAGAGTAGAATTTGTGATTGTAGAATTTTGTGAAATCTTATTGATTGAATAGATTTCTAAGGAAAGTATTTTTAATGATGGCATAGCTCTTGATTTAAATAAATTATGTACCATAAACGTACCACCAAAATACGTACCACAGTCAACACTCTTGGCACCAGTAGCCAGGAAATAAAAAAACATATTGCAATGGGAAACTCTGCGGTTAGGGACCTCTCTAAAGTACTCAAGAGCAACGGTGTCTCTCTGGAGACTAACGTGAGCCTGATACAGGCCATGGTGTTTGCAATCACTTGTTATGCATCAGAGAGTTGGACAATGACTAGGGAAGACAGAAAGGAGAATTGACTCCTTTGAGGTGTGGTCTGGAGAAGAGTATTGAATGTACCATGGACTGCCAAGAAAACAAACAGATTCATCCTGGAGTGGGTTAAACCAGGCTGCTCCTTGGAGGCAAGATTCTGGGGCTTCGCCTGACATACTTTGGACATGTTGTAAGGAGAGACAAGTCTTTAGAGAGGGACATCATGCTGGGTAGAGTGGAAGGACAGCGCATGAGGGGAAGACCCTCTATGAGGTGGATTGATTCAGTGACTGGGGTAATTGGGATGGGTGTGTCAGAGGCAATGCGATTGGCACAGGATAGAGCATGGTTTAGGGCTGTTGTACATAGGGTCGCTATGAGTCGCAAACGACCTGACGGCACATAACAACAACAACAACAATAACCATAAATATCTATTTACTGAGTTAGAGTTAAAACAGTGAAATATTTCTGCAGGGATATAGCAGAATTTTCCTCCTAAATTTTGTTACAATATTCAAGAATGCAAGACCATTGTCTTAGACATTTAACTAACCCAGATTCCAAATGTGGAATACCAAATAGCTATGCTTGGTAGGTTTATAGGCATCTGAAAGGCAAAACAAAGAGGAAAAGAGTCTTCATTGATATCTACACTCTACATACGAGATCTTCTTCTAAACATATCATACGGTTTTAGTCCTATTAGTAGAAAAGTCTCATTCATCTGTCTTCCAGGTAATGGTTGGAAAAATTTATTATGTCTGGGAAAACTTCTCTGACCCTCACCTTTTACATTGCCTCTACCCATGTCTGCAAAGTGGCCAGGAAAGATCATTCTCTTTGAATTGCATAAAGAACTTCAGGGGGGAAAAGGTTGAAATCATCCATTATTTAAATTGAGCTCGGTAATCAAGGGAAAGTCATTCTGTCATGAAGATAATCACACAGAGCCATGGGCATCACTCACCAGGATTCCTGTCCTCTGTCATCCTTAGTTGCTCAGTCATTCTTTCTTTAATTTACTTAAGCAGTTTTCTCAGTTTCTGCATCTTGCTACAAAATCTCATAACCCCCACAACTATACATACAAACCTTTGTTTTCAGGATGACAAAAGATAGTATGGTTTTTGGAATTGCTTTTAGGAATAAAAAATTGCAAAATCATCAGAAAACACACAAAAACATAAAAAAGGAGAAAATACTACACACCACACACACACACACACACACACCCTCTATATATGTATATATAAACACACACACGTCTATACACATACATATATGATGTTTTTGTTGTTGTTGCTATGTGCCGTCAAGTCGGTTGTGACTCATA
This sequence comes from Elephantulus edwardii, assembly GCF_000299155.1. Lineage (NCBI taxonomy): Eukaryota > Metazoa > Chordata > Mammalia > Macroscelidea > Macroscelididae > Elephantulus > Elephantulus edwardii. The sequence continues at coordinate 14,778,326 of NW_006399775.1, forward strand.
GTGACCGTATGTATAATAGCCCTAAACTCTGCTCTGTCCTGTGCCAATCGCACCATCTCTGATACACCGATCCCAATTACCCCAGTCACTGAATCAATCCACTTCACAGAGGGCCTTCCCTTCCTGCACTGTCCCTCCACCCTACCAAGCATGATGTCCCTCTCCAAGGACTGGTTACATGTCCAAAGTATGTTAGACGGAGCCTCAGAATCCTTGCCTCCAAGGAGCCGCCGGTTTGACCCTTTCCAGGATGAATCTGTTTGTTTTCCTTGCAGTCCATGGTACCCTCAATACTCTTCTCCAACACCAAAGCTCAAAGGCATCAATTCTTCTTCTATCCTCCTTAGTCATTGTCCAACTCTCTGATGCATAACAAGTGATTGCAAAGACCATGGCCTGTATCAGACACACCTTAGTCTCCAGAGAGACACCATTGCTCTTCAGTACTTTGGAGAGTTCCCTAACAGCAGACTTTCCCATGGCAATACGTCTTTTAATTTCCTGGCTGCTGGTGCCAAGAGTGCTGACAGTGGAGCCAAGCAAACTGAAGCTGTGAACAATCTCAGTCTCTTCACCATCCATCCTGATGCTGCCAAATGGTCCAGTGGTGAGAATCTTTGTCTACTTGACATTGAACCTCAATCCATATTGGAGGCTACAGTCCTTGACACTCTACAGCAAGCACTTCAGGTCCTCCTCACTTTCAACAATCAGGGTTGTATCATCTGCATATCGCAGATTGTTGATAGATCTTCCACCAATCTTGACCCCACATTCCTCATCAATCTTGACCCCACATAAAGCCCAGCCTCCAGGATAATCTGTTCTGCATACATGCTGAAAAGGTATGGAGACAGGACACATCCCTGGCATACGCCCTTCCCAATTTTGAACCATGTAGTGTTTCGTTGCTCTGTT
>NW_006399775.1:14780343-14791287 GCF_000299155.1 Elephantulus edwardii
AGAATACCAGAAGAATGTCTATCTGTGCTTCATTGACTATGCAAAGGCTTTTGACTGTGTGGATCACAACAAGCTGTGTCTGACTCTGAGAAGAATGGGAATCCCAGAACATTTGATTGTGCTAATGCAAAACCTATACTTGGAGCAGGAGGCAGTCATCAGAACAGAGCAGGGAGCTACTGGATGGTTCAAAATCAAGAAAGGGGTCCATCCGAGATGTATTTTGTTTCCATAACTTTTCAATCTGTATGCAGAACAGATTATCCGAGATGCTGGGCTGTACAAGGAGGAATGTGGCATCAGGATTGGTGGAAGAATGATGAACAACCTGTGTTACGCCGATGTCACAATTGTCTTTGCTGAAACTGAGGAGGACCTAAAGTGCTTGCTTCAGAAAGTCAAGGACTGCAGCCTTCAATATGGATTGAAGCTTGATATCAAGAAAACAAAGATTCTCACAACTGGACCAAGTGGAAGCATCAGTATGGATGGTGAAGAGATTTAGATAGTTAACAGTTTTAGTTTATTTGGCTCTACAGTCAACACTCTTGGTAACAGCAGCCAGGAAATCAGGAGATGAATTGCATTGAGAAAGTCAGCTGTAAGAGACCTCTTAAGAGTACAAAGAGTAATGACGTCAGGCTGGAGACTAAGGTGTGCCTTATCCAGGCTATAGTATTTGCAATTATGTGCTATGCATCAGAGTTGGACAGTGAATAAGGATGATAGAAAGAGAATTGATGCCTTTGATCTGTGGTGCTGGAGAAGAGTGTTGAATATACCATGGACTGTTACCAGAACAAACCGGTTTGTCGTAGAGAGGGTGAACCCAGAATGCTCCTTGGAGTCAAGGATTCTGAGGCTTCGTCTGACATACATTGGTCATGTTGAAAGGAGGGGCTGGTCCTTGGAGAGAGACATCATGTTTGGGAGAGCGGATGGTTGGGACAGGAGAGGAAGACCCTCAATGAGATGGATCAATTCTGTGAGTGGAGTGGTGGGAATGAGTGTGTTAGAGACAGCGAGGTTGGCACAGGATAGAATGGTGTCTAGGGCTCTTGTACTTAGGGTAGCTATGAGTCGTAAAGGACTCGATGGCACACAACAACAACAACAACAACAATCCATCCAAGTATCAGATGAGGGATTTTCAGGTATCTAGAAGTGATGTATTTGAGTTGTGGTGCTGGAGAATGGTATTGAACATACCATGGACTGCCAAGAGAACAATGTAGTCTATCCTGAAGTGTGTGAAACCAGATTGCTCCTTTTGAAAGTCTCTCACATACTTGGGCCATGTTGTCAGGAGGCACCAGTCCTTGGAGAAGGACACCATGCTCGGAAGGGTGGAGGGTCAGCACAGGAAAGGAAGACCCTGGATAAGATGGATTGATACAGTGACTGGGACAATGGTGGCAGATTGGCTCAGGATAGGGCAGAGTTCAGAGCTATCAGCTCAGGGTAGAGCAAGGTTCTTAAGGTTGCTATGAGTTTTGAGTCAACAGTTGTTGTTAGGTGCTGTTGAGTCAAGGGTGACTCATAGCGACCCTATGGACAAAAGATCTGAACCCTATTCTATCCTGTGCCATACTCATTGCTGTGGTCACTGTGTCAGTTTACCTCATTGAGGGCCTTCCTCTCTTTCACTGACCCTCCACACTTTCCAGCATTATATCCTTCTCCAAGGAATAGCTCCTTCTAGCAACATGCCCAAAATATGTGGAATGAAGCCTCATCATCCCTGCTTCCAGAGAATACTCTGGCTGCACCTTCTCCAAGACATATCTGTTTATCAGAGGCTCTTCAGGAGAAAGTCTTGGTGAACTTTTTCTGAAATATAGACTTCAAAACTCAGTGGAACAATTCAATGATCAAGAATTAAATTGCCATGGGAAAAAAATCTAGTTTGAAAAACAACGTATGCATATTTTGTAAGTAAACCGGTATAAAATAACAATTCTATTTTCTAAAAAAATTAATTGTTGGTAACTGGATTTTGCTTTGAATATATGTATATATTAACTGTATTGTACATTTATATCTAATTAGGGTTTATTGTACAAGTACATTCTCCCAACTTCTGTTTAACTTCAGTTGCTTACTTTAATCCCTGATTTCCTCATCCTAAATCTTTTAACAAGTGAAGTCCATAATGTATAGAAGTCTTTCCATGTTTGTTATCATATATGAGGATGAGAAATTTATTTTAATATAGTAACAAGAGCATATTTTGAGACAGAATTTGATGAAATATTGTTGTTGTTAGGTGCTATCAAGTGGACTAACTTCATAATGACCCTATGAAAAAGAGCCATTCACACAATTTCTGATACACTTGACCCCATTGTTACAGTAACTGTGTTAATTCATCTTGAGTGTCTACTTTTCTTCTACTGGTCCTTCATCTTTTCCAATGGGATGTCTTTTCTCAAGACCTACACCCACCTGATAACATGCTCAAAGTTTGTGAGATGAAATTTCACTATCCTTGCCTCTAAGGAGCGTTCTTGGTCCAAGATTAGAGCACTTCTTCCAAGGTAGTCTTGTTTTTTCTTTTGACAGTCCATGGGATCGATATTCAGTACTCTTCTCCTAAATAACAGTTCTAAGACATTAATGCTTTTCTGTTATCCTTATTCATCGTGCAACTTTCAGTTACATAGGAAATAACTGAAAAGACCATAAATGAAATATTAGTTATTGATTTTACATTTGAGTGAAATTTATAAATTATGTCAGCTTTTTATTAAGTCATTCTTACACATTTTGCATTTTAATGAATTATAATTACTGGATTAATTACAATATTTGATCAAACCCTTATAGACTTTCTTTAATTTTATCCAATTTATCCATTAATTTTTACTCCCTTCCCACTTCTGTTATCTGAAAGAATGTCTCTATATGTGGATGATTATTTCTTTTTACTTTTATAATATTGATATTATAATGTCATAATTGTCACTGACTTATACCACTTAATATAATTTTTTCTAGATATATCCTGTCCTATTGTCCTGGTGGTGGTGATAGTGGTTGTGTTGGAACCAACCTAAAGCTGACCCTCCAGCGGATTTTCAAAGGTAGTTAATTGCATGGGAAGAGATGACTCATCCTCCTCCTGTAGATCACCTGGTGGATTTGAACTGCGTGCCTTCAGGATTGCAGTGCTATTTCTTACCATTAGGTCACCAGACCTCCTTATAGGTGCCACAAATTCTTTGTTTACTTCAGTGTTGTATAATACTTTATTGAGTGAATGTATCATAGTTTCTTTACCCATTTGTCTGTTGAACATTTCAGTTGCTTCTGAGTTTGGATATTATAAATAACGTTGCAATGACCTTGAATGTACATATATTTGTTTGTGTCATGACTCTTATTCCTCTGAGATATATATCTAGTAGTGAGATTATTGAATCAAATGGTAGTCTACTCCCAACTTTCTAAAAAAAGTACCAACTACTTTCAGGGAGCTCTGGTGGCCTAGTGGCAAGAAACTGCACTGCAATCCTGGAGATATGCGGTTCGAATCCACCAGATGCTCTGCCAGAGAAGGAGGGACCATCTTCTCCTGTACCAGTCAGATCTAATTTGACGGTTCACACACACACACAATAATAAAATAAAAATTGAAAAGAAAAAAGCTTCAAGGCTTAAAAAATTTTAAAAAGAGTACCAATTACTTTCTGTAGTAGTTGTTCCATTTTACATTTCCATCAGCAGCATATGGGAGTTCCAACTATTCCACATCTTTCACTGCATTTGTTATATACTGTCTTGCTGACCTTTGCTGTTGTTACTAGGGTTAGATGATATTTCACTGAGCTAGAAAAGTATTGAACATACAATGGACTGCCAAGAGAACAGATCTCTTCTTGAGAGGGTAAAACCAAGCTGTTCCTTGAAAGCAAGGACTTTGAAGCTCCATCTCACATATTTTGGGCATTAGACCAGGCTGAATGGGTGTTTGGAGAAAAATATCATACTTGGAAGGGTTGAGGGACAGCGCAGGAGAGGAAGACCCTGGATAAGATGGATTGATACAGTAACGGTAGTAATGAGAGTAGGTGTGTCAGAGACAGTGAAATCAGCTCAGGATAGAGCAGGGTTCAGAGCTATGGTCATAGGGTCACTATGAGTCATAGTGAACTCCATGGCACACAATGAAAACTAATCCAAAGGCAGTATGACTTCAAATGTTTAAATCCACCATTCATTTCAAGGGAGAAAGATAGATAGCCTCATACAATTAAGACTTTTAGCCTTGGAGCTCTGTTGGGGGATCATTGTGAATTGAAATGAACTTCATGACACTGAGTTTGAATTTCAATAGCTAATTATCTTGATCTCGAAAAACAGAAGAAAAGTGTTGCATTCATAGTTAAAAAAATTAACAATTTCAAGTTCTATCGTATAATGTTGTGAGTGATAGGATATGCCTACAAGGAAGATATGTTAATATGGATGGTATGCAAATATGCACAGCAACAGCTGAAGCCAAAGACGAAGAAATTGAAGACTTTTAACAAATTTTCTGTCTGAAATTAACAAAACATAGTCAAGACATATTAACGATAATTGGTGACTGGAATGCAAAAGTTGAAAGCAATCAAAAATATATGGAATTTGGAAAGCATGAACTTGGTGATAGAAATGAGGCAGAGAATAGAATGATAAAATTTTGTATTTTCAAAGCAATGATTTATTCATTAAATATCTTTGTTAAAAACATAAATGACAATTTTATAGGTAGACCTTACATAAAGGACAGTTTAGGAATCAGATTGACTATATTTGTGAAAGGAATCATTGGAGAAATTCAATATCAGCAGTCAAAACCAGGTCAGGTGCTGACTATGGAATGTATAATTAATTAATTACTCGTGTATAGATTAAAATTGATATTAAAGAAAATTAAAAAAAGTTCATGAGAATCAAATTATGATTTGAGTCTATCTCAACTGAATCTAAATATCAAAATAATAATAGGTTCAAAGTGCTTACCCAATGATGGAAGGCCAGATTAGTTATTGGATGATAATCCTGGATATCATCAATAAGTAGTGAAAAGGAGCTCTAAAAGAAAAAAAGAACAATGATAAAGACAAAACCAAAATAGATTTCAGAAGAGACTCTGAAAATTGTACTAGAACATTGAGAAGCCAAAACAAAAGGAAGGGATGTTGATGTGAAAGACCTGAACAGAAGCTTTCAAAGGACAGCTTGAGAAGACAAAGCAAAGTATTGTAATGGAAAGTGCAGAAAACTGGAATTAGACACAAACGGAAGAATTGTTTTCAGGATTTTTAAAGCTGAAAAAACTGAAAAACAAATTCAAGCATTGAGCTGCAATACTGAGATGTTATGGTCAAAATCTTGAATTATCCAAGAAGCATCAAAAAAGATGGAAGGAATTTACAGTGTCACTCTACCAAAAAGAATTGGACAGCACTGAAATATTTCAGAAAAAGTCGTAAAATCGTGTCAGATGAAAGAAGAAGTTCAAGCTGCACTAAAGGCACTGACAAAAAAATAAGGCTCCTGGAACTGAAGGGATACCAAGTTATATGTTTCAAATAGCAGATGCAGCCCTGAATGTGCTCACCAGATCATGTAAAAAAAATTTGAGGATAGCTGCCTGTGCAAGTAACTAGAAGAGATCCATATTTGTTCCCTTCCCAAGAAAGATGATTCAACAGAGTGTGGAAATATCACTGATATCACATAAAGCAAAATAGTATTGAAGATCATTCAAAATAGCTAAAATAGTACATAGAGAAGTTCCAGAAGTTTAAGCTGATTTAGAGGAGTCCATGGTGCCAGAGATCTTGCTGATTGATGTCACATCCATCCAGGATGAAAGGAAAGAATACTAGAATAATGTCTCTTTGTGCTTTTTGACTATACAAGGCATTTGATTGTGTAGATCATAACAAACTATGGCTGACCTTGAGAAGAATGGGAATCTCAGAACGCTTAATTATGCTCATCCAAAACCTATACCTAGACCAGAAGGCTGTTGTGTGAACAGAGCAAGGGAACACAACATAGATTGAAATTAGGGTTTTATCCTTTCTCCATACCTATTAAATCTCTGTGTTGAGAAAATTATTTGAGAAGCTGGACCATATCAAGAAGAAATGGTATCAGGATCAGAGGAAGACTCATCACTAACCCATGTTATGCAAATGACACAATTATGCTTGCTGAAAATGAGGAAGAATGGAAGGACTTCATGCAGAAGATCAGACTACAACCTTTAGGAGGGATTATATCTCAATATAAAAAAAAAACAACAATTCTTACCACTGGACCAAGAGGCAACATCAGAATAGATGGAGAAAAGATTGAAACTATCAACAACTTCATCTTACTTGGATCCACAATCAGCATACTTGGTACCAGCAGTCAGGAGATCGCCTGATGTATTACACTGGGAATAAGGCTTCTGTCAGAGACCTCTCCAAATTATTGAAAGAACATGATGTCAGTTTGAGGACTAAGTTACACCTGATTCAGGCCATGGTCTTTTCAGTCCTTCCTAAGCATCTGAGAGCTGGACAATGAATAAGGATGAGTGGTGAATGAATACCTTTGAGCTATGATGTTGGAGAAGTGTACTGAAAATACCAGAGACTTCCAAAAGAGCAAACAGATATATCTTGAAGAAGGAACAACCACCTTGGAGGTAAAGGTGACAATGCTTCATCTCACATATTTTGGGTGTGTTGCTAGGAGAAGGTTATTCCTTGGAAAGGGACCTCATGCTTGCAAAGTTAGAGTGTCGGAGAAGGAGAACATTTAATCAGATGAATTGTCACAGTAACTGGAGCAAGGTCCTAAAGTGTGTCAGAGATTGTGAGGATGACATAGCATAGAACAGGGTTCAGATCTGTTGTTCATAGGGTCACTATGTGTCATTCTCACCTCACACTATCAACAATAATGGTCTTGGTAATTTCTTCATGTACTTAATGGCTATTTGTATATCTCCACTGGTAAAGTGACTTTTCATGTCCTCCATTTGTCTTTTTCTTATTGAGATGTTGGAGCATTCTGTACATTTTAAAGATTAATGTCTTGTCAGATACGTCATTGTTAAATATTTTTCCCTTCTGTAGACTCTCTTTTCACTCTTTAGGAGAAAGGTTTTGATGTAAATAGCATTCAATTTTTAGGAGCTCTTTATCTTCTAGTTTATCCTCTGCTGGTTGTGCATTTTAGATTGTTTTTGGAAGTCTGTTTAGTCTATAGAGTATGGCTCTTAGGATTACCTTAATTTTTAATTTCACGAATGTTATACTTTTAGAGTTTATGCCAAGGTCTTTAATCCATCTTGAGTTAGTTTTTGCACGTGGAGTTAAGTATGGATGTTAGTAGACAGTCTTGCCAGAACCTTTTTTCTAAAACAGCTATCTTTCTCACACTTAAAGAATTTCATATCTTTGACAAAAATTAATGATCCATATGTTGATGGATTTACTCCTGATTTCTCCATTCTTTTCTATTAGCCTATATGTCACCATACCTGTGCCACACTATTTTGATTCTGAGTACTATAGCTGTGTAGCTGTCTTAAAGTGTGAGGTCTCTAACATCATTTTTATTTCCCAGAAACACTTTACGTATCTAGAGTCTCTTTTCTTTCTACATAAAGTTGGTGATTGCTTTTTACATCTTTTTGTGTGTATGTGTGTGTGACCTATGGTCAATCATTTTTTAAAAAATTACTATTAAATTTCATTAGTTTTAATGAACATTTACAGAGATTTGGGGTTTTCATTCATTCATTGTTGCACTGTTTTCTCTACCCTCCTCCCCAGTTCGTTCTTCCCCAAGCCCCAAATGTCTGTTTTAATTGTCCAATTGCCACAGTGCTTGTCAAATCCAGTTCTGATTAATCTCCTTTGTCAGTGTGTCCTTTGCCATTCCCTAACACTCCTCCCTGAGAGAGACTTCACCTTGATACATAAGGAAAAGGGGATGGCGTATTCTCTTAGCTACTTCCTGCTGAAAAGGGACACTGTGGGTTTCAGGGTGAAGATCTTCTCTCACTACTCTAAAGGGCCCCTTTGGCAGTAGGAAACACATAGACTATTACAGAGATTGATTTTGAAATTTAGATGCACTGTTATCAATTGTGCTTAAGCTGTACATGTTCATATCTTTGAAGATGTATCATGGAAGTGTTGCAGCCTAGAAGACACAAATTTAACTAACAAGTTGTTAAAAGTACGTGAGTCAAAAATTAAAAAGCAGTAATATTCTGAGTAAAGGTTCTAATAGTCGCACAAACCAAGTTACAGAGGGAAGGTGGTTCTTACAATAAAAGGCCTATAGGCTAGGACTTTGTCTATTATAGTGTAGAGGTTAGAAACCACAAGATGTAGAGGCTCAGCTATGTCACTTATGGTTCTTAAGTCCTGGAGAAAATTCCATCTATCACTGGGTTGTTTTACAACTCGGAAGTTCGCATGCAAGGTAGAGGTGAAGTAAGGAACTGCTTATGAGGTTTTCCGTCCATTCCAACAACTAAGAAATAGAAGAGGTTTTTTTACATCTTTTTAAAGAGTAATAATGAAATCTGGGTTGCAATTGCATTATATCTGCATATGGATTTTGTTGTATTGCATTTTTACAATGTTAAGTCTTCTGATCCAAGACTATATATTCTTACATTAATCTTGACCTGTTTTCTTTTAGTAGTGTTCTGTTTTCTTGGTTTTGTTATTTTGTATCTTTCATTACATGTATTCCTAAGTATTTAATCTTTTAGTTGACTTTGCAAAGTTATTTTATGTATTCCCTTTCCAGAGTTCTTTGCGTTACTGTAGAGGAATCCAACTGATTTCCAAATGTTGGTCTTGTAAATTGCTACTTTACTGAAATGGCCACTTAGATTCAGAATCTTTCCTGCCAAGTCTCTGGATTTTTTCTATATAGGAAAATGTCATAGATAAATAAAGATAATTTTATTTTCTCTTTATTAGATGACTTTTGTTTCCTAGATGATTGAAACATTCCAAAATTAAATTTCTTTGTGATTTTTTAAATTATTGCCTAACTTGAGAGGGGCTGGAAAGCATTATGCTGAGTGAACTCAGTCCCACAAGGACAAATATTATATAAAACCATTATTGTAGAATGAGTATGAGGATCCAAGCGATATGGAAAGTGGAATCAGAGGGATGAGGATGTGCAGATGGGGAGAGAGGATTAACCATAGTGTTGTACAATTTGATGGATGAGAAGGTGAGGGAAATTGGAAGAATCTGGTCTGGAAAACACTGTATACGAAATTTGTAAATAAACTAGTATGATAATTAAAAAAGAAAAACAAAAGAGATAAAAGCACATAGAATAATTAAATATTTGGCAATAACATATCTAACGTAGGATTTATTTGTAAAATGTATTAGTAGTTTTTATACATCTAGAGAGCTCTTGTGGTGGCCAACCCAAAGCCCACAAATAGGCTACCAGGACTTCCTAGTCTATAAAGGCAGGCAGGCTGAATTCATCAGCTACTTTGAGGGATAAATATCAGCAATATTTTCTCATGTGACTTATAGCCTGTGAAAACATGTAGAAGGGTCAGCTATAAATCTGTCCCTACTTGTCAACAATGGGTTTTTTTAGAGTTGGAGAGGTGCTCTTGTGACCTAACCTGTGGGGAGCTGCACTGCCAATCCAAAAACAGCCTCTTTGACAGTTTTAATTCATCAGCAACTCTAGGGAATAAAGAGGAGTAATCTACTCGAGTGTAATTTGCAACCTTGGAAATAGAATTTTGGGCAAACTACAAGTTGACTCTGCTATGATAGTAATGAGATTCAATTAGTGTTGTACTGCATTGTTTGTTTTTTGAAAGTAAATGAATAAGGGTTTTGAAACTCATGAGAGAGCTCTAATAGATTAGTGGTAAGGATTTAGTTATGTAGTTTGAATCCACCAACTATTTTTCGGGAAAAAGATGAATAGTCTCCTTCTGTGTGATTTAGTGCCTTCGAAAACCTGCTGCAGTGTCAGCAATGTATCAGTTCTGATTTGATGGTATAGAACAATACGATTGCTTACTTAAACTAACACAGACAGAGGTTGAGAATTTAAGTGGACTTCTTATAAAAGAAGACATTGAACAAGTCATAACAACAACATTTCCAATCCAAGGAAGTATTGGTACCAATGGCTTTACTGGTGAATTCTACCAAACATTCAGAGAAGGTATGACACCTATTCTTCTCAAGCTAACTCAAAATATAGGAAAAAGGAAGGAATACTTCTGAATTCATTTTCTGAGGCAAGCATAACCCTTATACCAGAAGTTGTCAAAGACATGACTATAAAAGAAAAAGATTATAGCTCTGGTGGCCTAGTGGCAAGAAACTGCGTTGAAACCAAAAGGTACACTGTTCAAGGCCACCAGCTGCTCTGTGGGAGAAAGATGGGCAGTCTTCTCCTGTTTGATTAACTGCCTCAGAAAATCCACTGGAGGATCAGCTATGGGTTGGTTTTGACTCTATAGGACATACCAACAAAAACAATATTATCTCTCATGAGCATAGATGCAAAATTTTCAACGAAGCCCTAACATACATCATAATAAAACAATTATTAATAATGATCAGGTAGGATTCATACCAGATATGCAAGTATGATTCAATAATAGTAACTAGTAAAATGAGTATGATCAACTACAAAAGTGGAACAAAGGAGAAGAACCACTGATGATCATATCAATCAATGCAGAAAAATGTATTTGATAAAGTTCAATCTCCTTAATAGTCTGTGTGTTTCCTACTGCCAAAGGGTCCCTTCAGAGTAGTAAGAGAAGATCTTCACTCTGAAACCCACAGCGTCCCTTTTCAGCAGGAAGTAGCTAAGAGAATACGCCATCCCCCTTTCCTTATGAATCAGGGTGAAGTCTCTCTCAGGGAGGAG
>NW_006399775.1:14792932-14796483 GCF_000299155.1 Elephantulus edwardii
GAGTTGCTTGCAACTCACAATGACCATATGTACAACAGCTCTGAAACCTGTTCTATTCTGTGTCAACTTTACTCTTTCCGACAAACCTACACTTATTGCCCCAGACAGTGTATCCATCCATCTCCTCAATGGTCTCCTCTCTTCCTCCATTTCTCTAGCCTTCCAAGAATGATGTTCTCTTCAAGGGACAGTTCCTCCTTGCAACATGTCCTAAGTATATCAGACAATGCCTCAGAATCCTTGCCTCCAAGGCACAGCCCTTTCACCCTCTCAAGGATGAAATAGCTTGCCTTTGGAAACCCTATAAACCTGGAGAAATGATAAAAGCTATACAAGTATTCAGGTCTTTTGTTCATAAGGTCGCTATGAATCATCTATGACTTGACAGTATTTAACATCAACAACAACAATTTAAAAAAGTGATTGAACACAATACTGTAATAATTGTTATCATAACATGCCATTGAGACAACTAAACTTCATTAACAAGGCTATGAACAACAGATCTGAACCTTACCCTATCCTGTGACATCCTTATGATCTCTTACATGTTAGTCACTGTCTTGTTGAGGGTCTTTATCTCCTTTTTCAAACTTCTACCTTTTACAGCATAATACTTTTTTCCAAGGTCTGGAACATCTTGACAACATGCTCAAAGTACATGAGACAAAGCATCACCATCCTTTCACCTAAGAAGTACACTCTGTGGTTGCAGTTTTTCCTAGACACGCTTGTTTGATCTTTTGGTAATCCATGGGATATTCAGACTTTAAAACCCAACAATGTAAAGACGTTAGTTCTTCTTTTGTCATCTTTATTCCTTGTCCAACTCTCAGATGTGTAGGAAGCAATTGATCTGATATCCTTGACATTCTTGCTTTTTAGCAATTTAGAGAGGCTCTTGAGAAAAAAAAAAGAAAATATTTCCAATACAACATGCCTTTTAATTTGACTACTGCTAACAAGATTGGTGATTTTGGATCTAAATAAAATGAAAGTTTTGGAAATTCAACCTTTTCTCCATCTATCTTGATGTTGCCTATGGGTCCAGTGGTGAAGATTTTTTTTAATGTTGAAATACACCTTCTATTGAAGGTGGTGGTTTTTGACCTTCTGTAATAAGTACTTTAGGTGTTCTTCATTTTGCGCAAAGTTGTATCATCCGTATAATGTTGTTTGTGGATAAGTTTCTCAAATCATGATGCCACAATCTCCTTCTTATAATCCAGCTTCTCAACTGACATGCTCAACCTTGGTACAGACCTTTTTTAATTTTAAACCAGGTAGCCACTTATTCGGTCCAGACAATTGCTTTACCTTATGCATAGTTTCACATAACACAATTAAATATTTGAGGATTCCCATTCTTCTCATTGTTAGCCACAATTTGCTATGACCCAAACAGTTAAATACATTTGCATAGTGAATAATACAAAAATAAACATCTTTCTGGTTGCCTGTGCCTTCCCACCAGATCCATTTTATATCAACGTGATAGCCTCATTCGATGGCACAATTAAATATTCTGCGGTTCCGATTCTTCTATAAATTGTTATGATCCACACAGTCAATTACCTTTGCATAATCAGTAAAGTACAAAATCCTCCACTAAGAATATTCTGAAACTCATTACAATCATTCCACTTTCTATTCATAATTAACTTCCATTGGCTTCCTGTAAGTCATACAGCAGAAGACTGCCCATCTTTATTCTGCAAAACCAATATTGAATTCAGCCTGCCAAAGAAATTAGGCCTTTTGGCTACAATTCTCTACAGTACATTGCCATGACTACTTAAATTCTTTCTGAAAGCTATTTTAAAAATGGTAAGATTTTTCAGTGACTACAGCAGCATGTTTTTAAAGAACTACCAGAAATTCAGGCTGGATTCAAGGATTCAATGGAGCAAGTTATATCATTGCTAATGTTGAGATGAATCTTGGTTGAAAGCAATGAGTAGCATAAGGGTATTTAATTATGTTTTAATGATTATGCAAAACAATTTCACTATGTAGATCATAATAAACTATGGGTAAACATGTGAATAACGGAAATTCCAAAATACTTAATGGTGCTTGTGTAGAACCTGTTCATAGACTTAAAAACAGTTGTTATAATATGTTTTAAAATCTGAAAACGTTTGTTACAGTTGTATCTGTTAACCATATTTACTCAATCTGCATGGTGGGCAAATAATCTGAGAAACCAGACCATGTAAACAAAAATCTGTCACCTAGATTGGAGTAAGGTTTATCAAACAACTTTAAATGCAGATGACATCATCTTGTTTGTAGCAAGCAAAGAAAACTTGAAGCACTTACTGATGAAGTAAGTTATAAACTATTTATAACATTTGATATGTTACACCTCACCATAAAGAAAGCAAAAGCTTTACAAATGAGTCAACAAACAACATGATATAAACAAAGAAAAGTTGTTGAAGTTATCAAGGATTTTATTATGCTTGGATTCACAATCAACACCTTTTGAAGAGGCAGTCAAATAATTAAATAAAATCATACAATGTGTACATCTGTTTCCAAAGAATCTTCAATGTGCTAAAGAGTAAGGATGTACCTTTAAACAACAAGGTGTACCCTATTCAAGCCAACATTTGTTTCTTGTTTATTGTGTGCTGTTGAGTAAGAACTGACCCACAGCTGACCCTTCCAAGGGTTTTCAGAGGCACTTGAATCACATGGAGGTAGATTACTCCTTCTCCAGCATGACAACTAATGGATTCAAACAAGGTGCCTTTGGAGTTGCAACATAGTTTCTTATCTTTAGCTGCAACAGAAAATGTTCCCAAAGCATAAAGAAACCCAAAGAAGAGGCGATTGTTTTCTTCTGTGTTCTAGGCTGTCAAAATGACAAGCAAATTTGTCTTTAGTGAAGTACAGGCAGAACGCTCCCTGGACATTAAGACGTCAAGGCTTGGTTTTGAATGATTTAGGCATGCTATCAAGAGGGGTGAGACTCTGGAGAAATATATGATTCTTACGTAAATTAGGGGGTCAATGAAAAAGAAGAAGATTATCAATAAAATAGGTGAACACAGTGACTGTAACAAGGGCCTTAACACAGCTGAGAATGTGAGGCTAGCACAGAATCCGGCATTATTTTGTTCTGCTCTTCATGGGGATGCTATAAGATGGAATTCACTCAAAGAAACCCAACAACAAGGTCTGACTTGGAAAGTTTTGCACAGATTAACTTTGTTTATTGTAAAAGACTATTTTCAGATTGATACTGAATATAATTTGCCATTATAATGTTTAAATCAATCAAGTGGCAATTTTGCTCCCTTTAGTTGGAACATTAAGTAAAAAATATTAATTGCTTATTATTGAAAGATAAAATGATTATATATTAAAGTAAAAAATTCCATAAATAAATACACTAATATCAAGTTGTGTCAAGAAATCTGGAGAACAACCACTTGGCCAACTGATTGGAAGAGATCTATGTTTGTTCCCATTCCAAAGAAAGGTGACCCAACAGAGTTTGGAAACTAGAGAACAATATCGTTGATTTCACATGCAAGCAAGAT
>NW_006399775.1:14797678-14817372 GCF_000299155.1 Elephantulus edwardii
CAACAATTCATGGAGGAAGAATCATGCTCTAAATTCAACAAGAAGACCTTCAGTAAGTAGAGTTGAGACGATGTTCACATAATGACTTAAATATACGAAAACTTCAGGAATGAGCATTATTTTAATCTGTTCTACTTATGATCACTGTGAGTCACAGCTCTCGCTAAAATGACATCTAACAACAACTGACAATGTTAATGTCCTGACATGTGACCTAGTCCTCACATTGGTAGAACATATGGTAACCTCATTAAAAGAAATCCACGAATTTATGACATTTATGGGAATTGTCTGCAGGTGATCTTCAGGTATGTCTAGGGAATAAGGGCAGTACACAAATAATGTCTGCTCAATCCTACTTACAGGAGTCCTTCAGGCCTAGTCCCCTTTTTATTTTATTGTGGACTTTGAAGTTGTATCTTCTTAATGTGATTTGACGCTGGAACCAATTTTCCTCTGTGTGTGTGTGTGTGTGTGTGTGTGTGTGTAAAAGATGGAAATGTGGTTCAGAGAATAAAGTAAGTTTTGTTCTATGGCTTACACCAGAAAGAAAAGAATGATGATTATTGTATTCCTTCTACTTTTTACATTTTTTTTACCAGCACTCCTTCAGGCCTAGTCGCCTTTTTCTTTTATTGTGGATTTTGAAGTTGTATCTTCTTAATGTGATTTGACCCAGGCACCAATTGTCCTTTCCTTGTGTGTGTGTGTGTGTGTGTGTGTGTAAAAGATGGAACTGTGGTGCAGAGAATTAAGTGAGTTTTGTACTACGGCTTATACCAGAAAGAACATAATGATGATTATTGTGTTCCTTTTACATTTGCTACATGATCTCATGTAAATTTAAAATACTTTTATGAGGTGAAACTATGAGCAAAGTAGAACTCAAAGAATTTAAATTTCTTCTGCAAAGTACAAAACAGAAAAAAAGTAAAGTTAGTAGGACTCACCAAAGCCTATGTTTTTTACCCCAATATCCAAGTTTGTCAGCCCTGGTGAGATGCTAGACTGGCTTCAAGAAAAGGAAATAAGTATCAGCTATTTCTAATATTAACAAACCAAAGCAAATTGATTTAAAATCTGCCCTTCAACTCCACATTTTGTGGTAAATTGGATATTAAATGTACACATTATTGAATTTCATGTTCTGAATGTGTAATTCTTATCCAAGTGTCATATAATTATCCAATTGTGACATAAATTGTTTTCATTACTTACATAAATTGTTTTCATTAGTGATTCTAAATGAGTGGCATCACATGTAATAAATACATATCATGCTGCAGTAGGAAAATGCTGTAAAACAATAGGTATCTGGCATTTCCTGAGCTAAATATATTCTGACTATAGCTCCTTATAATAGCAAACACCTTTAGAATGTTCAGGGAAGGACACAAGGAGATCTGCCCTCCAGTTGTCCAAATGTCATATTGTAATGGTAGGAGAGGAGAGAATATGCCCTACTATCATATAATGAGGGAGCTCTCGTGGCTTGGTGGTAAAGAGTTGCACTGCCAATCCAAAAGCTCACAGTTCAAATACACTAGATGCTCCATAGAAGAAATATGGTGTTCTCCTACCATATGATTTATTACCTCTGAGAACTCTCTGGAGGATCAGCTATGAATGAGTTCTGACCAGATAGTACACAACAATATCAGCATAACATGATAAACACTCTTGTTTTGGGATGCCTTTTAGTTACGTTCTAGTAACAAATTCTAGCAACAAACAAAACTCATGAAATATTACACAAAATGGGTGAACCTGGAGGACATTATGCTGACTGAAATATCTCAGTCAAAAAAAGACAAATATGGCATAATAATACTGTTATGAAAGAGGACTGACATAGGCATTGGGGGGATACTGAGAAAGAGGGGATAAATAATGTATACTGCATTGAAACAGATGAGGAAGAGAACTGTTTAAGAAGAATATATGATTAGATAGTATTGTAATGACAGGTATCCAGAACGAAGATAGCATAGTGGCGTAGACTTGGGGAGAGGGATTGAATAACAATAAAATAATTTCTTCTTTTACTTTTCAAAGAGAAAAGCATATTGTGGGGAGGGGTGGGCAGGGAGAAAAGTACACCAATGAATGAATGAATGGAAATCCAAAGTCTCTGTAAACTTTAATTAAAGTAAATTTAAAATTAAAAAAAGAGAGAGAAAGGAATTCTACTAAGAAATACAAATCTTTCGTTTTTAGAACTAAGACACATTATGCTAAGAATTCTTTCATTCTATAAATTTTTGTTTAATTCATATGCTCCAACAACAAAGAAAGCGTGTCACAGAATTTAGTTCTTGTTGCTCTGTGCCATCAAGTGGCCTGTGATTCATAGCATCCCTATATAAAAAGCTCTGAAACCTGTCTTATCCTGAGCCATTCTAATTGACTCTGCCACACCTGCTCCTATTATCTAGTTACTGTGTCAATCGATCTCATCAATGAACAATCTCTCCTGACCACATGCCCAACATATGTGAGATGTAATCCTGTTTAATCAAAGTGAGTTTTCTATTCATTACTGATATTTTGGGCTTATACCTGAGATTTAGAATAATTTCACTGTCTGAAATTTAATGCCCTAAACTGACCCAGTGACTCTGAAGGAAAAAGAACTGATAGTCCCATGAAGATTACCTAGAAAACCCACAACAGTTGACTTTGTGACTTGTGGTTTTTATGAGTCAGAATAGACTTGACAGCCCTCAAAAGCAATATATAATTAAACACCCTACTTTAATACAATCTGCGTTATGCAGATGACACAACCCTGCTTGCTGAAACTGAGGAGGACCTCATGCACTTGCTGTAGAGGGTCAAGGACTGCAGCTTTCAGTATGGACTGAGGCTCAATGTCAAGAAGACAAAGATTCTCACCACTGGACCAATTGGTAGCATCAGGATTGATGGCGAAGAGATTGAGATTGTTTACAGCTTCAGTTTGCTCGGCTCCACCGTCAACACTCTTGGCACCAGCAGTCAGGAAATCAAAAAACGTATTGTGATGGGAAAGTCTGCTGGTAAGGACCTCTCTAAAGTACTCAAGAGCAACGGTGTCTCTCTGGAGACTAAGGTGCGCCAGATACAGGCCATGGTCTTTGCAATCACTTGTTACGCATCAGAGAGTCGGACAATGACTAGGAAGGACAGAAGGAGAATTGATGCCTTTGAGCTGTGGTGCTGGAGAAGAGTATTGAATGTACCATGGACTGCCAAGAAAATGGATTCATCCTTGAGAGGATTAAACCAAGCAACTCCTTGGAGGCAAGGATTCTGGGGCTTCGTCTGACATACTTTGGGCATGTTGCAAGGAGGGACAGGTCCTTGGAGAGGGACAACATGCTTGGGAGGGTGGAGGGACGGCGCAGGAGGGGAAGACCCTCTATGAGATGGATTGATTCAGTGACTGGAATAATTGGGATGGGTGTTTCAGAGGCAGTGTGATTGGCACAGGGTAGACCAGGGTTTAGGGCTGTTGTACATAGGGTCGCTATGAGTCACAAACGACTCGACGGCACATAACAACAACAACAACAACAACAACTCTAATATTTAAGGACTTCAATGATTATTTTCTATGTTATCTTCTAAATGCATGAAAATGTTTGGGTAAAGGACTAATATGCTAGTGATTTTCAATACTGAAATCCTAGACTGTGTATGAGGCTGTCCAGAGAAGTCTGGCACTGAGTGCGGAAGAACATGCCTCATTTATAGGTCAGGCAACATGCCTCGTTAATAGTTTAAACAACAAATTTTGAATTGCAACTTAAAAATTAAAAAAACAAAACAAGACACAAAAAACCTTAGCTTCATTGAGGGAGCCTTCATTTTGGTAAAACCACCATGTTTCTTTTCAGGATTGATCAGCTCAAATCATAACAGGTTGCAGATTTGTGTACATTCCTGGAATGACCTCTATGTCACACCTCTCCCTGATCTTGAAGTATTCACACTGCTATCTGTATGAAAACCATTGGATAATCTTTTGAATTTTTTTTTCTTTTTATTTGATCCTATGAAGAACTATACACTGCCTGGTCACCCTAATGCAATAAGTTTTAATCTGCTTTTTTGATACAAGACTTCATGGATATGATTCATGGGTATAAAACTATAGCAGTCCTAAATTAGGGCTGAGTCAAAAAAGGTTTTGAAAATTGTCTCAGAGTGTAGAGAAGGTAAAATAAAGGGAAGAGATGCTGAAGTAGAAAAAGATGAACAAAAGATTTCAAAGGGTAGCATGAGAAGACAAAGCAAAGTATTATAATGGAATATGCAGAGAGCTGGAGTTGAAGAATAAAAGAGGAAGGGCATAGTACTGAGTGAATTAACTAAATCTCATAAAGACAAATTATGCATAAAACCATTATTTTAAAAATAGAAAGATAACTAGAAATATGGGGATAAAGTCCAACATGGAAAGGGATGAGGGGAACAGGGTACTTGTGAGGGGGGGCAAGGAAATCCTGGCGGTGCACAGCTTGGTAAGTGGGAGGGGAGGGTAAAGGAACTAGGATAGATCTAGTGGAGACCTGAAAAGATGGGGTGATAGTTAAGGATCAATAGTGATTAGTTTTAAAAAACACAGTGTACAGAAATGATAATATGAAACATAAAAATGAAGTTGTGTGTGAAACACAATGTGCATGAATGAAATACAATGTATACAGATTTTGTATGCAAACCAGTATAATTTTTTTTAATGAATTCAGTCAACGTTTTCCAAACAAAGAACTAAAAAAAACCAAATTCAAATCTCGGGTTGCAATACAGAGAGACTCTATAGGAAAAATCTTGAATGATCCAGGAAGCATCAAAAGAAGAGAAATCAAAGTCACTGCATAAAAAATAATTGGTTGACACAGAAAAAAAATTTCAGGAAGTAGTATATGAAAGAGTCAATGGTGGTAAGGGAAGAAGTTCAAGCTACATTTGAGATATTGTCCAAAAATGACATCCTAGGAATTTTTAGTATACCAATTGACATGTTTCAATTAACAAATGCAGACCTGAACATACTCATCAGTATTTGCTGGGAAATTTGGAAGACAGCTAGCTATCTGGTGAACTGATTGAAAAGATCCATATTTGTTTTCTTTCCCATGAAAGGTGATCCAAAGGAAGGTAGATATTATTGAATGATATTTTTACTATCACCTGCAAGCAAAATATTGCTGAAGATCACCCAATCGCCCCCCCAAAAAAACAACCACCACCTACTGGAACAGTTCATTGACAGAGATGTTCAGCCTGGGTTTAGAAGAGCCTGTGGCACCAGGATATTTTGCTACCATGAGGTAGATCTTAGAAAAAAAGCAGAGACTACCAGAAGAATGTCTATTTGTGTTTTATTGGCTGTGTAAAAGTATTTGACTACATGGATCATAACAAATGATAGATAATATTGAGAAGAATTGCAATTCTAGAAAGTTTAATGACTTATGCATTATAGAAAACTATACCTAGACCAATAATCTGTTGACTGAACTCAGCAAGGGAACACGAATGGTTTAAAATCAGGAAAGATGTATACCAGGGTTGTATCCTTTATACATACCTATTCAACCTGTATTTTGAGCAAATAATCAGAGAAGCTGGATTTTATAAAGAAGAGTATAGCATTAGAATTGGAGGAAGACTTATCAGCTATCCATGTTGCTAAAAGTAGGACTGAGGCATTTGCTTCAGAAAATTAAGGACTGAAGCTTTCAATAAAGATTGTATCTCCATATCATGAAAACAAAAACCCTCACCAATGGATATATAGGCAACATCAGTGATGATAGATGGATAAAAGATTGAAATTGTCAATGATTTTGTCTTTCTTGGATCCACAGTCAACACCCTTGGTAGTAGCAATCAGGAGCTCAGGGGACATATAACATTGGGAAAGTCTGCTGTCAGGGATCTATCCAAAATTCTGAAGAACAATGATACCAGTTTAAAGTCTTAGGTGTGCTTGATTTAAGTCACAGTCTTTACAATCCCCTGCTATGCTTCTAACTTGGACAATGATCCTAATAGGATGATAGGAGGGGAAAAAAAATCTATATTTGTGACTTGTGTGTTGGAGGAGAGGGCTGAATATACCATTGACTGCCCAAAGAACAAATAAATAGGTCTTCAATAAAGTGCAGTCAGAGTTCTCCTTTCAGTAAAGGGTTATGAAGTTTGTCTCACATATACTGGACATGTTGTCAGGAGAGGCTATTCCATGAAAATGGACATCATGCTTGGAAATGTGGAGGGTCAGTGAAGGAGAGGAAGACTCCCAAGAAGATGGAGCAATAGAGTGTCTGTGGTAGTGGGCACAAATGTGTCAAGGATGATAAGGATAGCACAAGATAGGACAGGGTTTAGATCTGTTGTTTATAGTATCACTGTGACTAGTGCTTGACTTTATGAAACTTAACACCACCACCACCACCACCACACTCAGTGTGCTTTATGCATGGTTCAGTGTATTCAAGTAAACATTTTTAAATTCTTCATGTATTTTTAACAACTGAATTTGTTTACACAATAAATTAAATGTTGTTATTGTTGTTGTTGTTGTTAAGTGCCGTGGAGTCGCAGGCGACTCAGCGACCCTATGAAGGAGAGTCCTTGACGCTTGGGTGCCTTTCATCCTCTCTCCAGGTTCATAGGGTTTCTGGAGGCAAGCTATTATGGAAGTAGATGCCACTCCTCCTTCCACGCTTGTTTAATCGGGGAGCTCCACCCCACTTTCAGTCCGCATTGGGCAACCATTAACGCATTTGACACATCCGTGTCACGGTGTTCAGCCTCACAACAACCACAAGTGACCGCGGGATGGTCGTATAGCCAGGTTTTTTTTTCCTAATTATCCATTATAACTTCTAACACTGAAGCTATCTGTCATACCCTCTAAAAGTTAAATTTGTTTGCAAATATTTTTTTTGTTTCAATGTTTTGTCTGAATGTTTACTTTCTGAAGCTTTAAAGATCCCTCCTTGAGGAAGCTCTTCTTGCCATTCAGTCATTTTTTATTTTTTTTTTTTTTAATTTCCATTCATTCATTGTTGAGCACTTTCCTCCCTACCCATTCCTTCTTCCAGTTCAATTTTCACTTGGACAAGTGAAAAAAAAAAATAAAAAATTCATTGTTATACAACCTTCTCCCCTATGTCCACTCCACCATGTAGGTTTCATTCTACACTCTTGTCATGACAATAATGCCCAATGATATATTCCTCCTAAACAGAACTCTTCCTCATCTGTTTCAATGCAGTATATATTATTTATCCCCTCTTAGTTTCACCCCAACTCTGTCCTGCTTTGCAAAAGTGTCACTATTCAGTATTTGTCTTTTTGTGACTGAGATATTTCCCTTAGCATAATGTCCTCCAGGGTCACCCATTTTGTATAATATTTTATGAGTTATTTGTTTTTCAATGCAGCATAGTGTTACATTGTGTGAATATACCACAACTTCTCTACCCATTTGTTTGTTGATGGGCACTTGGGTTGTTTCCAACTCTTTGCTATTGTAAACAAAGCTACAATAAATGTGGGTAAGCATATATCTGCTTGGGTGGCAGTTATGGTTTCTTTAGGATATTTTCCCAGTAGTGGAATTGCTGGGTCAAATGGTATTTCTAGTTCCAAATTTTTGAGAAAGCGCCATACTCTTTTCTACAGTGGTTGCAATTTATATGTTCAGTGCAATCCCAATACAAATACCAATTCCATTCTTTAACGAGATGGAAAAGACAATCTCCAATTTCTTCTGGAATAGAAAGAGGCTCCAAATAATCAAATAATTCCTTAAAAAGAAAAAAAAAAGGTAGGAGGTATCTCTCTCCCTGATTTCAAATCCTACTACACTGCTGTGGTGGTCAAGACAGTGTGGTACTGGTGCAATGACAGACACGTAGATCAATGGAATAGAATTGAACCCAGAAATCAGCCCATCTAACTATGGACAACTGATTTTTGACAAGGAGATAAAATCAGTTAAGTGGGGAAACAACAAATGGTGTTGGAAAAATTGGAAACCATCTGCAGAAAACTCTACCAAAAGCTATAAACTTCATTAGAGAAAACTTCATTTGAAAGAACTCTAGAAGCCCTAAGCCATTCAGTCTTCTGAATTGTTACTGTTCCCTCGTCTACACCACCCTAGTCTGGAAATGAGGGCGGTGTTTACTTTCCTCTTCCACTTGTAAATTATTTTCCATTCATTGTTTGCCAAAAATCCCTGGTTTGAATCTCTTGTCATAAATATTTTACTGGTAGTCATCTAAAGATCCCTGGATTTACACCTCTGATCTTCCAAGTTTCTAACCATCAGTTCACCTTCACTCCCTTAAATAGCTAGCTCTCTTTTATAAATACTTGATGATATGAAGATTCTTAGTGAAGATCCTCTCAATAACCTAGCTTTGATTCGTGATCTCCTTGAATTGAATGACTTTTCCCTACAATTAATTTTAATCACTGTAAAAGGAGCAAGGAAGATGGCCATATCTGACCTCTACTAACTCCATGAGAAGAACTGCCCCCACTAACAACATGCACAGCATGAAACTAATTCCCATGAGGTCATACATGCTCCTCTCACTCCCACATCTCTTTCCACTAATTCCGACACCCACCTTACTACTTTACTGAGTTTGAAATCCGCTGCAGCAGCTCACAGAATCATACTCATCATTTTGTGGCTTATGAGGAAGTCAGTAGGCTATAATTCAGGTTATGGTTGTGTGTCGTTCAAGTTGGAACCAACTCATAGGTAACCCTCCAGAGGATTTTCTGAGGCAGTTAATCTCGCAGGAGAGTGCCTATCTTTCTCATGTGGAGCAATTGGTGGATTCAAAGCACATGTCTTGGAGATTGCAGCATAGCTTCTAACCACTAAGTAACAAAAGCACCCTTATAATTCAACTAAGTAACAGGATACAATCACTCTGTCAAGACAACTGTTGAAATGTCTTTGCAGGCCCCTCAGCGTTCAGTCTTGTAGCTTTATGTCAGGATTACAGATCTCTTAGCCCTGACAACTATGACAATTTTCCCTCCAGCCCTCCAACAAATTTGAGCAAAGGCTCCTAGTTCTGCATAAGCAGTCAAGTCAGCTGTCTTCTGCCAAGTCTTTGGTTCCCTGCTGTAGCCACTGCTGCTTCTGCAGGCCCAGGTCTGAGTGGCACAGGAATCTTTGGCCCTGAAGGATACACATGTTGTATTCTCTGCTTCATCTACGCTGGTGGTGAGATTTCCAAAATCTGCCATTGAATCTTTTGTATTTAGTAGTGAGACTGGCCAACTCCTTTGTGTCTAAACCTATAAACCCTATTCATATCTTCCTGGCCATGCACATGCCAAAGTCAGTCAATGGCTAGGAAAGCTATTTTGAGCAATAAACCCTTGACACCACAACCACTTACTCTCTGGTCTTACTGTATCATAAATAATAATTGCAAGGCATATATAATCTTAATTTCAACTATTCCATTTTCTGCTACTGTTGTTGTTATGTGCCATTGAGTCATTTGCAACTCATAGCAACCCTATGTACAACAGCCCTAAACCGTCCTCTATCCCGTGCCAATCTCACTGCCTCTGACACACCCATCCCGATTACCCCAGTCACTGAATCAATCCACCTCATAGAAGGTCTTCCCCTCCTGCGCTGTCCCTCTACTCTACCCAGCATGATGTCCCTCTCTAAAGACCTGTCTCTCCTTACAACATGTCCAAAGTATGTCAGGCGAAGCCCCAAAATCCTTGCCTCCATGGAACAGCCTGGTTTAACCCTCTCTACGATGAATCTGTTTGTTTTCTTGGCAGTCCATGGTACATTCAATACTCTTCTCCAGCACCACAGCTAAAAGGCGTCAATTCTCCTTCTATCCTCCCTAGTCATTGTCCAACTCTCTGATGCATAACAAGTGATTGCAAAAACCATGGCCTGTATCAGGCGCACCTTAGTCTCCAGAGAGACACCGTTGCTCTTGAGTACTTTAGAGAGGCCCCTAACCACAGACTTTCCCATCACAATACGTTTTTTTATTTCCTGACTACTGGTGCCAAGAGTGTTAACCGTGGAGCCGAGCAAACTGAAGCTGTGAACACTCTCAGTATCTTCACCATCCATCCTGATGCTACCGATCGGTCCGGTGGTGAGAATTTTTGTCTTCTTGACATTGAGCCTCAGTCCATACTGAAGGCTGCAGTCCTTGACCCTCTGCAGCAAGTGCATGAGGTCCTCCTCAGTTTCAGCGAGCAAAGTTGTGTCATCTGCATAAAGCAGATTGTTGATAGATCATCCACCAATCCTAACGCCATGCTTCTCCTCATAGAGCCCAGCCTCTCGGATAATCTGCTCTGCATACAGGTTGAAAAGGTATGGAGATAGGACACATCCCTGGCGTACACCCTTCCCAATTATGCAGTGTTGACCTGCTCTGTTCTGACGACTGCCTCTTGGTCCAAGTATAGGTTTCACATTAGCACGATTTAATGTTCTGGGATTCCCATTCTTCTCAGAGTCAGCCACAGTTTGTTATGATCCACGCAGTCAAATGCCTTTGCATAATCAATGAAACACTAGCTCCTATTAATCTTATTCAATCTTTCTATTATAAATTTTATATTCACTGATCTCTGTTCCTTACTCATAATATACTATGTTAATACCATTCCATACATAAAACTCCCTTGATGTTCTCTTATTCCTCTGCATGAGTATTCTCCTCTTTGCCATTGTGTGCCTGCACCCAAACAACTGAATGTGAATAAAGGAAAGCAAACAACTGTGCTCAACTGGCATCACTTTGAAAGAATTATCACTAACCTCAACTGCGTCATTAATGCTACTTGGTATTTTACTTTTATACCTTTTCTTATCTTCTTTATGATTTTGCATACCTATTTATTTCAGAAACTCTATTTTTTTCTTTTTTACTGTGAGACTATAAGTATGATTCCAACCTTACCCCCCTCGCCCAGAGGACATAGCAGCATAGTCAAGAGGATTTTCTCTTTCTTCTAGTTACAAGCATTAGTGCCTACATTGTTTCTTGTTCTTCTTGTAAGAAATGAACTCTGCTCTTAACTAAGACAAGTCTCCTCACTTAGATACTGAATTCTGTCCTGTTAATTCAAGGTCAGTAGTTCAGCTCATTTAATTCTTACCTTTGTATCATTAATCGTTATCTCTTTATCTCTTTTCAAGGTCTTTTATTCCAAAATATGGTATCATTTCTTTTCATCTTTAAACATCTTTAAATTTGCATAATATTTCACTCTAAGAAACCTAGTTTATCTCCTTCTTTTAAAGATTATAATTAAAAAGAAAGATATTCAATTGAATTGTTATCTACCTGCACCATATCCACATTCTGTCCTTGAACTCTGTCTTGAATTCACTTGACATGAATCCTCTGAATCTGTGAACATAGAAGTCATTACTGACTAGTCCCTTACATATTTTTTTGTTGTTGTTCCTTTTCAATGTTATTCTTAGGTTATTTTTTTTCTCTCTTTGAAGCAGTTTCTTTATCTGGTCTCCAGGAAGTCTCACTCTTCATATTCTCTTCCAATTTTACTATTCTTTTTCAGACTTCTTGAATGATTCTCATTACCCCGAACTCTAAGCATTGGAGTGTACCAGAACTTGACTTGAAATATCTCTGCCTTTGAAATCTTACCAGTATAAACCATTTGCCTGGTAACTAACTCCCAAGTTTGTTTGTTGTTCTTCTTCAGATATATTTTTCTTTCCTCTTTCTTGGTGTATTTCCTGTAATCCTAAGCTCATAGCCAAAAGCTTTATTTGTTTCAGTTGGATATCTAATGAATTTATAGCTGTTCCAAATACATCATCTTACAACAACTCAATTTTTCAAGCCAGTTTTACTAAAATACTGTAATTATCTTTGTTAATCTTTTTTTCTTCCACTCCACATTCAATAAGTTGGCATGTCCTCTTGGCTCTATTTGAAAAGCATAGTCAGAATCTGAAAGCTTTCCCTCTCTTCATTGCTACCACTGACAAGAAATCCACAACTTTTTTTCTGTGGATACCTATTATATACATATCTTTTCTTTACTTCCTTCTATTTTCAATATGCAGCCCAAAAATGCTCTAAAAAATAAATTTAGTGCCACTAGTTGCTTGAAACTGTTTAGTAACATATTTTACTGTAAGTCAAGTCCAAGTTAGAATGGCTAACAAGACCATTTAATTGGATGCCTCTTTTTTTTCCCTGACTTGATATCTGAGTCTCATAGCCTACTACAGAAGCCAGCTTAGTCTCCTTCCCTTGAACTTTAGGAATGTTCTTCAGAGGCTTTCCAATTTTTGTTCCCTGTACTTTCAACATACTTACTATGGATGCCTGTATGGCATGTTTTCTCACTTCCTGTAAGTGTTTGCTTAAATATAACACTCTGTCTTTCCACAATAATATTTCTTATTGTTCACATTTGCTTTATTTTTCTTTGTTACAGTTTTGTGATCCAAAACGCCATACATTTCTTTAATTCATTCTGTTTATATTATTGTTTTTCCAATTCTAGAATGTGAACTTCATAAAGACAGAAATTTTTGTACATTTTTTTCACTTTTTATTGTTAATGTCTATAAAAGTGTCTGATTTGTGGCAGCTGCTCAATCAATATTTGTTAAATACATAAGTAAGTACAAGATAGAAATGGCCTTTGAAAATGCAAAATCAATGCCAAATTCATGTGTCAAAACCTATGTGTTTATTTCAGAGAGACACAGTTTTTGTGTAATTTCTCTAAAGTTGTTTGGATTTAAACAAAAGCTTGAACTTGAGTAATTAATTTTCTAGACTACAGAAACTAGAAGAAAATAGCAAGTGAGAGCTATGTGGAGAAAGAGTGACAAAGTTCATAATCAAAGTCAATAACGTTTAGATAGGCCAGCAGAGAGTATGATGCCCCAAATCCACACATTACCTAAAAAAGTCACATTCCAAGATGATAAGATATAAATTTTGGCAGTTTTTATCATCCTTTCTTCTCATAAGGAAATGACAAAGGTTGATAAAGATATTTGTTGTTATTGTCATCGAGTTGCCCGCATCTCATAGTGACCCTATGTACAACAGCCCTAAAACCTGCTCTGTCCTGTGCCAATCGAATTGCCTCTGACACTTCCATCCCGATTACTCCAGTCACTGAATCAATCTACCTCATCGAGTATCTTCCCCTCCTGCATTGTCCCTCCACTCTCCCAAGCATGATGTCCCTCTCCAAAGACCTGTCCCTCCTTACAAAATGTCCAAAGTATGTCAGACGAAGCCCCAGAATTCTTGCCTCCAAGGAACAGCCTGGTTTAACACTCTCCAGGTTGAATCTGCTTGTTTTCTTGGCAGTCCACAGTACATTCAATACTCTTCTCCAACACCACAGCTCAAAGACATCAATTCTCCTTCTATTCCTCCTAGTCATTGTCCAACTCTCTAATGCATGACAAATGATTGCAAAGACCATGGCCTGTATCAGAAGCACCTTAGTCACCAGAGTGACGCCATTGCTCTTCAGTACTTTGGAGAGGTCCCTAACAGCAGACTTTACCATTGCAATACGTTTTTTTATTTCCTGGCTACTACTGGTGCCAAGAGTGTTGACCATGGAGACAAGCAGAATAAGGTTGTTAACAATCTCAATCTCTTCACCATCCATCCTGATGCTGCCAATTGGTCCAGTGGTGAGAATATTTGTCTTCTTGATATTGAGCCTTAATCCATACTGAAGGCTGCAGTCCTTGACCCTCTTCAGCAAGCACTTCAGGTCCTTCTCAGTTTCAGCAAGCAGGGTTGTGTCATCTGCATAATGCAGATTGTTGATAGATCTTCCATCAATCCTGACGCCACACTTCTCCTCATAAAGCCCAGCCTCTCAGATAATCTGTTCTGCATACAGGTTGAAAAAGTATGGAGATAGGACACATCTCTGGCATACACGTTTCCCAATTTTGAACCATGTAGTGTTTCCTTGCTCTGTTCTGACTACTGCCTCTTGGTCCACGTATAGGTTTCTCATTAGCACAGCCACAGTTTCTTATGATTCACACAGTCAAATGCCTTTGCATAATCAATGAAACAGATATATATTCTTCTAGTATTCCCTGCTTTCAGATAAGATCCATCTAACATCAACTACAATTTCCCTAGTACCACGACCCCTTCTAAACCCAGCCTGGACTTCTGGCAATTCTTTGATGATGTACTGTTCCAGTTATTTTTTGATAATCTGAAGAACCATCTCAGGAACAGGTTTGAGGCCTTGAACACTAATGAAAGAAGACCAAATAAGTTGTGGGAGGATGTCAATCCTCCAGGAAGAGTGCAAACAGTCATTAAAAAGACAGAAGAGGGGGGAAAAAAGACCAAAATGGATGTCAGAAGAAACTGAAGATTGGACTGGAACGCAGAGAAGCTAAAGCACAAGGAAGAATTCAAGACACTAAAGAGCTGAATAGAAGGTTCCAAAAGGCAGCATGGGATAACAAAGCAAAATATTACAATGAAATGTGCAAGGAATACTGTATTATAGTTATCACAAGAGTCCAGAATTAAGGGTGCATAGTGGAGAGTACCTGGGGTGGTGGGAGGGGTGCGGACGGATTGTATACCAAAGAAAGAATTTTCCTTTTATTTTTTTCAAAGAGGAGCAAACTGGGGGGAGGGGGAAGGCTGGGCAGGAAGAAAAGTGCAACAATGAATGAATGGAATTCCACTGTAAATGTTCATTAAAATTATTGAAATGAAATTAAAAATATGTGCAAGGAGCTTGAGTCAGAAAATAGAAAGGGCTGAACTCGTTCAGCATTTCTTAAGCTCAAGGAACTGAAGAACAATTTCAAACCTCGAGTTGCTATAATCAAGGATGCTTTAAGCAGAATATTAAATTATCCAGGAAGTATTAAAAGAAGATGGAGGGGACACGTGGCACTTCCGGTTTCGGCTCGCCTGAGTGATTGATGGCACTGGAGTCTCTTGGCTGGGCTATCCAAAAGCCACCTGACAACTAGGGTGTCCTGGGCTGAAGGACCGTGACTGGCCTTGCCTGCCACGTCACTGCTCCCACCGCTGGCCGGAAGCAGTGTGTGTCACCGTTACGGAAATCCCCGCCGTCATAAACGTCATCTCATGGGCCAGGCAAGGCTGGGAAGGCTGCGTAAATTTGCTTGGAAAAGTAGAGTCATCGAGAGAGAGGAATATACTCAACGAGATGGGTTGACATGGTGACTGCACTAGTGTTGAGCATGGCACAAAATAGGGCAGTTTCAGTCTGTTGTCTCTCAGTCACTTGACTCGTCAGTAAACAGCAACAGGTGTAAAGGGGATCTTGCTTTGCTTGACTCTGCAATCAACACTCATGAAAGCCACCATCAAGAAATCAAACAAGGAATTGAATGAAGACCCTGAACAAGATGATTTGACATAGTGCTTGTAACAGTTGATTGAAACAAAATGATTATATGAATTTGGTGTGAGAAAAAAAAAAAGAAGAAGATGGAAAGAACATACTGAGTCACTGTATCGAAAGGAATTGACAGACAGAAGAATTTAATGAAATAACATGAGCAAGAGCCTACAGTGAGGAAAGAAGAAGCACAAGCTGCTTTGAACGAAACAGCAAAAAAATAAGGCTGCAGGAATAGATGGTATACCATTCGATGTATTTCAGCTAACGGATGGTGCCCTGGATGTGCTCATCAAGTTGTGCCAAGAAATCTGGAGAATAACCACTTGAACTGGAAGAGATCTATGTTTGTTCCCATTCCAAAGAAGGGTGACCCAACAGAGTGTGGAAACTATAGAATAATATTGATTTCACATACAACTAAGATTCTACTGAAGGTATTTTATAGTTGGGAGAAAATGAGCAAACATATATAAAATAATCTCAATAAATTTTTCTAGAAAACTTTCAACTATATGTGGTTAATTTTTGTTTTTGGTCTGTGATAACTTAGAAATTCCTTTGATGAGATATACATCTAATTCTTAAAGAAAGCTCACAACCTCATTGCATATAAGCAGAAACCAACTTATAACTGACTTATTAGTGGGTTTTCATAGGTTGGTGGTCTAGCAGTAAGGAATTCCACAGCCATCTGAAAGTTATATGGTTCAAATCTATCAGCTGCTCTGTAGGAGAAAAGTAAGCAATCTCTTTCCATGCCATATACCACTTATGAAAACTCTTAGGAGTGTGTCAACTATAGGTTGGTTCCAACCTGAAGGGAAACCACAATCACAAATTAAAGGGGTGGATATTGCATGTCTTTTTTTCCTCAAAATTAGTGGATTTGAACCACCAGAGATGTACCACCTTAGGGTTACTAGCACAACTTCTTATAGATAACACCACCAGAGTCGGGTAAATTTTTGACTGAAAAAATATGTAACTTTTAAAGACATTTTCCATGTAAGCTTAGGGAACATATATAAATGAAAAAAAAAAAAGTGAACAATTAAATGAAAAACCGATTACGTGAATTAGGAGTAAAGAAGTAGAGGAATTAAAATGAACTGGAAATGAGAAAAGATTTAAAGAGGGTATTGAAAAAAAATTCATTTTATTACAGAAAGGGACCACATCTTGATCCTCTTTTACCTCCTTCTAATGTAAATTACTTAAATAAAAAGAAATATTCTGAAAATCTTTACTGACAAAAGAATTAATAGTTGAAATTTAGTGAGGGAACAAGAGAGCTACTATGTATGTAAGTGAGGATGTTAATTGTCAGGAATGCCTGAAACACTCATGATTGCCTAACATCGTGCAAACATCCTGTGGAAAAATTGTTGAAATCTATATCGAAATATAGACTATTTCACTCTGATGCTGATGCCCCATGCTTGGACCTCACTTCCTGATGCCGATGTACGTGAAAGGACGAGACATGGTGTGCACCAGGAGGAATGCTGGACCTTGAGTGAGGTACTTTGTGGGTGGACACTACTGTTTGACTGAATCACATGGGGCCCCTTAAGCTCAATCAGAAGGGAGAAAGACAACTGGAGTGCTTTCTTGAAGGGAAAATCAAGGTTTTCTAGTTAACCAATCAGGTATCTGTGCTCTGCCTTGCATCTCCTAACATCCAGTCCATCAACTGGCTTTAGCCCAGAGCACCTTGGGCTAGCCTAGCTGTGACAGTTGTCTCACAGAGGAGGTTACTTTCACAGACCTTTTCTCTAACAACCTGAAGCAGATCTTTCCTTGTGTTAGAAGGCAGTGAGAAACTCAGGCAGGGTAGCTGCTTCTCCCTCCTTGGAGTGCTGATTTCAGATCAAGAACAGACTATCTCCTCAGACATTAAAAACTCTACCACAGCAATGCCATATAGGAAGCAGGCTACCTTACCTCCTACACATGCCCAAAGCAAGATGTCATCCCCAAAAGTGACACAGTATCAATGGATTTCTTGAAGCGAGAAATTTTCTGACACAGAATTTAAAAGAATAAGGATTGAATATTTTTAATAGGTGAAAGACAAACTTGAAGAATTACAGGCCCTGCAAGCAAAAACCAGGAGGTGCTTAAAAACAGAAAATCCAGAATAAGACAGATAAAATAAATGAGGCATTAGAGGCTCTGGAAAAATAAGAAACTGCAAAAACCAAAATATGAGGTCCAATGTTTCAGATGCTGTCAACATGATGGAGAGACACATGAACATTGTTCAAGAGATGGAACACAAACCAATGAAATAGATGATAGAATTGTCACCACTGATCTGCAAGAACAAAAAGCAGAATAAAAAATGAATGAAAGAGAAGAAAACCTAAGATTTTTTGAAGGACACCATAAAGAGAAATAGCATCTGCATATTCAGAATCCCAGAAGAGGTAGAAGCAAGTAATGGCACAAAAAATTATGAAAGAATTACTAGAAAAAAACTTTGAAGGCATAATGAAGAATGAGAGAATATATTTTCAAGAAGCTGAGAGAACACCATGTAAAAATAGACCCCAAAAGAAAAACACCAAGACATATCATAGTCAAGTTTGCCACAACCAAAGATAAAGAGAGAATTCTGAAAGCAGTGAGAGAGAAACAAAGAATAATCTATAAAAGAGAGCAAATAATATTAAATGCCAATTTCTCAGCAGAAACCATGTGAGCAAGAAGACAATGGATGACATATATCAAACACCCATAGAACAAAACTGAACAACAAAGACTATTTTGCACCCAGTAAAATTGTCCATCAAATAGGAAGGGGAGTTCAAGATATTCCTAGAAAAACAGAACCTAAAGGAGTTTGTAAAGACAAGAGCAATGTTGAAAGAAACACAGAGAGACATCCTTCTTACAAAGATGTTGCAGAAAGGATGGTCCAAAGTAACTAGCAACAATAAAAAAGAGAACACAACAAAATGATAACAATAAAATCTTGCTCTCAATAATCCCACTGAATGTGAATGGTTTAAATGCACCACCGAAGAGAAAAAGATAGTAGATTGAATAAAACCCCCCAATATCCATAAACATGCTGTCTACAAGAGACACATCAGAAAAATGAAGATAAAGAAAGACAAAATAAAAGGGTGGGAAAAAATATACCAAGCAAATGGCAACCAGAAAAAAAAATCAGGAGTAGCAATATTAATCTCTAATAAAATAGATTTTAATGCAAAAACTATTACAATGGAGAAGGAAGGTCACCACATAATTATTAAGAGGTCAATAGAACAAGAAGAAATAACAGTAATAAATACTTATACACCAAATAAAAGGCCTACAAAATATACAAAACAAACTTTAACAAAACGGAGAAAAGGAAATAGACAACACTACTATAGTAAGTGAAAGCTTCAATACACCACTCTCAAGAAAAGAAAAACTTCAGAAAGAAAGAAACTCAACAAAAACACTAAAAATTAAACCACACAATAAACCAAGTGAATCTCATAGATAATTATAGTTTAATATACACAAAAAAGCATAGTAAACCTTCTCCAAGGTACATGGAACATTTTCCAAAATAGATCACATTTTAGGTCACAAGGCAAGCATCAATAAATTAAAAAACATAAAAATAATACAAAGTATCTTCTCAAACCACAATGCTATAAATTTAGAAATTAATAATAAGAAGACAAAGAAGAAAAAATCTTACATTTGGAAGCTGAACAAAACTTGCTTGAGCATGAGTGGGTACAAGAAGAAAAAAAAAAAGAAATGAAATGTTCTTGAAACAAATGGCAATGAAAACACAACTTACTAAAACCCCTAGGAAATAACGAAAGCAGTAATTAGATGTCAATTTATAGTAATAAGCGAACACATTAAAAGACAGGGAAAAATTGATCATTGACTCTGTAACTCAACATCTCTAACAAATTAAAAAAAAAAGAAAGAAAAAAATGACACCTTCTAAAAATATTAATACTATAAGAATTAGGGCAAAATAAAAGAAATTGAAAACAGGAAAAACAATTGAAACCATCAACAAGACCAGGAGTTGGTTCTTAGAAAAGGTAAAAAAATCAACAAACCACTAGCAAAATTAGCAAAGAAAAAGAATGGATTAAGAGATGAAAAGGGCAATACCAAAGTGGAACCAATTAAAATGCAAAAGGTTAACAATGGAATATTTTGAAACATTATACTCAAACATTAGTGTTCAAGGCCTCAAACCTGTTCCTGAGATGATTCTGAAA
>NW_006399775.1:14819893-14826123 GCF_000299155.1 Elephantulus edwardii
TCACATTAATATAATCAAATGTTCTGGGATTCCCATTCTTCTCAGAGTCAGCCACAGCTTGTTGTGATCCACACAGTCAAAAGCATTTGCATAGTCAATGAAGCACAGATAGACATTCTTCCGGTATTCTTTGCTTTCTGCCAAGATCCATCTAATATTAGCTATAACATCCCTAGTAGCATGACCTCTTCTAAATCCAGCCTGCACATCTGGCAATTCTTTGTTGATATATTGTTCCAAATGTTTTTGCATAATTTTCAGGAGATTCTTGCTTACATGTGATATTAATGATATTGTTTTATAATTTCTGCACTCTGTTGGGTCCCCTTTCTTTGGAATGGGAACAAATATTGCTCTTTTCCAGTCATTCCACCAGCTGGCTGTCCTCTAGATATCTTGGCACAACTTAGCACATCCAGGGTAGTGTCTGTTTGTTGAAATAGGTTAATTGGTATGCCATCAACTCCTGGAGCCTTGTTTTTTGCCAATTCCTTCAGAGCCATTTGAACTTCCTCTTTTATCACCATAGGCTCTTACTCATGTCATTTCATGAAATTTTTCTGTGTTAGCCAATTCCTTCTGATATAGTGACTCTGTGTACTCCTTCCATCTTCTCTTGATACTTCCTGCATCATTTAACATTCTAGCCAAAGGATCTTTAAGTATTGCCATCTGTGGCTTGAATTTGTATTTCAACTCCTTCAGCTTAAGAAACGCTCAGCGAGTTCGGCCCTTTTGATTTTCTGACTCCAGCTCTCTGCACATTTCATTATAGTATCTTGCTTTGTCATCCGAGGCTACCTTTTGAATTTTCTGTTCAGCTCTTTGATTTCTTCATTTCTTCCTTTAACTTTGGCTTCTCAGCTCTCTAATGCAACACTCAGAGTCTCATCTGACATCCATCTTGGTCTTTTCTTCTTCTTCAGCCTTTGTAATGATGTTTTACATTCTTCACGGATGATTTTCTTGATATCCTCCAAGAGCTTATTTGGTCTAAGCTCATTGGAGCTCAAGGCCTCTAACCTGTCCTGAGATGGTTTTGAAATGGTTTTGGAACTAATGTGAAACCTATACTTGGACCAAGAGGCAGTCGTTAGAACAGAGCAAGGAGACACTACATAGTTCAAAATCAAGAAGGGGTCTGTCAAGGATGTATTCTGTCACTATACCTTTTCAATATATATGCAGAACAGATCATCAGAGATGCTGGGCTGTACGAGGAGGAATGTGGCATCAGGATTGGTGGAAGTGTCATCAACAACCTGTGTTATGCAGATGACACAACCCTGCTTGTTGAAACTGAAGAGGACCTAAAGTGCTTGCTGTGGAAGGTCAAGGACTGCGGCCTTCAATATGGATTGAAGCTCAACATCAAGAAAACAAAGATTCTCACCCCTGGACCAATTGGCAGCATCGGTATGGATGGTGAAGAGATTGAGATAGTTAGCAGTTTTAGTTTACTTGGTTCCATACTCAACACTCTTGGTAACAGCAGCCAGGAATTCAAGAGATGAATTGTATTGGGAAACTCAGCTGGGAGGGACCTCTCAAGAGTGCTGAAGAGCAACAATGTCAGGCTAGAGACTAAAGGGCGCCTGATCCGGGCTATAGTCTTTGCAACTACATGCTATGCATCAGAGAGTGGGACAGACACTAGGGATGACAGAAAGAGTATTGATACCTTTGAGCTGTGGTGCTGGAGAAGAGTTGAATATACCAGGGACTGCTAGGAGAACAAACAGGTTTGTCCTGGAGAGGGTGAAGCCAGAGTGTTCCTTGGAGTCAAGGATTCTGAAGCTTCATCTGACATATTTTGGGCATTTTGCAAGGAGGGACTGGTCCTTGGAGAGGAAGGGATGGCGAAGGAGAGGAAGATCCTCGATGAAATGGATCAATTCTGTAAGTGGAGTGGTGGGAATGAGTGCATTTGAGATGGCTAGGTTGTCACAGGATAGAAGGTTCTTTAGACCTCTTGTACACAGGGTCACTATGAGTCACAAGTGACTCAATAGCACATAACAACAACAACATACTCAAACAAATATGAAAACATGGAGGAAATGGACAAATACTTAGAAATGCACAAAATACCTAAACCGACATGAACTGAAATTGAACATCTGAACAGACCCATTACAAAAGAAGATACTGAAAAGGTAATAAAGCAAATTCCATCCAAAAAAAAAGCCTTGAAACACATGGTTTTACAAGTGAATTTTATCAAATATTCACAGAAGAACTGTCACCAATTCTACATAAAGTATCTCAGAAAACAGAAAAAGATGGAATTCTCCAACACAGTCTAAAAAGCAAACGTATCCTTGATATCAGAGCCCGGTAAAGACACCACCAAAAGAGAAAACTACAGGCTAATATCTCTCACAAACATAGATGCAATGATCTTGAGTAAAATCCTGGTCAGTAGGATCTAATGATACACACAAAAAAAATAATTCACCATGACCAAGTGGGATTCATACTTAGTATGCAAGAATAAGAAACATAAGAACATAAGAAAAACAACCAGTATCATTCAGCACATTAACAAAACAAAGAACAAGAACCTCATGATTCTATCAATTGATGCAGAAAAGGCCTTTGACAAAATCCAACACCTTTTCCTCATTAATACAATTAACAAAATAGGAATAGAAGAGAATGTCCTCAACATAGTAAAAAGTAAATATACAAACCTGAGAGCCAACATTGTTCTCAATGGAAAGAGATTAAAGGCATTCACTTTGAGAACAGAAAATAGGGAAGGATTCCCACTATCAACTCTCCTATTCAATTATGTATTAGAAGTCTTAGTGGTTGCAATAAGACAAGGGAAGAAAATAAAAAGTATCCAAATTGGCATAGAGGAGATAAATTTTTTCTATATGCAAATAATATGATAGTATACTCTGAAAACCTTAAAGACTCAGTAAGAAAACTATTGGACATAGTTGACCAATTCAGCAAAATGGCAGGATATAAGATCAACATACAAAAAGCAACTGAATTTCTCTACAGTGACAAAGAGAATACAGAACTGGAGCTAAGAAAAACAATACCCAACACAATAGCTAATCATATGATTAAATATTTGGGAGTAAATCTAAACAAAAGCACAAAGGATCTATTTAAAGAAAATTAGAAAAAAAAATTACTACAAGAAACAAAAAGAGACTTGGAGAAATGGTAGAATATACCTTGCTCATGGATAGGAAGCCTCAATATTGTGAAAATGACAATCTACACGTTCAATGGAATCCCACTACAAATACCAATTCCATTATTCAATGAGATGGCAAAGGCAATCTCCAATTTCAGTTGGAATGGAAAGAGACCCCAAATAAGCACAACACTCCTTAAAAAGAGAAACAAGGTAGGAGGCATCTCACTCCTTGATTTCAAACCCTACTACACTGCTATGGTGAAGACAGTTGGTAATGGTTCAATCATACATTCATGGGTTAATGGAATGAATTTAAGAACCCTGAAATCAGCCCATCTACCTATTGGAGAGTTGGTCTGTGAATAGGGATGATAGAAAGAGAATTGATGCCTTTGAGCTGTGGTGCTGAAGAAGAGTGTTGAATATACCATGGACTGCTAGGAGAACAAACAGGTTTGTCCTGGAGAGGGTGAAGCCAGAATGCTCCCAGGAGTCAAGGATTCTGAAGCTTCATCTGACATACTTTGGGCATGTTGCAAGGAGGGACTGGTCCTTGGAGAGGGACATCATGTTTGGGAGAGTGGAGGAATGGCACAGGAGAGGAAGACCTTTGATAAGGATGCATTGATTCTGTGAGTGGAGTGGTGGGAATGAGTGTTTGAAACAGGGAGGTCGGCATAGGATAGAATGGTATTTAGGGCTCTTGTACATAGTGTGGCTATGAGTCGCAAGCGACTTGATGGCACATAACAACAACAACAACAACCACCTATGACCAACTGATTTTTGACAAGGAGATGAAATCAGTTAAGTGGGGAAATGACAGACTTTTTAACAAACGGTGCTGCCAAAATTGGAAAACCATCTGCAGAAAACTCAAACAAAATTCACACCTTACACCACAGATTAATACCAACTCAAAGTGGATCAGGAACCTATGACTAAAACCAAGGACTATAAATTCATTAGAGAAAAGCTTGGAAGAACCCTGGAAGCACTAATCCACACACGAACAGTCGTCCAATCATTCTGAAAATACTTACAACCAGGAGAAGATAAGGTAGATGAACGGGACCTTTTAAGAGTCAAATCCCTATGCACAACCAGAAATGTCTTTAACAGGCTAAAAAGTGAAGTCACAGACTGGGAAAAAATAATTGGTAATGACGTTTGACAAGGGATTTATATATAAAATTTATAGAATACTTAGTGCCACAACAAGATAAAGGGAAACAACTCAAAATGGGCACAGGCTATGAATAGACACTTCACCACAAAAATACATTCATATGCCAAATAAACACATGTATATATGTTCAAAATTCCTAGCTCTAAGAGAGATGCTAATCAAAACAACTATGAGATATCATCTCACCCCAGCATGAATGGAAAAATTCAACAAAGGAGCAAACAACAAATGCTGGTGAGGTTGTGGAGAAACTGGAAACCTTATTTATTGTTGGTGGTAGTGTAAAATGGTGCAATCACTATTGAAGGCAGTATGGTGCTTTCTCAAAAGTTGGAAATAGAAATACTATTTGAGCCAGCAGTTCCACTACTTGGAATATATCCTAAAGAAGCCAGAACTGCCACCCAAACAGATTTATGCACATCCATGTTTATTGTGGTTTTATTCACAATAGCAAAGATTTGGAAACAAACTAAGTGCTCATCAACCAATAAATGGAGAGAGAAGCTGTGATATACTCACACAATAGAACATTATGTAGCCCTGAAAAACAAAGAATTCGTGAAATATTATGCAAAATGGGTGACCATTGGGGACATTATACTAAATGAAATATATCAGTAATAAAAGGACAAATTCTGCATAATCTCACTGTTATAAATCAGGACTGACATGGAGTTGGGAGGAAACTAAGAAAAAAGGGGATAAATAATCCATATGACATTGAAACAGATGACAGAGAAAACTGTGTAAAAGGAATATATGATTAGGTATTACTGGCATGATGAGAGTCTATAATAAAAGCTGCAAAGTAAAGTGGACTGGGGGAGAACTTTATACAATGAAAGATTTTTTTTTCCAAAGAAAATGTGAACTGGGGGAATGGGGGAGGGGCAAGGAGGAAAATGTGCAACAATGAATGAATGGAAATCCAAGTGTTCTATAAACTTTCATTAAAATATCAATTTAAAAAGGAAAGAAAAGAAATATAGGTTATTTCCATTTAGATTGTATTTAAAATGTACTATATTTCAACCTAGATTGAAATATATACTTACTTGATAATTGAAAAACCTATCTTGTGTGTGTTCTATTGTGCTACTGAGGTATTGTGACTTCTTGGATCTTAGAGTGAACAACTGAATGGTGATATGGAAAGCACGATGGACTTAGAGTCTAGAAACTTTGGTTTAAAATCAAGACTCTACCACTTAGTAGTAGACTAACTAATTAGCTTCTTTGTCCCATGGTCACACCATCTCTACAAAAACTATTACTTATTTCTAAGTAAATATTACTACTCTTTTTGAGAGTTAAAATGCTTTAATTTTTTAATTTATTACTTATTTTAAAAATTAAAAGAGTATAATGTTTGCAGATAAAACCATTGTTCTTTGCCAAGCACTTCACTTAACAGGTCAAGAAAATATTGAATGTGACATGTTTTGTAAGGTAAATCTGGTCACAGAGGGAAATACATTTAA
Organism: Elephantulus edwardii; assembly: GCF_000299155.1. Classification (NCBI taxonomy): domain Eukaryota; kingdom Metazoa; phylum Chordata; class Mammalia; order Macroscelidea; family Macroscelididae; genus Elephantulus; species Elephantulus edwardii. The sequence goes on from NW_006399775.1 coordinate 14,825,727, forward strand.
CAGGAGCTGAGTAAGTAGACCTCTATAGAAGGAGAAGTGAAAGAGGATAAAGAAAGTGGAAAAAGAATGAGTCTAATTAATAGGAATTAATTACGTGAAACAAAGTGAATGAATGCATAAAACACAATGTACAAGAATTGAAATAATTGACTACTACTAGTAATAAATTATATAAAACACAAAGTATGAGAATGATTGTATGAAACACGATATATATGAATGAAGCATAACATATATGAATGATCATATGAAAACCAATTAAAAAGAAACATATAAAATTAAAATTCCAATTTTGCCAACACTATTTGTTAAAAAGGCTGTCGTTCCCCCACTTCACTGATTTCATCTCCTTGTCAAAGATCAGTTGACCATAGATAGATGGGTTGATCTCTGGATT
>NW_006399775.1:14828296-14835390 GCF_000299155.1 Elephantulus edwardii
TTAAATTAAAATTCAACCAAGAAAGATGCTTCCTTCAATTCATTTTTTTTTTACCAAATATTGTTTATTTCACAGGTCAAACTATGACCTCAGATCTACTTAAACAAAGTTTAGAGACAAAGACCTATTAAAAGAAATTTTTAATAACTTCTAAATATTTTTATTTGTGGAACACAATAAAATATGAAATCACAAAATTCACAGGAATATGACTTAACATGACATTGGAGATTTATTGGGTAAATTTCTAGGTTTCCTAATACGAACACAGATAATTACAGAAATATAACTAAATTATGCTCTTTTTCATTTCCTGTATTTTTTGGTCATACCAGAACTACCTCTCAACAGACAGGTCAAGTAACTTTTACAAATGTCACTTTTAATTCAGAACTCAGTTCTATTTTTTTTATGAAACTTTCCTTAGTAATGTTGACTGAGGGATATAGACTCAGTTAAATTTTTTCTTTATTCCATCCCTTCATCCTATATAAAAACACTACACGATTCTACTTGGGGAAGCTGACTGTTTTTCTTCCTTTCATGATATACAATGGCTATCTGGGTCTTTTTTTAATGCAAGATTATTAATGCAAATCCACTTCAGATATGCTGTAGCAGGTAGCCTATTATTTACATAGTTTCCATCAAACATCAGGTTTAAACAGTTGGGCAAAGGATAACTTGTCTGTTTTTTGAAAGGGGAGCTTCTTAAATGGAATTACTTCAGCAGCTCTCTCCCATGAACTTTGTAGATCTCTATTTGCACTTAAATAATTTTTCTACGATATTATTCCCCTCTCTTTTTTGGCTATAGGTTTAAAAACTGAGTTTTGGGATCTCTTTATTTCCAGACATTTAATCTATGTCTTTGGATTTAAACAATTGTATAATTATTAAGCAAAGTTTATTTTTGTTTTTGTATTTTATTCCTAAGTAATGTTTTAAATTATTCAAACATCCACTGTTACATCCTAAAAGAAATGTACTGGTTTTAAGGGAAGGTGGTAATATGTGCAATTTCTGTTATATTTCCAAGATGTATTCAATGTGTCTTCTTTGTCATGTGACAAACACTTTGTGTGCTGTGAAGACAGAAGGAAATTGATAGTATGTTTAAAAGATTGAGTCAATACAAAATCAATAACAAAAATTCAGTGTTTTTACTCTAGAGAAACAAAAGGAGAACTCAGAGAAGGAAACCAAGAAAGCAATACCTTTTACAATAGCAAACCACAAACTGAAGTACTTGGGAATGAACCTAACTAGATACACAAAAGACCTGTACAAAGAAAACTATGGAATACTTCTGCAAGAAACAGTAGAAGATGTATGTAACTGAAAAAAAAAGGTTTTTTTCCTCTGTCCATGGACAGGAAGACCCAGTATAGTGAAAATGACAATTCTACCAAAGGCAATCTACATGTTTAACACAAGCGAAATTCATTTTTCAAGAATTTTGAAAAGGAATTGTCAAGTTTATTTTGAGAGGAGAAAGATTACAAATAAGCAAAGCACCTCTGCAAAACAAAAATGAAGTGTAAGGCATAGCACTCCATGACCTCGAAACCTACTACACAGCTGTAACAACCAAGATGCCATGATACTTGTGCACTGGCAAGCTTATAAGCCAATGGAACAGAATTGAGAATCTAGAAATTAACTCATCTGTTTATGGTCATCAACAATCTGCGTTATGCAGATGACACTACCCTGCTTGCTAAAACTGAAGTGCTTGCTGCAGAAGGTCAAGGACTGCAGCCTTCAGTATGGTCAATATCAAGAAGACAAAGATTCTCACTACTGGACCAATTGGCAGCATCAGGATGGATGGTGAAGAGATAGAGACTGTTAACAGCTTTAATTTGCTGGGCTCCACAGTCAACACTCTTGGCACCAGTACCCAGGAATTTAAAAAATGTATTATGATGGGAAAGTCTGCTGTTAGGGACCTCTCCAGAGTACTGAAGAGCAACGGAGTCTCTCTGGAGACTAAGGTGCGCCTGATACAGGCCATGGTCTTTGCAATCCCTTGCTATGCATTATGAGCTGGACAATGACTAGGGAGGATAGAAGGAAAATTGATGCCTTTGAGCTGTCGTGCTGGAGAAGGGTATTGAATATACTATGGACTGCTAAGAAAATGAACAGGTTCAACCTGGAGAGGATTAAACCTGGCTGCTCCTTGGAGGCAAGGATTCTGAAGCTTTATCTGACATAATTTTCACATGTTGCAAGGAGGGATCAGTCCTTGGAGAGGGACGTCATGTTTGGGAGGGTGGAGGGACAGTGCAGGAGAGGAAGGCCCTCTATGAGGTGGATTAATTCAGTGACTGGGGTAAAGAGGGTGGGTGTGTCGGAGACAATGAGACTGGCATGGGACAGAGCTAGATTTAGAGCTTTTGTCATAGGCTCACTATGAGTCACAGGAGACTTGACAGCACATAACAACAGCAACAACAACATCTACAGTCAACTGATACTCGACAACATAACAAAAACTATTAAGTGGGCAAATGACAAACTCTTCAACAAATGCTACGGACAGAACTGGACTGCTACCTGTAGAAAACTGAAACAGGATCCACATTTCATATCGTACACAAAAATTAATTCAAGATGGATCAGAAACCTGGGAGTAAGCATAAAATGTGGATGGTGACTATAGTTACCATAAAAGAGTTAATGACTCTCAGTATATTTAGGGAGCTCTGTTGAGCTGATGGTATCTGCACTTCAATCCTGAAAATATGTGTTTCAAGTATAAAAGCTGTTCTACAGGAGGACGGGCAATCTCCTCCCACATGATTAACTGCCTCTGAAAATCTGCTAAAGGGTCAGCTATGAGTCAGTTACAACTTGATGACACACAACAGAAGCTATAACATAATTATTGTCCCATCCTTTGCATTTTATTAATTATATACTTTTACATGTCCACAGTTCCTGGAGTCAATTTATGTGGAAACTAGTCTCTGATGTCAACATGGAAGACAAAACTTTTATTTATTTTCAGAATTACTCTCGGGGAAATAAAATCTCTAAAACTCAAAGCATTATCTGGTTCTTAAATTACTCTGACCTAGGTAACGCCAAGCAAATAAGACAGGCATTTACTCATTTAATTATACTCTGTGTTTAGGCTTTGTTTCCCTCTTCTGGATTCTGAGAGATTCTCAGACCAAGTTTGAATAGTTTAGTGGTCAAAGAGTTAAATAATAATGAATATTCAATTTGTTTCTTCTTTTTGTCAAATATACTGAAGTTGAGTAAGTTTTGTTAAAAGAGAACCCTGGTAGCACAAAATGTTAAAAATTGATACATTAGCTAAAATGTAGTTTACATTGATCCTCTGAAAGATCTAGAGAGCTGCTTTGATAATGATTATTGTTGTTTGCCAATAAGATGATTCTGTGTCATAGTTGTCCTATAAAGATTACAGCCAAAACAACTCCAACGGGGCAATATTATTTTAATAGTGGAATGGAGAAAGATGATTTGAAAATTACTTTGTCACTCACATAATAACAATTATAAACATTGTTATGTTGTTGTTATGTGCCATGTAGTCACCCATGTCTGCAATTCATACCAACCCCAAGTACAATACCTTTAAATCCTGCCCTATCCTGAGCCAGTCTCACTATCTCTGATACATACACCTAGCCCCATTATCTCAGTGAATTAGTCAATTCATCTTATCCAGGGTCTTCCTCTCCTATGTTGTCCCTCCACTTTTACAAGTATGATGTCCTTCTCCAAAAACTGGTCTCTCCCGGCCACATGCTCAGAGTATGTGAGATGAAACTTCAAAATTCTTGCCTCTAAGGAGAAACTTGATTTCACCCTCTTTGAGACAGACCTGTTTATTCTCTTGGTGGTCCATTGTATGCTCAATACTCTTCTCCAGCACCACAATTCAAAGACATCAATTGTTTTCTACTACTCTTAGTTATTGTCCAGCCATCTGATATCATACATGAGATCATAGCAAGTAATTTGGAAGAACATGGTTAGAATCAGGCTTATCTTACTCTCTAGACTGACATAATTTCTCTTTATTGCTTTGGAGAAGTCCCTGACAGCCAATATCCCTAATGCAATTAATCTTTTAATGTCCTAAAGCCTGGTACCAAGAGTGCTGATTGTGGAGCCGAACTTCCTGAAATTGTTAGCAACCTCAATCTCTTCTCCAACTAGTATGTTGCTGCTAATTGGTCCAAGTGGTGAGAATCTTTGTATTCTTGTTATTGAGCTTTGGTCAAGACTATAGAACTTGATATTGAGCTCCAATTGAAGACAACAATCCTTGTCTTTCTGCAGCAAATGTTTCAGGTCCTTCTCAGTTTCAGCCAGCAAAGTTGTGTTATTAGCATAATGCAAGTTGTTGATGAGTCTTCCTTCGATACTGATGCCACATTCTTCCTTAGAAAGTCCAGCTTCCCAACTTATCTGTTCTGCACAAATTGAAAAAGTATGTAGACAAGACACACACCTGATGCACTCTTTTCCTGATTTGGGACTATATAGTGTTTCCTTGCTCTATTCTGAGGACTGCTAACTGGATCAAGTACAGATTTTGCAGGAGCACAGTCAAATATTCTTCTTAAGGTTAGACACAATTTGTTGTGATGCACACATTCCTCTGATACTCTTTGCTTTCAGCCAAAATCCATCTGACATTGATGATAATAATGTTATGTTATATAGTGTTACTATCTATTCTAAAATTGGCTTATATATTCAAGTAGTGGAATATCTGGGCTATATGGAATTTTTATATTCAGCTTTTTGAGGAAACTCCAAACTGCTATCCCACTACTTGGAATATACCCTGAGAAATTAAGAACTAAGGCACAAACAGAGATTTGTATACCAATATTTATAGCAGTGTTATTACATGGAAACAGCCCAGATGTCCAACCACAAACGAATGGATTGAAAAATGATGGTACATTCACACAGTGGAATACTATGCAGCATGCAGGAACAACGTTTTTGTAAATTATTACCTAACATGGGAGGGACTGGAGAGCATTATGCTGAGTGAACTCAGTCCCACAAGGACAAATACTGTATAAAACCATTATTGCAGAATGAATATAAGGATCCAAGAGGGGGGAAGGAAGGGTGGAAGCAGAGGGATGAGGATGTGCAGGGGAAGGAGGAGACTAATCATGGGGAGGAAGGGGGGAAGGAAGGGTGGAAGCAGAGGGATGAGGATGTGCAGGGGAAGGAGGAGACTAATCATGGGGTTGTACAATTTGATGGGTGGGAGGTGAGGGAAATTGGAAGAATCTGTTCTAGAAAACAATGTATTCAATTTTTGTGAATAAACAACAACAATAACAACTACAATAATAATAACAACAATAAAAACCCAACCAAAAACAAACAAAACACCCCAAACAACCAGTTTGTGTTTCTGACAATTCTTTGTCAATGTTTTCTTGTATTCATTTGTGTATAATCTTCAGCAGGATTTTGGTTGCATGTGATAACAGTGATCTTCTTACCATCGAGTTGGAACCAACCAATAGCTAACCCTCCAGCAGGTTTTCAGAGGTAGTTAATCACACAGAAGAAGATTGCCAGTCCTTCTCCCATAGAGCAGCTGGTAGTTTCTAACTGTGTGCCTTCCGGATTGCAGCATAGCTTCTTGCCACTTCGTCACTGGACCTCCCCAATATAAATGGTATTGCTTGATAATTTCCATACTCTGTTGGGTCACTTTTTTGGAATGGGGGGAAAAAAGGGATCTCTTTAAGTCAGTAGGCCAGGGAGTTGTCTTCTAAATTTCTTGTTACAAACTGCTGAACATGCTCAGACACCATATGTTTGTTGGAATATTTCATTTGGTATGCTATCAATTCATGGGCCTTGTTTTTTGCCAATTATTTAAGAGTAACTTGAATTCCTTCTTCATTACCATTGCCTCTTTTTTCTTTGGATAATTGAAAGTTAATACTTTTTTTATAACTGTAAGTGATCAACACTCTTGGCATCAGTAGCCAGGAAGTCAAAAAACATACTGCGATGGGAAAGTCTGTTGTTAGGGACCTCTCCAAAGTACTGAAGAGAAATGATGTCACTATGGAGACAAAGGTGCGTCTGAAACAGGCCATGGTTTTTGCAATCACTTGTTATGCATCAGAGAGTTGGACAATGACTAGGAAGAATAGAATTGATGCATTTGAGCAGTGGTGCTGGAGAAGAGTATTGAATGTACTAAGGACTGCCAAGAAAACAGATTCAACCTGGAGAGGGTTAAACCAGGCTGCTCCTGGGAGGGAAGGATTGATTCTGGGGCTTTGTCTGACATATTTTGGGCATGTTGTAAGGAGGGACAGGTCCTTGGAGAGGGACATCATGTTTGGGAGGGTGGAGGAATGGCACAAGAGGGGAAGACCCTCTATGAGGTGGATTGATTCAGTGACTGGGGTAATCGGGATGGGTGCATCGGAGACGGTGAGATTGGCACAGGATATATACAGCAGGGTTTAGGGCTGTTGTACGTACGGTCGCTATGAGTTGAAAGCAACAACAACAACAGCAAGTGGTTGTTTATTTTAAATTAAATTCTATTATTATTATTTATTATCATTATTATTCTAGTTTATTTAAAAAATTTGAATACATTGTTTTCTAGAACAGATTTTTTTTTTCAGTTTCCCCCACCTCCCACCCATCAAATTGTACAACCTCATGATTAGTCTCCCCGTCCCCCTGCACATCTCATCTCTCTGCTTCCACCTCCCCTCTTCTTGGATCCTTATACTCATTTTACAATAATGGTTTTATACAATATTTGTCTTTGTGGGACTGAGTTCAATTAGCATAATGCTCTCTAGTCCCTCCCAAGTTAGGTAATAATTTACAAAATCATTGTTCATGCATGTTGCATAGTATTCCATTGGGTGAATGTACCATAATTTCTCAATCCATTCATTTGTAGTTGGACATTTCAACTGTTTCCATGTTTTTGTTATGGTGAATAATGCTGCTATGAACATTGGTGTACAAGTCTCTGTTTGTACGTCAATTCCCACTTTCTTGGGATGTTCTAAGCAGTGGCATGTTGTTGCTGTTATGTG
>NW_006399775.1:14836770-14913494 GCF_000299155.1 Elephantulus edwardii
ATACTGTCAACTCCTGGAGCCTTGTTTTTTGCCAATTCCTTCAGAGCAATTTGAACTTCCTCCTTCATCACAATAGGCCCTTGCTCATATGTTATTTCATGAAATTCTTCTGTGTCAGCCAATTCCTTCTGATACAGTGACTCTGTGTACTCCTTCCATCTTCTCTTGATATTTCCTGTATAATTTAACATTCTACCCAAAGTATCCTTAAATATAGCTGGGTCTAATGTAAGTTCTATGTTCAGCTTTTTGAGGAAGCACCAAACTACTTTCCAGAATGGTTGTACCATTTGCAATCCCACCAACAATGTGTAAGAGTTCCTTTCTCGCCACATCCTCTCCAACATTTATTACTTGCTGTCCTGTTAAACTTTGCCACTGTTACTGGAGTGAAATTGTACCTCATTGTGGTTTTGATTTGCATCTCTCTTATCACCAATGATTTTGAGCATTTTTTCAAGTTTGAATATCTTCCTCTGTGAAAATTTTTCCATGTCTTTTTGCCCATTTTATAATTGTCTTATCTGTCTTTTTCTTGTGGAGGCCCAAGAGTATTCTCTAGACTTTCTTTATGAGACTCTTGTATTATCAAATGTTTGTTCCCCGTTGGTACATTTTCTTTTCATCCTGTTGGAAAAATTTTTTGATGCACAAATGGATTTAATCATTAGAAGGTCCAATTTATCAAATTTATTCTCTTTAAATTGTACATTTCTTACTATATATGGCCCTCTCTATCCCTGGGACCAGTGCTTCCAAGCTTGGTATCAGTTTATCTCTTAGGAACTTTATGATTTGGGGCTCTTAGGTCTCTGATCCACCTGATGCTATTTTTGTATATGGTGTGAGATGTTGATTCTGTTTCAGCTTTTTGCAGGTGGAAGTCCAGTTTTGCCAGTACCATTTGTTGAAGAGGTTGTTATTTCCCCAGGGGCAGGTGTGGATGGGCAGTGTAGAAACGAGTATGCTGTTAGGAAGGGTCTAATATATTCCTCTGGCAAGGTACATCATTATGCTTAGAAAGCAAAAGCAAAAGAATCTTATGAGATAGATTGACACAGTGACTAAAGCAATGAGCCCAAGTATGTCAGAGATGATGAAGATGGCACAGGATAGGTCAGGGTTCAATTCTGTTGTTCATAGAGTTGCTATGAGTTACTTGACTGGATGGCACCTATCAAAAACCTGCAACCTCTATGATGGATCTGGGAATCTGTGTTATATAAAGAACACTACACACTAACATGATTGGAAAAAGACTAATTAATAACCTGTGATATACAAAAAAGACAAACTTAATTGCAGAAAACAAGACTTGAAGCACTTACTGATGCTTAAAATCTTTATTAGAGGTTACACATCATTGTACATAAAACAAAAATCCTCACAATTGAACCAATAAACAACGTAATGATAGAGTCCAGATTAAATTTAGGGAAATTTTATTTTACATGGATCCACAATCATGATTTGTGGAAATCCCAGTGAGTAAATAACATAATGCATTGGATAAATCTGAAAGACTGAAGAACTCTTAAACGTCTTAAAAGCAAGGATACCACTCTAAAAACTTATGTGTTCCTAACTCAAGCCATGGTACATTTAATAAATATAAATTAAAATAAAACAGCAATTAAGAGAAAGATCAAATAAGGACAGATAAATGTGAATTGTGATATTGGCAAAGAGTATTGAATATGGAATGTACTTAAGTGGCCCAGTCTGTAGGGATTTGTGCTGTTAAACTGAATAACTGCCTTTCTAGCCCTAACACTCTACCAAAGACCACAAGGGATTTACAGTCTCAAAAATCTAATCTAAGGTCAGCTATGACTCGGTTCTGACCCAATAGCAATGAATTTGTTCTTTCTTTTTTTGTCAAAAGAACAAATATGTCTTAAAAGTGCAACTTGTGAAGGGAGCTCTGGTAGCCTAGTGGTAACAAGCTGCACTACAATCCCAGAGGCACATGGATCAAATGCATCAGATACTCTGCTGGAGAAGGAGGACAATTTCTTCCTGTACCAGTCAGATCCTATTTGACAGTACACACAGACACAAAATAATAAAATAAAATTTTAAAAAAGTGCAACTTGTGTGTTTCACAAACACACATGTGATTAAAGTTCACCTCACAGACTTTGAATGTGCTATGGTGGGGGGGCTATTCTCTAAAGCATAGGGTCACTATGGGTCACAGGTGACTCTACAGCAAATAACAACAAGAAGAACAACAACAGGCCTGATAAAGTGGAGGCTTATTGAGGAAGATTTTCAATGAGATAGATTGATGCAGCAACTCTAGCATTTGTCTTAAACACAGTAAATATTACGAGATGGAACAGGATCTGTTGTTTCATTCTGTTGTACATAGGGTCACAGTGAATCTGAGTTGGCTATGTGGTGCCTGAAAGTAATAATTCAGTTAGAATTTCAACATGTATGTTTTGGAAGATGCAATTCCTTTCAGAGTTGTAGAAATAGTTTGTGATATTTGACTGTGTTTGTGAAATCTTTGATACTCCTGGGAAAAAGGAGATTTTCCTTTTATGTGCCCTTGAGTTACCTGAAACCCATACTGACATTAAGTACAATACCTCTTAACCCTGTCCTATACTAAACCAGTGTCACTGATTCCAACACATTTACTCCCATTACCCCAGTTACAGTGTCCGTCTCATCTGGGGTCTTCCTCTCCTGTGCCATACCTCCATCCTCCAAAGCATGATGTGCTTCTCCAAGGACTGATCCCTCCTGGCCACATTCTCAAAGTATGTGAGACAGAACTTCAAAATCCTAGCCTCCAGAGAGAAACTTGGCTTCACCCTCTCCAAGGCAGACTTGTTTTCTTGGCGGCCTGTGGTATGTTCAGGAATTTTCTCCAGAACCACAACTCAAAGGCATCAATTTTTCCATCATCTTTAGTCAGCGGTCAGCTCTCTGATACATAGCAAGTAATTGCAAAGACCATGGGCTGGATCAGGTACACCTTAATCTCTAGACTGGCATTGTTGCTTCTCAGTGTTCTGGAGAGGTCCCTGACAGCAGATTTTCCCCAATGCAATTCATCCTTTGATTTATTGACTGCTGGTGCCAAAAGTGTTGATTATGGAGCCGAGCAAGTGGAAATTGTTAACAACCTCAATCTCTTCTCCATCTATTATGACACTGCCAATGGACCCACTGGTGAGAATCTTTGTTTCCTTGATGTTGAGCTTCAATCCATATTGAAGACTACCGTCCTTGACTTTCTGCAGCTAGTGCTTCAAGTCCTCAGTTTCAGCAAGAAAATTTGTATCATCTGCATAACTTGGGTTGTTGATGAGTCTTCCTCCAATCCTAAGGTCACAATCCTCCTCATAAAGCCCAGCCTCCCAAATTATTTGTTCTGTAGATTGAAAGGGTATGGAGACAAGACACATCTCTGAGGCACTCCTTTCCTGATTTTGAACCATACAGTGCTTTTCCCTGCTCTCTTCTGAGGTCTATGGTACTATTCAGTATTCAAGAACCTATACCAATAAAATTTGCCACAGAAACTAGCAACATTATAACTGAGGTTCTTACTTGTGACATCATCATTTGTCAGCTGTATGAACAACAATGTTTATAGCTAACTCTAGGTGCTGGGTAAATTGCATCTAAACTTTGAGTCTTTCCAGATGTGGTTCCTTGCTTTGTACAACAGAGAAAAATTATACTCCTACTCCTGTGTTTTCTTTTAATTTCTGATGAGCAAGATCCAAAAATATAATGCAACTGTTGTTTTAAGCAACGAAATTTTTAAAGTAATTTGTTATGCAGTATTAGTCATTGAGTTAAAAGGGATGGAGATATACATGATTAATTATACAAATAAGCTTATGAGTGGTTTTAGATTTCAAGACAAGGAATAGAACATTTATTCTGGAGGCTAGCGTTTGGCAAATATTTCTTTTTAAGGGCCAGATAGTAAATATTTTAGGTTTTGTTAGCTATACACTCCATATTGCATCTTCTTTTTAATTTTCTTTATAACACTATAAAAGTGCAGAAAACCTGTTTAGCTCAAGGACAACATAAAAATGGACTGCTGGAGTGATCTGCCTGCAAAATGTTATTTTCCTACCTATCTATAGCCAGTGTGTACCCAAAGGGATATTTAAATGAAAGAGTAAACTTATTTGATTTTAAGTACAACATCATACAATGTTAAAATACTAATTCCAGATGTTATAAGATAAATATAGTAATACTTAATGACTGTTTTTAAATTCAAGAATTGGATACAAATTGATATGTTATATCTTCAGAGCTGATGAACAATTGCGTACTAAAAAACATATGAAAGATTTTAGATGAAAATGACAATTTCTTATGTCACAAGCCTCAGGACCATCCATTGCTATTACTTTGGAATCTTACTGTCTGAATATCTGATGTGTTTATAATTATTTTTAAAATGCCCTTTATTAAAAGTTTTGTTTGAAGTTAAATATCTTAGATGTTTTGTTTTTTGTGGGTTTTTTTGCCCTAGGACATTATTATAATTGAGATGTGTTGTCTCTCGGGTTTTTTTTTAACTGAAATATTTTCAAATAAACAATAATCCAAACAACTTTATGTCATGCCATCTGTGCAAGATAAAACTTTTTAAGACGCTAAAGATACAGAGTGGGACAGCTTCTAGAGTTTCTGTCTAAACTTTACGGAAATAGAGTACTGCTTCACAGTATTAAGCAATATCATACATTTTAATTTTCTTGAAATAACCAAAGAGATGCATTTAAATTGTTATATAACTGCTTGTTGATTGGTGGTACATTTCAAGGCTTCTGAAATGTATCTAACACGGACTAATTCTTTGTTTATGCATTTTTATTGTGAAAAAGATTTCTTACTTCATAAACATTTAATCTGCATGATTTTTCTGTAACTCACCTGAGAGAATATATAATCTACTATATTGTTTTTGTTGTTGATTGCCTTCGTGTCAAACATGACTAATAGTGACCCTATGAACAAAAGGCCTGAAGCCTTTCTATAACTATAAGCATTTAACAAAGTTCATAGAGTTTCCAGAGGTATGTTGTTTAGGAAGTTTATGTCACACCTGCTAGAATATTTAAAAATAATTTCAGACCAAATGGCCAATATGAGAAAATAATTACAAGATATACTAAAAATTATTACTTATGAAACCTTAACGAGTTCTTTAACTTCATTACTTTGTTTATAAATTGAGAACAAATAAGTTAATGAAGTAAGAAATGAATGAACAAACCATTAAAGAGTACCATATAAATTATTAATCTCTTCCATATTATATTTTTGTGAAACATTCTTCTAGGTTGTGTAACCCTGGCATGTCCATTTGCTGTACAGCGGTAACTCATGGTTGCTGTGAAGCTGAACACTGTGACACTGATGAGTCAAATGCAAGAATGGTTACTCATGCCGGACAGTATTTGGTGAAGCTCACCGATTAAAACAAGCTTGAAAGCAGGAATGGCATCCACTATCCACTTCCACCATAGCTTGCCTCTGGAAACCCTATGAACCTGGAGAAAGGACGAAAGTTATACAGGAGGTGTCCAGGAGTTTTGTTCATACAGTTGCTATGAGTTGTCTGTGACTCAACAGCACTTAACAACAACAACACAAATTCCATATTAATATCAATCTATTTATAATTGTATGGATTTTTCCTCCTATAGTTCATAAGGTTCAGTTGTTAATCTCTTTAAAAATTTAAGGCAGTTGAAATAATATTTATAGGGCAAATTTTCTAGTTACAGATTTCTTCATGCACTTTCTTTTGAATTGAGATGAAGCCAAACTGATCTAAATACTCATGTTGTTGTTATTGTTATGTGCCATCGAGTCACCAGTGATCCACTGTGATCCTGTGTACAGCAGATCTGAAGCCTACCCTGTCCTCAGCCAGTTTCACTAATTCTTTTTTTTTATACTTAAATTTGCATTTATTTATGAAAATATAGTAAAATTCAATATACTGTAAGCACATTGTATTTTAACCTTTTAGATCATTATCAACAGAACACAAATAAAGTGAAAATCTTTATTTAAACCAAAATCTAAACTCATTGCTGTCCAGTGAAATTCAGACTTATTTTGACCCTATATGAATAGATGAAGATCTTGACTACAACAATCTAATTCGCAACCTTCCTAAAATAAAGGCAATTAAGGAATATATAATAACACAGGATTTAAATGCCTTATTACTAATACAATCATCAAAAGCGCATCAGTAAAACACTTCGAAATGTGCAAATAATAATTACATACTACCTCTTTGAAAGCTGGCTTCCTATCAGTCATATAAAAATGAAGTTTTTATTTTATTTTTATATTTTAAGTTGTATTTGAAAGCATTTTTGGTTTGCTTCCTAACTTTCAAACATTTGACAAATATGTTGTTAGGTGCTGTAGCATCAATTCTAACTTATATCCAATCTATGGAACACAGTAGAGCTCTTCCATTGGGGTTTTTTACTGTGATTTGGATGAAAATGTAAAGTGTAAATTGGGTTTTCATTCAACAATTCATGCTCATTTTGTTTTGTGACATTGATTGCAATCTCCACAATGTAACAACACTCTTCCCTCTTCCTCCCTGTGCTCACTATTTCCATCGATCCTTTTTCCTATCCTTACTTGCCTTCTGAGCTTTATCCTTGGGTAAATGCTGTCTTCTGATCTTGTATAGTTTTTGGTTTTATGGAGTGTATTCCTCTGATATTATAATGTGTCATCTTGTTGTTGTTATTATGTGCTGTCATGTTGACTACAACTCATAGTGACTCTATGCACAATAGCTCTGCTCTATCCTGAGCCAATTTCACTGTCTCTGACACACCTACCCTCATTACCCCAGTTATTGTGTCAATCCATCTCATCCAGGGTCTTCCTCTCCTGCAGTGTCTCTCAACTCCTCCAAGCATGATATCCTTCTCCAAAGACTGGTCCCTTCTGGCCATGTGCCTAAAGTATGTAAAACTGAGTCTGAAAATCCTTGCCTCCAAGGAGCAGCATAGTTTCACCCTCTCCAGGACAGAATTGTTAGTTCTCTTGACAGTCAATGGTATGTTCAATACTCTTCTCCAGCATCACAACTCAAAGGCATAGATTCTTCCTCTGTCATCTTTGGTCATTGTCCAGCGTTCTGAGGCATAGCAAGTAACTGCAAAGACCATCATCTGAATCAGGCACACCTTAGTCTCTAGACTGACATCTTTGCTCTTCAGCATTGTGGTGACATCCTTGACACAAGATTTCCCTAATGCAGTTATCTTTTGATTTCTTACTGCTGGTGTCAAGAGAGCTGATTGTGGAACTGAGCAAGCAAATTGTTAACAATCTCAATTTCTTCTCTACCTATCATGATGCTGCCAATTGGCCCAGTGGTGGAGAATCTTTGTTTTCTTGATTTTGAGCTTCAATTCACATTGCAAACTATAGTCCTTGACTCTCTGCAGCAAATGTGTTTTATAGATCTATGTAGTATTTAGCTTGAAGTTGAGCCACCAGCGTGGCTTAAAAGGTTACAGGGTGAGCAAGGGCCATCATTCTGACCTCAGATTGGTCTTGACTGAAAGCTAAGAACATAAAAAAAGATGTTTACCTGTGTTTTATTTACTACACAAATGCATTCTATTATGTGCATCAGAACAAAAGATGGATAATACTGTGAAGAATGGGAATTCCAGAACATTTCATCACGCTCATACATAATATATACCAAGAGCAGTCTTTCAAACAAGGTAAATGGACACTACATCATTTAAAATCTAGAAATTTGTGTGTTATAGTTGTATTCTTTTTCTACACCTATTCAATCTGTATACTGAGCAAATAATCCAAGAGACTAGATTATAAAATGAAGCATTCAGCATCAGGATTGGCTGAAGACTCATAACAACTTTCAACATGCAAGTGACATAAGATTGCTTGTAGAAAACAAAGATAACCTGGAACACTTATAAAGCTTGAAGACCATAACCTTCAGTATGCATTACACTTCAACATAAAGAAAACGAAAATTCCCACTGCTGGACCAAGAAACAGCATTATGATAAATGTTAAAATGACTCAAGTTTTCAAAGATTTTATTTTACTTGGATCCACAATTGATGTCCATTAAAGCAGCAGTCAAGAAATCAAATGGCACTTTCTGGACAAACCTGCTGCCAGAGACCTTTACAAAGTGCTAATGAGTAAGGGTGTCACTTTGAGGAATAACAAACTCCTGATCCAAGCTGTGGTACTTGCTTAACTGTGCGAAAGTCGGACAGTGAATAAGAAAGATCAGAGAAGAATGGATGTCTTTGAACCGTGATGTTGATGAAGAATACTGAATATACCACAGACTGTCAAAAAAACCAAACAAATCTATCTTGGAAGACATGTAACCAAAATGCTCATTAGAAACAAGGATGATGAGACTTTTTCACAACATTTGGGCCTGTTATCACACTTGGCAAAGGAGAGGGTCAGCGAAAAAGAGGAAGACCCACAGCAGAGAAGGTGAGGATGGCACAGGATTGGGCAGTGTTTCATTCTGTTGTACCTGGGGTCACCATGAGTCAGAACTTTGATGGCCTTAATGACAATAACAGGGAGCTCTGCTGGCCTAGTGGCAAGAAACTGCACTGCAATCCCAAAGGCAGCGGTTCAAATCCACCAGCTGCTCTGCAGGAGAAAGATGGCCAATTTCCTCCTGTGCAATTAACTGCCTCTGAAAACTCACCAGAAAGTCAGCTATGGGTTGGTTCCAAGTCACTGGTACCCAACAACAACAGTAACAATAACAAGGACCATAGGTTTATGGTTCAACCACCCCATAGATTTTCTTGGATGAGTATAGAAACTGACTGCCAAATCTCTCCCTCAGAGCTGCTGGGAGGGCTCAAACCTCCAATCCTTGGGTTAGTAACTCAGAGCTTGACTAATGTACAGAAAGAGCTTCAGGACAGATGTGTGAGCTTCTTTGTGTTTGAGGACTGTACCTATGTGTTCCCTGCCCACTGCCTCTCACGCCTATGGGCTCAGGCTGCCTGGACTGGTAACCTCATCCCTCTTAGCACCAGCTATGTGGGCAGTCAGGTTTACCTTCCCCAGAACAATGGACTTTTACAGAGTGCTTGCCACCCAGAAGAGTCCTTTTGCTTATAGGTGGGGCATCATTTCCAAAGGACACCAAATTTCCTGAAAGGCTGTGACCACAAAGCTCTGCACAGACTCCCTTCTTACAAGGTTACTGGGAAAACCCAGTGAGGAGCACAAGAAAGAGCTTTACAAACCTTAAACTGCTGAATGATGTGAAGGGATCCTCAACCCCATTTCTCCTGGGTTTCTGCCTGACTCAGCACTGAGCATCCATCTATTCTAATACCATCCACTGTCTATGGAGAGCTGGCCATACCCTCTGTAAGAAAGCATGATTTTTTCCGTGCTTGATTTCACTTGTTTCTGTTAGCTTTCCATTGTAGGAGCTGTTCTACAAATGGCAATACAGAGACTCAACAGGGTTTTCAGACCCTGCTCAAGGGCACAGTCACTCTCATTCTGGCCAACATCCCAGTCTGTCTAGCACGTAAATCTATTCACTAACAGGAGAGGCAGAGAGACCCAGGGAGGTAGACAGGCTCCTGTCTGGAAGAGCCCATGGTTTAGACAGAACTATTTAGAGTGCTGTGTGAACAAAGGGAGGAAGGAGCCCCGGGAGGGGTGAAGGAGCGCCTTCTTGGTGGATCAAAGCCATCTCCCGGTTTCACCCCCAGCGGAACACAGAGCTGGACCCACCACAGGCAGCAACAGACACTGGGGAGTGAGCAAAGTTGTTCCTCTCTTCCCCTTCACCACTGCCCAGCTCCTCCCTGGCTGCCCTCCAGGCAAGGTGGGCAGGAGGGCTCCAGATGTCCCCTGGGGCCTCGTAGACTATCACCTCTGGGATCTGGGGTGTCCCCCAGGCCTTGGAATAGGGTAGTGTAGAGGCCTAGAAATGAATTGGATGCTAAGCCCAGTAAAAACAGCACCAGGCCCATCTTATACAGTAACTACAAATTCAACTCACTATCATCGAGCCAGGTTCCAAGTCATAGCTGACGCCCCATCAGGTTTCCCAGATTGTAAACTGCAATAGGAGACCGCCAATCTCTCGCCCTCAAAGTCACAAGCAGACTGGAATTACTAGAGTCTTGAAGTCTTAGGGCTATCAGCACAACTCTCTATAGAGTGTACCACCAAAACTAGGCTCCCCATTTTCATATGTATGTGCTCAAGAAATTATAAGAGCAAGAATGTCCATTTAAAGACTAAGGTGCACCTGACTCAAGTCATGGTATTCTATTTGGACAATGAATAGGAACACCACAGAAGAATTGAGGTCTGAATTGTGATGTTGTTGAAGAGTTATTCACAGGGCCACTATCAGTCATAGTCAACTCAATGACATCTAATAACAACAATAAAAGGTTGTCAAGTAACTTAACAGCAAAACTATAATGACTGATCACTCAGATGTTGGGTCTAGCTTTTCCTGACCACAGTAGGGCTAGTTCAGGTTTTGAATGAGCATGGCTAGGAGCCAGAGCAGAGCCCAAAAAGGGTGAGGTTCCTACGAACCAGCCATGGGGTCAGCAGCAGGTATCTCACCTCTCTGACTCTCTCATCTCTACCTTTGTGCTGTGTGATCATGATACAATCCCTTTATCTCTCTGAGCCTCATCTGTGTCAAACAGGGGTTAATACCATATTGAAATAACTTGGTTTTAGATGTGCTTGTCCAAAACTTTGATTGAAAATATGAGGATCAGAGAGGGGAGATGACTTGGCCAAAATCTTATAGCAGGGATGGAGTCTGAACTAGAACCCATGCTTGTATGCCTTTTGCAGCTAGATAACCAGATGTTCCTGTGCATAGAAGTCCAGGGTCCTGAGTGGGGAGGCCAGGCTGTGGGCGAAATCCCTCTGACAACAGGAGTGGGAGGTGGGGTTAGCAGTAGGGCCAGCCCAGTTACATCTCAGTTATAGTCACTGAAGTCAGAGTCCCTAGATGCACAACTTTATGCTTGTTCTTTCCTGGGACATACTGATCAACATGGATTCCCTAAGGGATCCCTGAGCACCTTCTATGGAAAAAAAAAACCTTATTCATACAGAACAGTGAGCTGTGAAAAAGCCAAATCAACTCAGGTGCAGAATGGGCCTCAGAGGCCTTGACTTCCCTTTGGCATTCAATGCCTGTATGGTCCTACCCCTACTCCTGTACAACACAGCTGATGCACAGAGATGTGAAGTGATCACACAGCCAAAAACAAAGTGGCAGTGACACTCTCTGGACTGGGCTGTGAATGCAGAAGTAGATACCTCTCGAAGGAGCTACAATTGGAGGGGTTGGAGAGGTTGCTGGAAACCAGGTCTTCCAGGAAACACAAGGCTGCCTGGCTGGGACTCTGCCTCTGGAAGTGGGGACCAGGGAGGCTCTCAGAAGGTACTGCTCTTTGCTGACCACGCAATCCTGGTGCACCTTCTCCACACCCTTTCCAAGCTAGGAGGACAGTGTCACCTACTGAGTGCCTCCTATGCACCAGGTTCTGGGGGATCATCCCTCATGTGCTTTGTCATATGTAATGAATGCATGCATGGATTCTCAAAAGCAGGCCTCATAGTCTCCACCCACAGTCCCACAGCCCTCTTTTCCATTTTTGGACATACCAGGCTGTATCCCTTCCAAAAGCCAGCACTTGCTGTTCTGCAAGGAAGGCGTGCTGTCACACTTCCAGAATCCTTTTATCAATGACAGACCTGAGGGTGGGCTCTGGGACGTGCCCCACACTGCCCTCATACTACTTCACCAGATAAAGTGGGACTCAGCATGAAGTCAAACTCTTTCTTCACCTTTGCTTTCTGGTCTGACTAGGTCTAGTCCCTTGTTTTTGTTATGTACCATCAAGTCAGAACTGACTCCCAGCCGAACCTCCAGCATATTTTCATAGGCAGTTAACTGCATGAGAGGAGATTACCCATTCTTCTCCCATGGAGCATCTGTTGGATTCAATCCACGTGGCTTTGTCTATTCCCTCAGTACATTAAGTAACTTTCTAATCCACACCCTGCCCTAAAAACCTCCTCATCAATCATTTTCATAAAAATCCTTGTCTCAGGGCCCACCTACTTCTAGATCATCTAGTCTCTAATGCTTATGAGGCAGGTGTCACTCAGTCTCCCTTTTCAGAGATGCAGAAAACTGAGGCTCAAAGGTGCTTACAGCACTATTAACAACCCCACATCAAGGAAGCAGCTCATCAACACCTGCCTGGTGCCGAGGTCTGAGGACGGACCCTGGCACTGTGTGTGCTCACTCCTTAGTCCACTGCTGGCATCAACTGAATTTCTGTTTACATCCCTCAATGAGTCTGCCATGGTCATCTGGGCTAGGTTTAAAAAAACAAAACAAAACAAAAAAACAACAAAAAACTGGAAGGAGACTCTATGGACGATCCAAGGGATGACTCAGTCCTCAGATTCCTGTTGTTGGCTCAGATCCTGTTTTGGTCAATCCTCGTGAACCAGGGCGGGCCTGACATTCTGGGAATGCAGGGAAGACTTCAAACCAACTTCATGAAAACAAGTTGTAAAAACACTTGCAAAACAGCTGCTGAGTGGCTTACCTCCCTGGAGCAAGGTCGGAGAAGACCACCAGGAAGGATCGCAGGGCAGGAAGGAGTTAGGCGAGACCCAGAGGAAGAGCTTCCCCAGGGTGGGGCTGGGCATGGGCTCCCTGGGATGGGGTGACTTAGATGTCCTGGCGGTCTCAGGCTTTTCTTGTTGGCTGGGGAAGATGCAAAATCACCTGATGCCAAGACAGCCCAGCAGAAGCTTCAACCACTGACCTGGGACCTGGTTTACAAGGATGGCCTGACTTGATGTGGCTTCTGCCTCCCAGGTCAAAAGCTTCCTCAGGTGAAAACTCAGGTGAGGACTCCAGATCCTCCCCGCATCCTCCCCATACCTTGTGTGCTCTCCCCCTGCAGACATGAAGATGAAGGCATTTGTGCAGCACTCAGGGAAGAGGAGGTGCAGGTGCCCCTCAGCCCCTCCTCTACCTCTGCTCTCTGCAACCAGCCCTCCAGGAAAAGTCACCTCCTGGGACACACTCCCCAGGATCCTGCTACAAAGAACTACCAACAGGGGTTTGTAAATGAACATCTCCGCTCCCTCCCCATCTCCTCCTTCATGCCTTTGTTGTTGTTATGTGCAGTCAAGCCGCCTGTGACTCATAGAGACCCTATGTAAAACAGCTCTGAATTCTGCCCTATTTTGAGCCAATCTCATCATCTCACCACACCTACTCTCATTACCCCGTTACTGTGTCAATCCATCTCATCCGGGAACTTCCTCTCCTGCACTGTCCCTCTACCCTTCTGAGCATGATGTCCTTCTACAAGGACTGTCCCTGTTGGCCATGTTCCCAAAGTGTGTGAGTTGGAGCTTCAAAATCCTCGCCTCCAAGGAGAAACGTGGTTATGCCTTTGGGAGTCAGCAACTAAACAGGCCTGAGTCTCTTATTTCTTCTGAGGACCCTGGCGGCCCTGTGGTTAACAGCTCCACTGCTAACCCACCAGGTACTGCAGGGGAGAAAGGTGAGGCTTGGTAAAGATTTTAGCCTTTGAAACCCTCTGGGGAAGTACAATTTTGCCACAGGGTCACTATGTATTAGAAAGGATTCCAAGGTGATGTGTGTATGTTCTTGTTGTTTGAGTTTAACCCATTCGATCTCCTTCACCCCTTTCCAGATGGCATTCCTTTTCTTTCCTTCTCATCCAAACTTCCAGAAAAGTGGTATATGTTTATGTCTCTACTTCTTTTCTCCCACTCATTGCTAAACCCACTGCCCTCTGTTTCTGCCAAGTTCAATAGTGACCTTTTCTTGAGTAACTCCACTGGCCTCTAGGGAGCTCTGGTGGCCTCTTTGGCTAACATGGTGAACCTCGCCCTCCTGGAAACACTGCTCCTCTGACTCCCAGGGCACCAGCTGCTCAGGCCCCCGCCCCCTGCCCCGCTTCCTCAGTCCCAGCTACTCCTCTCCTGGGCCCAGGCCTGAAGTGCTCTCTGTCCTAAGGCCTTCCTCTCCCCATGTCCTTCACACTCTCCTTGGCCAAAATCATTTGCTCCAGTGACTTCAACTACCCCTGTGAGCTGCTCACAACTCTCAAATCTGTCTTTGCTGGGACTAGCCTCAAGAACTGAGTATCCAGTGGCCATCTCCCCTGCACATCTCACTGGAGGCTTACATCTATAGCAACCAAATTGTAACTCTTGACCTGCCCACTAACTCTGCTCCTCTGTATACTCCCTCAGTTCAAGGGACCTCCATTCACCCAGTCACAAAGGCCTGAAAACTGGAGTTCATTCTCCCTACCTTCATCACCACAGCTGCTCCCTTATCTACCCATTTCCCCTCCTCTCCTATCAAATCTCTCTCAAACCTCACCTCATACTCCTTTTGCCGGAGCCTTCTTGGGCCCTCCAGGCTGACTGCAGCCTATCTTCTCCTATTTTCATATGTATCCACTCCACTCAGCAGCAGCCCTTGTTTCCAGCTGGCTCTGCCAGGGCAGGGCTACGTCTGATGTGACTTTGGGTTCCTAGCACCCACCCCAAGCTCAGCATAAAGGGGTCCAGGGAGGGTTTCTCAGATCCAGAAGCTTGTATTTCAGCTGACTTTGCTCCAGTGATGAGATCTGGCTCTTCTTTCAGCCCAGAGGCCCCTCAGGGCAAAGGCTGTCTCCTTACTGTCTCTTCTCAGGGATCAGCCCTCTTGAGACAGAGCCAAAGGAGGAAAGAGACTTCCTGGAGGGAAGCCCTGGCCCTCTACAAACCCAAAAAGCATAAAATGCACACTCATACACATGTAAGTAAATACATATGGACACACCAAGACAAGCACACAAATGTGTAAAGACAGGCCTCGGGGGCATGGGCACCCTGACACCGCATGGGTCACTGCCTTCCTTGACATCAACTTCACTCTGAGTGTAGGAATCACAGCTGACTTGCCCAGAGCTCAGGGTTACTCTCTCTGTAACTCTAGTACAGTTTAGTCCTGTCTCATCTCCAAGTCCCAATTCAAGATACCCCTTCCGGGCAGCCCTGTGGGTGGGGCCCCCTTTCCTGATGCACCACCAGCATCAACCAGGATGAGAAGCCACCACTAGAGAAAGACTCCATCAAGTCATCGGCATAACCCTGCTAGAGTGAGTACTTTCATATCCATTTTACAAATGAGAAAACCAAGGCTCACAGAGGAAAAGTGGCTTCCGAGGGCCTCACAGCTACCAAGCCCTCCTCATTTTCCTTGAACTGAGTCAGAATTTGGTTTATATGCCCAGTCAGGATTTTCCTCCAGGGCAGAAAAACAGCTTTACTGTGTGGCTGCGGAAAGGCTGGCAGGGTGGTGCCAGCACCTCCTCTCACCTGAATCTGAGGCAGCTCAGGGCATCCCTGAATTTGACTGCAGCCAATGAAGAACCTGTGGCTGGCTGCTTTACTAAGCTGCTATGAGATTTCCCTATCGGTTATAGGAGGAAGGCTGGACACCACAATACCCATGGCACTTTTCCGGTTAGACCCTGAGAAGCTGTGATCAGAATGATGAGGGGTATGGGTACCCAGGTGGGTGTAGGGGTTCCCCAGATGGGACAGGGGTAAAGGAGGAGGCCCTGGGTATTCTTTTGCCCTGCCAGCTGCCCCAGGGTTGGTTGCCAGACCAGCCTCATGTACCAAGGCAGGCCTCCTCCCACCCTGGAGAGTTAAACCCAACAAAGAAAACTCACAAAGTACCCAGTAGGAAGAAGAGAAAACACAAGCTGAGGTAGATATGCTGTTTACAGGCAAAATGGATGCAAAATGACTCAGGGCACATGGTGTGAGCTCCTGTGACTCCAGATGTCCCCCTACACCCCTTCCCACCAATTCTCAAAAAACTCACTGTCCTTAGTCAGAACTGACTCATATAGCTGACTCATATAGCAGGCTGTAAATTGTCTGGGAGGAGATAGCCGTCTTTCCCCTTGGAGCTGCAGGTGGATTAAAACCAAAAAAGGAGCAACTCCCTTTGGTCTGCCACCAGAGCACTTCCTCCCCCAAATCCTGCTGCTTCCATCTCTGAAGTGGGATCCCCCATTCATCCCTCTCACAACTCAGCCTGAAAAACAATCCATGGCTTCCTAGAACCTACAAGGTCAAGGGCAAACCCAGAATGTTCTCACCAAGTCTCCATTCACCTTCCTGGCCAGCCCCACCCGCCTCCATCTCAGGAGAGGAGCAAAGTGGAGCCAAGTCTTTGCTCCACACCTTTGCACAGTAATTCCCTCTGCGTGGAATCTCTTTCCACTTGCCTCTGCTTGGTGATCTGCGTATGCTGCAGCACCCAGTTGGGAAACACTGCTGTACAGTGGGTTAGTGACTAAAGTCACTAAAGTCAGCACATCACAGGAAAATTGCAAACAGTAAAAACTTACACATCCCTTAACTACATACTGCTTTAACATAACACCTAGGCCCTGTTCTAGACATTTCCCACATTTTAACTCATTTAACCTTCACAACTGTGGCAGATTCATCTCCAAAGGTGTCTGCAGAAATATCTCCCATGCCACACGTTCTTACGTTAACACTTCCCGTGTGGAGGTGGGTCTGTGTTACCTCCGCTCAGATCTGTGGGGGTTTATGACTAATGGTTGAGACGACATTGGGCGACTTCCAAGGCCAAGTCATCAAAGGTGAAGCTGCTTATGCTTTGCTTGATGGAGCTCTTCTGCTGGAGCACTGGCTACTGTGCAGCCCGTCTGTCTGACTGTTCTGAGGTAGCCGTGCTATAGAGAAGCCCCAACAAGCTCATGGGGCGGTGGGGGGAGATCACCTGGAGAAGATGTGATGTGAAAGAGAAGCCGAGCCTGTCTTGCTACTTCAGCTGTGGCCACCACCTGACTTAAGGCAAACTGCTCAACTCAGCACATCCTAAATTCTTGACCTAAAAGCCCCTGAAATAATGAGATGATTGTTGTTCTATACAGCCTTTTAAGTTTTGGGTGATTTGTTGTATAACAATATTAACTAGGATAACAACTCTATAAAGCAGTATCATTATCTCCCAAGGATTCCTGGTGATACAGTAGTTAATTTCCTGTATGCTAACCAAAAGATTAGTGGTTCAAATCACCTGCTGCTCAGTAGAAGACAGCTAGCATAAAGATGGAAGCCTTGGAAACTTCAGGGGCAGTTCTATTCTACTCTGGAGAGTCAATGTGAGTTGGAATCAACTCAGTATCAATGACTTTGGCTTGGCTGATAACATTACCTCTAATTTAAAGACAGACTCTGAGGCACAGACAGGTAAAACTGCTTAACCAAGCTCACAGAGCTAGTAACTGGCAAGACCAGGATTTAAATCTGATAGTTTCAGCCAAAATCCACATTATTAACTGCCTGATCCAGGCTATAGTCTTTACAATTACATGCTATGCATTGGAGAGTTGGACAGTGAATAGGGATGACAGAAAGAGAATTGATGCCTTTGAGTTGTGGTGTTGGAGAGGAGTGTTGAATATACCATGGACTGCTGGGAGAACAAACAAGTTTGTCCTGGAGAGGGTGAAGCCAGAATGTTCCCTGGAGTCAAAGATTCTGAAGCTTCGTCTGACATACTTTGGGCATGTTGCAAGGAGGGACTGGTCCTTGGAGAGGGACATCATGTTTGGGAGAGTGGAGGGGCGGTGCAGGAGAGGAAGACTATCAATGAGATGGACGGCTTCTGTGGATGGAGTAGTAGGAATGAGTGTGTTTGAGATGGCGAGGTTGGCACAGGATAGAACAGCGTTTAGGGCTCTTGTACATAGGGTCGCTATGAGTCGCAAGCAACTCGATGGCATATAACAACAACATGCCAGAATAACTGCCCACAAGGTCTGATTGGTTTCGTTAGGCCCTTAGTAGATTTTGGGAAGTGATTACTTAATAAATGACTGGACAAAGGAATGAACAAATAAACACCAGAATGAGAATAAGCCAGAGCACTGAGTGAGCCCTCGAGTGCCAGGGAAGGTCCTTACACAAGCCAGCACCACACAGATGACTCTGACACGAGATCTGGTTACTAGGACAATGCCGCTGTCCATGGGTCCAGGAGTCCAGAGCCCAGAGGAGCCTGACAGCTGCCACTTGCCTCCTGTTCTCACAGGAATTGTATGTAGATGCTCACCTCCCTGTTCACCATGTCTTCCAACCCTGAATGTTTCAGGACTACATGTACTCAGGCTCTGCAAAGCTGATCCCTCCTAAGAAGGTCTGCGGATCCTGGGGTTGCAGTAGGAAGGCTCCCAGCTTGGAGAAAGACCACTGGTGTAGAGTTGGACAAGTCACTGGCCTTCTCTGGGCCCAGGTGCTCCCCAGATCTGATAGTCTCAAACTCATCAGATGCCGACCTGGTTTCATGTATGAGGAGGGCCAACCCACTAATGCTGAGTCAATTCCAACTCAAAGTGGCTCTAAAGGACAGAGGAGACCTGCTTCCGTAAGGTTTCCAAAGCTGTACATCTTCATGCCATCCTTCTCCTATGGAGTGACTCGTGGATTTGGACTGCCACTGTTTTGATCGGCAGCTGAGAGCTTTACTTACAGTAACAACAGGTCCTTAACCATTTTTGTCACCAAGATGAGAGTAAAAACCTAAAAGCCAA
This sequence comes from Elephantulus edwardii, assembly GCF_000299155.1. Taxonomy (NCBI): domain Eukaryota; kingdom Metazoa; phylum Chordata; class Mammalia; order Macroscelidea; family Macroscelididae; genus Elephantulus; species Elephantulus edwardii. The sequence continues at coordinate 14,855,517 of NW_006399775.1, forward strand.
ACATACTGCTATCAAGTAAATTATGACTCACTGTGACCCTCTATTGGGTTTCTGAGGTTGTAAATCCTTATGGGAGGATTCTTCTGGCTGCTTTCTATGGAGCACCTGGTAGGCTTGACCTGTAAACCTTTTGGTTAACATTACAACACGTAAAGCACGATGCCAGCTGGGCTCCTTTGGATGAAGATAGAGTGTGAGTATATGGGTATCTGGGTTCTACAGGGCACACAAGAGAACCATGTGGATAACAAGAACGAATGTCACTTGCCAGTCACTGTGAGCCTATTGTGTGCCAAGCACTTTCACATTCACAATTTCTAACCCTTGTAGCAACCCCTGTGGACTCAGTTGCAGATGAGGAAATCTCTGACTCAAGTTAAAGAGATGCTGGAAGCTGAGGTCCAATGCAGGCCAGCTCAGCCTCAAAACTCTCACTCTTGTATAGAGAATAGAGAAGGTATTAAGGAGAAAAGTCTGAGGTGGTGTTCCTGGAAAGGACATTAACAATGGACAGGATTTGTGCAAGAACAAATAGGGCCAGACCACATTACAGACAGAAGCTTGACTTTTGGCCTCTGTCTGCCTGTCTTCCTCTCTCCCTCCTGGGATCTGGCACACTATTCCCCAGGCCACTGAACGCCTCCAGATTGCTGCCCAGAAGCAGCACCCCAGACAAGAGCAGGCACTGGCCTGGAAGGAAGGAGAAATTCCTTGAACAACTGCTTTGAATTCCCAGGCCTAGTCCTTATCATCTGGGGCCTCAGTCTTCCCATCAGTATAATCAGAGAGCGGCCTGGGATTCCTACTTGTCCTCTAACTCTCACACTGGACATAATCTCTATGGTGGAGAGAGGGATGAGGAACCATGTACCCACAAAGAGGGTGAGCAGGGTACTGTCTGGTGAGAAGACCAAGAATCTGGAGCTGCAGACCCTGTCCACTCCACAGAAGAAGAAACAGACCAAGAGGGTTTGGTTTAACTCAAATAAAACCAACATGTATCTACCATGTGGAAGGCAGTTCCTTTACAAAAGAGAAAACTGAGGCACAGAAAAGTGAGGCTGTTTATCCAAGTGACCTGCTTGACTGTCCTAGGGCCACAGGTCCTCCTCTTCGTCCTCTCGCCCTCCTCAATAAGCCCCCCAAACCTACTGCCATAGAGTCAATTATGCCCCTAGGGACCCTATAAGCAACTAGTGGCTTAGTGTTAAGGAGTTATGCTGCCAACCCAAAGGCTCACAGTTCAAATCTGCCAGCTGTTGCATGGGAGAAAAATGGGCAGTCTCTTCCAATGCAATTTACTGGCTCTGGAAACCCACTAGAGGGTCAGCTACAAGTTGGTTCTCGCTTAACAGTTCACAACAACAACAAGCGACCCAACAGGACTCAGTAGGATGGTACTATAAGGTTTTCAGGGCTGTGCTCTTTAGGGAAATAGCCTGCCACATCTTTTCCCCACTGCGTAGCTGCTGACTTTGAACTGTAAACCTTTTGGTTAGCAGTGGAATGCTTACCCACTGTGCCACCTGAGTTCCTCTCTCCTACTCCCCCAAATGCAAATGACACTAACAGAAGGGAAAGCATGACTCACTGAAACAGTGGAGATGCGATGTCCTCCACACTCAAGGCTCTTTCCAAGAATTCTCTCACATCTTCCCAGAGACTCTCAGCAATTCCCAGTTTCTCTCCATCACCTTTGTCCCTAGAAGAAAGGAGATGGACAGTCTTATGTTCCAAGCCCGTGCACTAGCTGGGTCTCTGTTGTCATATGCATCATGGTGACGAGCATGCACAGTGTCCTTCTGAGGGTAGTTGTTATTGTTGTCATGTATCGTTTAGTTGGAATTGACCTATAGCTGACCCTCCAGCAGTTAACTGCATCCCACCGAACAGCTGGGGAATTCGAACCATGTGCCTTCGGGTTGGCAACATAGACGGCCCTCTACCACTAAGTCACCAGAACTCCCTTCTGAGGGTTAGATGAGGCATAAAATGCTGAGCTCAGGGTCTGACACACAACACAGTAGGCACTCAATAAATGGTCACCATCATGGGTGGTTATTTCTTTGCAAACAAAGCCATCTCCATCGATCTGTCTGTTCCTCTCAGAGGCCCAATTGTTTGCTTGGATGTCTCCCAGAAGAGACTGTCTCCCAGGACACTGGGTGATGCTCCCTCACCAGCCCAGAGGTGAGAGGGGAGGAGGGATGGATGAGCTGTGTTCCACGGAAAAAGCAAACACCATCATGTGGCAATGAGGGAGAAAGCCTGGGGAAGCCCAGTCCTGCTTCAGAACCCTTCAGTCACCTCTTCCGCCTCCATCAAGGAGGACCCAGGGCTGGCCCTCAGATTCTGGTTAATAAGATCCCTGGGGCCTGGCTGGGAGGCCTGATATGATCAGGCTGCTACTTAAATCGCACAAAGCCTTCTATTCTTAGCTGAGCAGAGGCCTCTCTCCTTCCCAGCTGCCCATTAGCGCTAACTAACTCCAGAAGCTGCAACCACAGTGGAGGGGCCTGGGGTCCAGACTCACAGAGCTCATCACGGTGTGGGGAACAGGACGTTTGAGGCAGCTGATGTCTTTGACCTGAATGAAGCCTGAGCCCTGCTGAATTTTTGGGGAGAGTCTGTTCAGGGGATGACTGGGCAAGATAGAAGTTTGCATCAAATGACCCCTAAGGTCACTCCCAACTGGAGTCTAGTTCCCCTAGTCTTGATTTCAGAGTCAAGGTTTTAAGGCCCTCTCAATCACAAAAGGACAAATACTACAACAAAATAAAAGGCAAATATATAGAGAACAGGGTTTTTTAGTGATTATCAGAGGCGGAAGGAGCAGGGATTGATGGCGATGAAAAATTCCATTGATTAACAACAGTCAAGTTGCATAGCCAATTACTATAATTGTTGTCAATAGCTTGTACACATATAAAAGTTGAATTGGCAAAAGTTGTGTGATATACTATTTATAACGGCAGAAAGAGAAGGTGCAGAAGCTGCTTTTGTACAACTAAACACTTTTTGGTTCCTTAGTTTAGAGGTTTGGGGTCATGGTTTCCTGGTCTATCCCAGTTAACTGGCCTAATAATGTGTTATGTTCCTGTTTTACATTCTACTTTGTTGTGCAGTACCTGAGGTCTTAAAAATTTACAAGCGGTCATCTGAGACACAACAAGTAGTCTGTTCACTGGGAACAGCAGAGGAAAGAGAGTTAAGAATAAGAGGAAGATGTGTAACTGCCTCCATAAACAACTTCCTCGTTTGCCCTAAGACCTGAAGAACTGGACGGTGCCTAACTACTATTACTGAACATTTTGGGCAAAGACTTTGTAGAAGACTCTGTCAAAATGGGAAATATGTGGGGGGAAAATTAAAATTCTCCTAAATCCAGACTTTTTGGAACCAAGGGGGTTGTATGAACCTCTGAAACTATTGCTCTGCCATGATCTTTAAACCTTAATCCAAAAATAACCCTGACGTCTTAGAAATGGAATAGCATAGCTTAGTTAGTTGGGGGGAAAGGGGTGCCTTGAATATTATGCTATTTTAAAAACTATATAGGATCATACTGACTACAACAATGAAAAAGATTTTATTGGAACATCCGGGGACAGTAAGGTTATCTCAAAAAAGGAACAACTCAGAGAAGGTAAGAATGCTTATATATCTCAAAGAATGTCATCAACGTCACTAAATTGTACATGTAGAAATTGTTGAATTGGTACATGTATATTTTCAACAATGACAAAATAAAATGTAAAGGGGAGGAAATAGAGAGTCCAAGAGTCCATGATCCAAGTGCTTCCAAGATTTGGGAATAGTAAGATCCCGGTGTTCTAGAGCATCAAGGTTCCAAGTTGTTGACAAAGACCTGAGGTCATACCCTAGGGTCATGCCTTCCCCTACCCCCTTGCCACCTTTCCCTCCGCAAGCCCTTAAGAGGATGAAGATGGACAGCTGTCTCTTGACTCTGGAATCCCTGGCATGAGCAGCCTGAGTGGACTGAAGCATCAGGTCAGCACTTCCTGCCCTCGATCCAACACTCCCCACCTCTCAGTTCCTGAGGGCTGTCTGGCAATGCTAGCAGTAATGGCAAAGGAAAGCACAACCAATGCCTGCCTGAGGCCACCAACACCAGACACTGGCGGGTCAGGCTTCCACAGTCACTGGGGGCTCCACGGCAAGCAGGGTAGCACCCCATCACACAGGTCCAGGGCAGGTTCATGCAGACACTGTTGGAGAGTGAAGAGCCAAGTGAATAGTACAGGCTTGATGGGCTTCAGAGATCAGCCCTCACCTCACGCTGCTTTCTTGAATACCACAACTTCCTGGGACCTGTTTTTCCAGCATCTTCTCTTAGGACAACTGACACCCAGAGAGTGAAAGCCAGATGCTCAAAGGCACACAGGGAGCTGCTAGCATAACCAAGCAGGATGGTCCCCAGGCCCCTGGTACTTCCCACGCTTGTCCCTGGTTGGATCCCCAACACTGGACCTCTGGATTCTTCTTCTCTACCTTTCTTCTCCACATAGCGGCTCCCACAGCAGGGCTGCTCCCTGCTCCCTCTGGTTCCCTGGAATCAGACACAGTATCTGGTCAGTAAGGTCTAGGAGGTGTGACAGGGGTTCCAGTGAGTGTCTCAGCCCCGCCGGAGGCTGTTAGGCTGAGAGCACACAATGTGATGAGGGCCTGACCCTGACACTGTTGGGGACACTCACTGAAGCCCTTGCTTGGAACACACAGAGGCTAGTTAACCAGCTGTCCTATTAAAAAAAGCAAATTGGGCTCCACTTGGCTGGCTGTCACAGAGTCGGCTCAGCACTTTGAAGGGGGATCTCAGTCTGCTTCCTGCATCCTTGACCTGCCCCATTGGCCATCTTCCCACAGGCTCCCCCAAGATCTGAGATGTATCAGGAGGTTTTTATTAGTTTCTTATTTTTATCTTATAAAAGAAAGAGATTTTTAGATTTCACCTGATCCTCAGAAAAACCTCCATTTTACAGAGGAGTAAAAAGAAGGTCAGGCAAAGGTTGGGGACTCACCTAAGTACCCATGGCTCATACAGCAGAGTCAGAACTCATGCCCAGGGCAGCCTAGCACCATGGCGTTACCTGGCCCCAGAGGAACTTTAGCAAGTACTGGGTGATTTTTGTTTCCTTCTAGCAAAACAAACCCACTGCCATAATTAAGTCAATTCTGCCTCATAGTGCCTTATAGGACAGAACACAGCATTATCAGCACTGTAATCTCTCCAGAAGTAGATTGCCACGTCTTTCTCTCTGTGGATCTCTGGTGAATCAGAACTCCTGACCTGGCTGGCAGCCAAGTACTTAAGTACTGTGCCACCAGGGCTCCTTCAGAGGCCCCACTGCTGGAGTCATAAGAGCAAGGATGTGTCAAAACTGCCCTTACCATTTCAAGGAGCTTAACAGAAAATGTCTCCTTTCCTAGAGAAGCCCCTAATTATGCATCCAAAAACATTCCATTTCTTCACTCACTCTTTGAGCCAAAATGAGACTATCTGCAAGTTGATGGACTCCTGTGCACCAGCGCAGCTCATATATTCAACCCAATGAGTGGTTGAATATGACCTAGCAAGTTTGTGAGGTTGGCCTTATCACCCCATGTTACAGGTGAGAAGTGCTGACACTCACACATTTAAGGTTGCACAGGCAGGGGGTAGGGTAAGGTGGGGTGGGGGGCTGGAGGGGGAAAGGAGTCCAGGTGTGGCAGATTCACTGTGAGGCCTTTTTAAAGAAAGAGGGGAAGTTGGGGGGGGGGCATGTGTGGATAGGAATAGACTAATGTTTATGTCATTGGGTTCTTTTTTCCATGAACTTTGTTCTTGGTGACACTCTTGCTGTATCCTTCCCCCTGCTTCCCACTGCCACCTCACCTCCATGCCACTCAGGCAAAGGGAGCATCTATAAGTCCTCTGGGTACCAATGCTGCCCAGCTATCTGCCACTGACCGCAGCCCTGGTGAGGCCAGGACTCCATCTGACACTTCTCAGAAACAAGGCCATTGAGAGGGAGCCTAAGAACTCAGACTGTGGTGCTGGCCACAGCCCAGCTCCCTAAACTTCCCTCCTAGGAAGGAAGCAAGCACAGATGACCAAGTCCTGCTGAAATAAAGCACCCCCACCTGAAATCTGAGTCACCCTGACACCTGCTGGCATCAATCAGGAGGTGAAAGGGGTGGAGGGGTGACCATCTGGTTCTGCTTCTTGGGCTCTAGTCTCCAGCCTCAACTGACCCACCCCTACCAGACACCCAGGGATGCAGTGGCCTCTGGATCTCAGCAGATCTGGTAGATCCAGCGCATGAGCAGGAAATAAGTGGGTGGTAAGGATGGAGGTGCAAGAGTTCCCAACATGTGCTCCCCTTTTCCCAGCCAGGACCTAGCACCCCGCAGGCTCCCATGTTGTGTCTGGGGAGGAGGTTATTATCTGGTCCCAAGGCCCTGTAGGCAGGAAGGGTAGCCACTGTTCCTCCTATTCAGATACACACGGACATAGGATGAGAGACACACAGCCCTGGCTGGAGTTTGCAACCTCTGCATAATTCATGGGCTCCTACTGCTTTGGCCTGGATAAAATGTACCCAGTAGGAGATTGCAGTCCAGAGAATAGTAGCTGCCATCAGGGAGCACTTCCCAGAAAAGATGTGAGAGGACCAGAAGTCAGAGGCTTAATGAACATTAGACAAATGAATATTATTAACAATAAGAACTGTTTACGTGTGTGGGATTAGTTTATAATAACCTTTCACAAATTTTATCTCATGGGATAATCACAGAAACTCAATGTGGGTGTTAATACTTTTCCCATTTTATAGAAGAAGAAATTGAAGCTTAGGTGGTGGTGGTGGTTGTTATATACTATGGAGTCAGAGCTGAATCATAGCTGACCCTCCAGCAGATTTTCAGAGGGTTGGATTAGTTTGTCCATATTCACATAAATGTGAAAAACAGAACCTACCTCTAGTCCTAAACTTCCTACCCTTCTATTAAATACACATCACCCTCAACTTCAGCCTGACTCCAACTGCAACGTCACTGCCCGTGGCACTACGGTCTAGGTCTGCAGAGGAGCCACCAATGAGGCAGTGTGTCTTGGGCTCAAGGAGCCAAAAGCTGAAAGAAAAGAGAACTTGGAAGGAGTCAGCCTTCCCCACCCCCACCAGGGAGCTTCTGGCCTTGCTGGGAATGGGCCACAAGGCTGGGTGAGAAGCAGTCGAGTCTTTCTCCTGTACCTATGGCCAAGAATTCTTCAGCCCCATGCACCTGGAAGGGATGTACTAGGTGACCTTGCCCAGCCAGGAGTATGTGGAACCTAAGCCCACAGAGGGAAGGGCCTTGTCCAAGGTTCCACGCTGGACGAGCTGGGAGTCAGTCTGTTTGGTCCTCACACATTTTCTTGGCATCAGCTAAGCACACTGTATGGATGAAAGGCGTTCCCACTCAGCTGATGTCCAGCCCTCAAGATCATCTGGTTTCTCCAGTCCCATCTCTAATGTGCCCCTTTGCTTCTTTCTGCTCCCATCCCATCAGGCTCCTTAGTGTCTTGAAGACGCTTTGTCCATTTATGTCAAGTAGCATTTGCTTCTTCCACTTATGTGAAATGGGCAGGTTCGCATCTGTACATCTTTGTTCTTTCTGGGCTCTCCTGAGAACGTCCTTCCCAGCCCCCTCCAGCTGCCTTCCTGACTGATCCAATCTTTCTTCTGCCTTGTGGCGCCTCTTCCCAGCCTCCAAGCATGGGTGATGGATCCCAGGGGAAGTGCTCCCACCCTCCTGTACCTCCCCATACCCTTGACCTCCTTTACCACATCTCTGCCCTCTGTAATTATCCCTGGCAGCAGCTCACTCACCTCCTTTCCAGATCTGACAACCCTTAGAACTCAGCCCTAAGCATAGACTTGACAAAGCTCTGCTGAGTTAAATAAATGTGTCACCCACCACCCACCACAGTGACCTAGAACAAATTTTAAAATCCCTTTTCCTCGCAAGGCTTGCATTTGGATTTTGTTAAAGACCTTTAGTGGGCATGGGAAATAGAAAGTTCTTAGTCAGACTTATCTTGGCATTTCTGAAGCACTGGCTTTAGAACCTGGCACATAGGAGATGCTTGAGAAATGTGCCTGTAGTGGATGAAAGAATAAAAATATCTCCACCTTCCACTTCCCCCTTCAGCTCAAAATTCCACTGCTATTATCAATTCTTCCCTGAGGCTAAGTGGTACTCCCTGTGATCTGCTCTCAAATTGCAAACAGCCCTGAGCCAAAAAAGCAGTAGCTGGAGGCTTACAAAACTGAAAGTGAGGGCAGAACAGATTAACTTTCCCCCAAGTGTTTTCCCTAGAATATTCATCCCAGGCACTGCTGGGTGAAAAATGAGCTTCTTATTCAAATAAACTCGAAAAACACTGGCTGCCTGCTATGCCACCTGTTCAGGATCCTGAATTCCTATTAACACACTAAGGGCCCTGTTTTGATTTATGTGACCTAGTACTTTTTCCAAATCTGTGTGTCAATGTATCCTCAAGTCCATTCACAACCTGTGGAGCTGGGGCTCCTCCCAGCAGTTTGGGAAGGGTGGGCTAGGCGGTGTCCTCAGCCCACTCTGGGTCAAGGTCTGTGCACTAAAGGGTGTTTGCAGGCTGGCACCCAGCCGAGGCCACGCTTCCTTGGCCTGCACATTCTATTACAGGCTGATCATTCCAATCTGAGCCAGCACCAACTGTCTTTGGTGACAGAAGCAGAAAATGAATGAAGTGTCTTCATTGTTCCTGGCTTGGAAAAGGAGCACAGAAGAGAGAGAAAGCAACAGCCAAGCTGGGACCTGAGATCCAGTGGCAATTCGGCTGCTCACTGCAGGCCACCGGGCGGGCACCTTATCCTGCTGAGCTTTGCTTTCATCGTCTATAAAATGGGGCTGATGCTATTCTCGGGGTTGTTGTGAAGACTCTGTGTGGTAATGCAAGCAGAGACAGATTATAAACTGCAAAGTGCTGTAGCAGCATTTGCTACTGCATCATTATTTCCCTGCAAGCGCTGCTAGGAGGGTATGGCCCTGTCTCGACAGGTTCCTGCAGAGCAACCATCGGGATGGACTGACTGATTATACAGACAAATCTTCTGCAGGACTCAGGCTCACCAGTGATTAGCTGAATTGATAGGAATAAATTCTAACAAACGCGATAGTCTCATTTAGTCCCGCACCTAGTAGAAGCAGCAAATTAGGAAGTGAACACACACACAGAGTTTGTTGGTAGTGCTGTCAAGTCAGTTCTGACTCACACCATCCCCACGTGATAAAGATCTGCCCCAGAGAGTTTTCTAGGCTGTGTGATCTTTGCAGGAGCAGACTTCTAAGTCTTTCTTCCATAGAACCACTGGATGGATTGCTCCTGGCTACCAACTTTTGGTTTAACCACCAAGTGCTTAATCCTTGAGCCACCAGGGCTCCTTTACACATGCAGTTTGGGGCCGCAGGGAAGTAAGGAGCTGCAGAGGCTGAAGGAAAGTCTATGGGCAGCAGAATGAAGGAGCAGCATGAGGGGAGCCAGAAACCAGCAAAGAAGCTACAGCAGCAGCTGAGGTCACTGGGCAGGGCTCAGCCCTGGCTGCCCAGCCAGACAGGCGGTATCCTCAGGCCCAGCCCAGAGAGCTGGCCCTGTGCTCAGACCTCTTCATAAAGGTCTCCCAATCAAAGTGATGATGAGTTTTCATATAGCAGAGAGAACAGAAAGATGTTTTACGAGCACAAGGCTTAGTTACTTAGAAAATATGTGTCATATTTTATACCCACCATCTTCATGCATTGTTGCTATGGTCAAGTGGAAAGTGACTCATAACTGAGCCTCCAGTAGGTTTTCAGAGGCTGTAAATCGCACAGGAGGAGACTGCCCATCTTTCTCCCTCACAGCAGCTGGTGAATTAGAGCTACCTGCTTTTGGGTTGACAGCATAGCTCCTTATCCTCTAGGCCACCATTGGACAAATATTTTAAGTGGCTACTGTGTAATGAGCAAGTTGTTAGACACTGGGGACACAAGAACACATCAGACAACATCACACATTGAGGATTCTAATAAATAAAGTGCTGGGTCACTGGAGGCTGGAAAAGAAGTATGGAGGGGAGGGGAAGTCATGGACAGGGAAGTCAAGAGAACCAAGCTAAACTGTCGTGTGACGTTAGGCAAGTCAACTTTCTTCTCTGAGCCTCCATCTACCTATCTACAAAGTGGAGCTAATAATAAAAACTCTCACAGGTGGCAAGCCAAGAGTAGTAGACATTATCTTCCCTAATGCCCACTGCCAGCAAAGCAAGAGGTGCTATTTGTTGTGAGTTATTACTGCCCTTTGACAGATGAGCAAACTGACGTTCAGCTGGTCACTGACTTGCCTGAGGTCAGAGAGGTGGTGAGAATTTGAGTCCAAGTTTATCTGATTCCAGAGCTCTCTCTTACTTGCCCTTCCAAACAAACCCCACACTGCTTCTTCCCAGGCTGCTGAGAGGATTCAGTAATGTGGTGAACATAAAAGAGCTTTGTGAGGTTAAACTATTACGTGTTCAAAGCCAAGAAAAAGTAAGTCTTGATTTCTCCATGAAACCAAACACTGAAATTCACAGAGCCATTCAGAACTGGCTGCAGCCCAGAACTCCTGGGTTTCTGATCCCTTGACCTTCTGTGTTCCTTGGCCAGTTGCCTTCCAGGAGAAGGGACCCACATGTCCCAGGTGCCCAACTAACTCTTGTAGCTCTTGGTGAAAGCAATGGCCCTGGAGGGCAGGGTTGCCTCAGTCACCCCAGGGCCCACTCCTGACAGCCTCACCCGTGACTGCCTCACTCTCCTGCACTCCACCCTGCCAAGGCCTTAGGAAGAGGGTGTGGGTGAGAAGCCACGGGACCATGGAGGCCATGTGGGACCAAATCCCGGCCTCTCTCACCACTCTTCACTGTCAGTAACCTCAGCCAGTCACCTCACAGCCTTAAGTTCACCCAGAAAATGGAAAGTTAAAGCAGACTGGTATGAGAAAGGGTCTACTCAAAGCTGAGACTCAACAAACATGACTGACCTTTCCTTGGACAAACTTGGCTGGGAGAGCAGGAAGAGGAGATCCAGGCCTCTGCTCATCAACATCCCTAGTCTGAGCAGGAAGGTACTACCCACCTCCCAGGAATTCCTCATCTAACCTAGGACTCCCTGTCTATCCTTGGGAACCCTGCTTTGAAAGGTGGATTTCGGTCCTCCCATCACTGGCCACAAGCTGTCCTGGGTCAGGTGGATCCTGGACCCCGGTGTTACAGGAAAAACGTTTCTAAGAAAAACTGCATCTAAGAATCCTGGGCACACAGCACAGATACCCTCACAGACATACTGCAGCTCAGAGATACTGTTAACAGCAAAATAGATGTCAAGTAGGTGCCCAGCCCAGCGCTCATTCCACTGCCCTGTACTGTTCTCTTATGGAGCAGGGAAAAATCAAAGAGAAAAAGAAACATGTGGATTGTCCAGATCCTGCACTCCCCACCCTATTCCAGCCCCAGCCCTGGTCAGGAGGCTCTGGTCATCAACAGCGAGGTCCCCCAGGCCCTCAGGTGAAAGACGGCATCCTGTCACTCTATTCTCTGCTACAAATACTGGTACAAATGGGGCACATTTGGATGGAAGGTGGGATCCACTGGTCTCTGAAGAGTTCCCAGTAAGAAGGGGTGGGTTCCAGCTTCTGCACAGTGGGCTTAAGTTAGACACGAAAAAGAACTTCCTGGGAGGCATCAAAAATAAACGCTGTACAGAGAAGGGGAGCGAGGTGAGGGTGGGATGTAAGTGAAATACAAGATGCTGTCTCAGCCAGCTATTATGCCACTTTACCTTCAAATCGGTCCTTGGAGGCAAGTGTTGCTTCTCTTATTTTACAGGTGAACAGCTGAGGCCCTCAAAAGTTAACCCACTTCCCAAGATCTTCCACACTTCGCTCAAGAGTCAGTTCTGAGATTTAAAGTCAGGATGCAGCCTGGATACTTGCATGCTTCTCTTCCCAGGAAGGCCTCTGAAGGTCAGGGTGCTACCACCCCCACCACAGGTATTCTGATGTTTTTCTTCCAATGTCCCCAGTGTGAGGGGCCCAGGGGTGGAAGAGGTGAAGGTGAACTATCTAGTCATACCCTCATATCTCTTGGCAACCTCACAAGTAGTTCCCAGGTAAATATGTCCCCCAGCACATCTTCTTCCATCCTGTTCCCTGACCATGCCTCCACCAATGTCCAGGTGCCACCCTTGTGACACTCAGGGCCTCCACATCTTCCCTACATTTCTCACCCAGCATCTGCGTTTGCCTGGCCCCATACTCTCTCTGCCTCACCATCATAGTCTCCTGGGTTTAGGCTGAGTTGAGGTGTATGTGGCTCATTCTGCAAGTGAGAGGCCATAGACAGCTGCCCTATTCTAAGGAAAGTATGTAGAGTGGCTACCTGGGGCCAGGTCTGGAGGGGTGGGGCCGCTGCTCTGTGTTCTTGCGTTCAGCTGACATCAGCCTGTTCATTCCAGAGATAAGGCTGTCCCTGGCATGTTGTTAGGCACCAACGATTCATACCAATCTACCTATAACAGGTCCTATGCATCCTCATAATCATTGCTATGGTTGAGCTGATGGTTGTAGTCACTGTGTCAAATCCATCTCACAGAAAGTCTTCCTCAATGACTTTACCAAGTATGATGTCCTTTTCCAAGGTCTGGCGCCTCCAGATAACAAGTTCAAAGCATATGAGATAAAGTCTTACTGTCCTCACTCCTAAGAAGCATTTTGGCTGTACTTCTGAGACAAACTGGGTTGTTCTTCTTGCTGTTGTTGTTATTAGGTCCTGTGAAGTGGAGTACAAACCATAGCAACCCTATTGTGGCATTAAGTTAGCCCACTCTGGTCTCCAACTACCTTAACAGCAGACACATGGTCTTGCAAATCATCCACAGCTGTGGCACTAGGAGAAGAGGGAGAGAGCACGCACAAGCGTGAGAGTGAGTGCGAGCATGCACAAGTGAGCGAGAGCAAGTGAGTGAGCTTCCCACACTGAGCAGCAAGACTTGAGGGAGAGTGGAGATCAAGGCCCTGGTTGGTGAGAGTGAGACCCTAGTAATGTTGGAGAGACTGTGGCATTACTGTAGAGAAACTGTGGCAAGGTGCAATCATAGGAACCCTGAGACAAAGGCCACAGTTAAAGGTTTTGCTGTTCTTGCCCGATGAAGAGCTGACTGCTGAACTGAAACCGGAGCCTGGACTATGAGTCTTGGCACTACAAGACTGAAACCTGGACTTGCTTTGGGTGTTACTCTTCGCCATTCCCACTCTCCAAAGTATTTCCCTAATAAATTCCACTCTCAGTACTACAAGCATGAGTAAAGTCTGTGAGTCAACAACAAATATTGGATCCATATGATTGGTACAAAAAGGTTCAGGGGCATGGAGGGGAGAGGTGTGTCTGACCAAGCAGCTATTTGCTGCTATGGATATGACTAATAGGGACAGTTCCTCTTTATGAAGAACTTAGAAGTTAGATTTGGCCATCCTTAGTTTACAACTGTTCCTTGCGCACCTATGAACAACAGATATGAACAGTGCCCTATCCTGTGCCAACCTCACAATCTCTGACACACTGGAGCCCATTGCTGCAGTCACTGTGTCAATCCATCTTACTGAGGGTCTTCTTCTCTTACTGACCCTCCACCTTTCCAAGCATTATGTTCCTTTCCAAAGAATAGCCTCTCCTAGCAACATGTCCCAAGTATGTGAGATAAAACTTCATCCTCCTTGTCTCCAAGGAACACTCTGGTTTCACTTTCTCCAAGACTTATCTGTTTGTTATTTTGGCAGTCCATGTGATTGTCAGACATCTTCTCCAACACAACTCAAAGATATCAATTGGCACGGCAGTCCATGATCTTATTCAATACACCACCTAAAAGCCACTTGTCACCTGATTTAGGGAAGGAGGTATGGAATAAGACAGCTCATTTGGGTTTCTCACTCTCTGTAGTCGTGAGGAGGCTGGGGCCCACAGCAGAAGTGTGACCTTCCGAGGCACCCTCACTCCCCTGTATCTCAATGATCCAGCCCTCAAAGCCCTTATCTCTATTTCACAGATGAGGAAACAGAGACTCAGAAAAGCTAAGCCACTAAGACAGTCAAAGAGCTCCTAAGAAACTGGGCTAGGATTTAAACACAGGTCAGCCTGATCATTCTACCCTTTGAAAACCGCCTGTGTGCACTAGCTTTCCCTGGGATCATGCCTCCTTGCTTTAACTCCTTTTCCCTTTTAGAACTCTTTTCTGTCCAATTTAGACAAACTGAGGTGCTGGCCTACCATTCAGATTCATCTCAAATGTCTCCTCCACAAAGCCTCCCCTGACTTCTCATTCCTCTCCTGTTCACAGTGGCCCACTCTGCCTGCTGGGGAAGAGAATGGATTGTGCCCTGACCACCACCACACCCTCCACCCAGGGCTCACCCTGACGTATCTTTTCCCCACAGCTCCCGACAGTGCCACGGGGCAGAATTTGGAGACATCTAGTTTAATCTCACGGGGAGCTCTGGTGACTTAGCGGTAAGGAGCTGTGCTGCTGACACAAAGGTTGTTGTTGTGCACCATCGAGTCAGAATCAACTCATAACTGACCCTCCAGCAGGTTTTCAGAGGCAGTAATCACTTGGGAGGAGCCTGCCCATCCTTCTCCCACAGAGCAGCTGGTGGATTCAAACCACATGACAGACTACAGCACTGCCAACACAAAGGTACAGGGTTCAAATCCACCAGCTGCTCCATGGAATAAAGATGGGCAATCTCCTCCTATATGATTTATCTGCTCTGAAAACCCATTGGAGGGTCAACTATAGGTAGGTTCAAACTCAACCATACACAACAAGTTTGACTCCAAGGAGCTCTGGTGGTGCAGGGCTGATCACTAGACTACCTAAAAGGTGGGTAATTTAAACGCACCAGCAATTCCTTATGAGCAAGATGTCATAGCCTTGGAAACCCCATGGGCAGCTCACTGTGTCCTACAGAGTTGCCATAGGACACTAGGATCAGAACTGACTCAACAACATACAGCAGTCTGAGATTCTTCTTTTGTAGAGACTTTGATAGGACGAGAGGCCACTTCTCACAAGATAGAGTTTGTGGGAGAGGACTAGGGTAGGAGTGTCAGCTGATAAAGGAGCATCAACATGTGGTAAGGCTGCAGAAAACTGTCACAGCTTCATCACAGGAGCAGTCTAGGCTGAGGGCAGGAACAGTCCAGCTCATGGTGGTCCAGTCTCACCTTGAGTTCTGGGATCCCCACAGATACTCATAAACAGCAATGTCTGCCAATGACTGGGCACTTCCCGCACACCAGATATAACCAAAGCGCTTCATGGGGTTCATTCATTTAGTCTTCTACCTTGGAAGACTGTTGCTGCCTTCACTTCAAAGATGAGGACACTAAGGCACACAGAGGAGCAAAGGGTACATTTGTCATTCTCTGGCCTCACCTGTTCACTTTGGTGCACTCGCTGTCAAGTTAGCTTCCCATTAACACTATGCATGTTATAGGTGGGAAGCATGATTTCTAGTGGGCACCTGCATTTAAAAATACAGTGTGTTAAGTGGTAGAGTCAAGGGTTCGGGAGAAAATCGGGTCTCATTTCAGAGCTTTTATTCTAACTATGGCCCGCATTGCTTGACAATGCGAGAAGGACACACACGTTCAGACTGTCCTGAAATAGGAGATGACTGTTGCTATTATGTACTGTCAAGTCAGAACCAACTCTTAAATCCCATGGGAGGAGACTGCCCATCTTTCTCCCATGGTGCAGCTGATGAATTCCACCTGTGCTGGCAGGGCAGCTGCTTACCACTAAGCCACCAGAGCTCAAATGGGAGGTTGGTCTAGAGAAAACTCAGTCAAGGCTTTGGAAGAGCAGTTGGGGGGTGAGCTGGACTAACTGTGATCTCAGGGTGCTGAGCATCCCTGGCAAGGCAGAGACAGAGAGAGGGAGCCCCTGGTACTCCACTTCGAGAGGACTGGGCCAGGGGAACAACTTTGGGCTGCCTTTGGGGTAGAGGCTGTCTCTCTCTTCCTTAAGGGTTATATTAATCTCCTAGAGTTTCTGGAGCGAAATGCCATAAAGTGAATGACTTTAAATGATGGGAATTTATTGTCTAGGTGTTTTTGAGGCTAGAATTTCAAATTTAGCATGTCAGCAAGGCCATGCTCTCTATGAATGGCTTAGGGGAGTCCCTTTTTTATCTCCCCTAACTTCTGGTAGCCTTGGCCATTCCTTGGCTTATAGCTACAGCCCATCTCCAATTTCTGCCTTCTGCATGTGATATCTTCCATTTTTGTTTCTCCTCTTTTATAAGAGCATTACTCCTAGAGGGTAAGAAGCTGTGCTGCCAACCCAAAGGCGGTTCAAACCCACCAGCTGCTCCTCAGAAAAAGGGCAATCTCCTTGTGTGCAATTTTTATAGCCTCTGAAAATCTGCTGGAGGGCCAGCTATAACTCAGTTCCAATTTGAAAGCCATAAACAAAAGTCAGACTGAGAAGGAGCTCTGGAAGCTAAGCGTGTTGTGATGACCAAAAGGTCAGCAGTTTGAACCCACCAGCTGCTCTCCCAGAGAGAGATGAGCAGTCTCCTCCTGTAAAGATTTACAGACTTGGGAACCCAATGGAGGGTTGGAATCAACACCGCGGCTGTGGATTTGGGTTTGGTTTCGGAGCAGGACCCACTATAACATCTTCAAAAGATCTGTTTCTCAACAAGGTCACATCCCCAGGTATCATAAATAAGTACTTTCGGGGAGAAACAATTCTGTCCATAACAGGTATCAAGTAACAGGAGATGGTCCTTAGACTAAGGAGGATGAGTGCTGAACTCCGTGACTTCCAGATGAGAGGGCCAGGTATCATCTGCAGGCCTTTCCCTGTCCACTCTCCACCCTGCGTAAGCCCCTCACACTGCCGTTTAGGGGCTGTACTGGGTCCACGCTATAGCCTGCTGGGTAGTTCTCCCAATGACTGGAAGGAGTAGGTGAGCGAATTAAGGTTTTATTCCCCTGCTAGTCTTTGGGGTTGATTTCCTCTCTTTGCCATTCAGGTTTGGGCAGTAATTGCTCCCAATAGCCCTCAGGTACTGTACTACTATTTGCTTATTTTCCAAATATCTGTTGCCTGAACAGAGGGGTTGGTGGTTCAGTCATAAAAATTCTCACCTACACAGGAGGCACAGGTTGACACCCTGGCCAGTGCCGCTCATGTGCAGCCCCGACCTGCCAGGGAGGCTTGTGTGCTGTTGTGGTGCTGAACCAGTTTCTGCAGAACTTCCAGGTTAAGATGGATTTATAGGCAAGTGGTAAAACTTCACCTCACATATCTTGAGCATGTTGTCAGCAGGGGCCAGTCTTTGGAAAAGGCATGATGCTGGGGAAGGCGAAGGGTGAGTGAAAGAGAGGAAAACCTGCTACAAGATAGATTGACACAGTGACTGTAACAATAGCTTGGAGCATGTGAGAGATTGTGAGGATGGTGCAGGTTTCAGATCTGTTGTTTACAGGGTCGAAATGAGTCATAGTGAGTAATGATATCTAAAAATAACAACAACAAAGATGCATAAGGAAGAAAGGCCTAGCAAACCAAGTTTAAAAATCAACCAATGCACACCTTGAGGACCACAGGTCCTGTCCCCATCTTACGGGATGACGCCTCAAGAGCAACCAGTTCGTAACAGTGGCATTGCCTGAACAGCCCTCTCTGGTTGGGGCAAGTTCAGACCAAAGAATAACAAAACAACACAGAACAAATGAAGAAGGAAGAGCAGCTTGGAGAGATACACAATGTTGTTAAGTGTGTCATCTCAGCCTGGGCTTGTTGAGAAGGAGGAGGGCCCAGTTTTAAAGGATAAGAGGTGTGTTTCAGCTCTGCCCTGAGTATAATTGCAGGCATCTTTTGAGAGCTCACTATATGCTAGGTATTGAGCTTTATATACTAACATATCTCATTTGCTTCTTAAGATATCCCATGGATGTAAACCCTACTTACAAAATGAGTACTCAAAGGATGCAATAAATCACTCAGAGTCATGCATTAGTGACAAAATCAAGACTAAAATGTAAGTTTTCTGCCTTCAAAACCTACCCTGATAATGGCCCTCATATGTTTTTATTGGACTGGCTTATGGCAGAGCAGCTGACTTAAGTGGGTCAATTATGGTGAGAAGCCTTGAATGTCATCCCAACACTCTCTTCAAGAGGGAAAAAAATAAAAACAACTCCCTGACATTCTTTGGTTCTCCCAGGTGGGGCAGGGGCCAAGCTGTTGGCACAGTTGGGTGTCTGGGTTGGAAAAACAAGTGGATTCAGACAGGGATTCATTGTTAAGTAGAGTCTGACTCTTTGGCCATTAAAATAAAACCAAGCAAAACAAAATGCTTGTGGCCTTGTCTTATCCTTTCAAGAGAAAGACAGGAGGGAAGGCCCAGAGACTAAGTGTGGATTCCCACCCTGCCAGCCCCTCCAGCCCTCTCTTAGACCTGATCTCAGAGGGCCAGGTTCATGGTGAGAACACACTTCGCAGGGATGTGGGCGGGTAGGAAGTGAGCCCAGTCATTTGCAAGGCTGTGGGAGGGTGGGGAGTGTGCCCAGTCGTTTACAGAGATATGGGTGGGTGGGTAGTGAGCCCAATCACCCTGCCATTCTCTGTGATCTGGTGCCTCCCAGGCATGCTTGCTTGTCACTCAGATTCGTCTTCTTCTCATTTTTCAGATAGAAAGGCCTCCAGAGGCTTGCTTTTGTTGTTGATTGCCTTTGAGTTGAGCAGGACTCAGTGTCCCTATGAACAAGAGGCCTGAATCCCCTCTACAATTATCAACATTTATCAAACTTCATAGTTTCCAGAAGCATGTTGTTTAGGGAGGGAATGCCACTCCTGCTTCCAAACCTGTCAAAGAATGTTAGGTTGAGTCGCCTGTGATGCATAATGACCCTACGTGCAGTAGCTCTGAATCCTTCCCTGTCCTGAGCTAGTCTCACTAATTCTGATACACCAATCCTCATCACCCCAGTTACTGTATCAATCCACCTCATCCAGGGTCTCCCTCCCCTGTGCTGTCCATCCACCCTTCCAAGCATGATGTCCTTCTCCAAAGACCGATCTCTCCTGGCCATGTGCCCAAAGTAAGCAAGGCAAAGCTTCAAAATCCTAGCCTCCGAGGAGGGACTTGGTTTCACCCTCTCCAAGACAGACCTATTTGTTTTCTTGGAAGTCCATGGTATGTTCAAGACTCTTCTCCAGCACAACTCAAAGGCATCTATTCTTCTTCTGTCACCCTTAGGCATTATCCAACTTTCTGAAGCATAACAAGTAATTGAAAATACCATGGCCTGGATTAGGCGCACCTTTGTATCTAGACTAACATCGTTGCTCTTCAGCACTCTGGAGAGGTCCATGACAGCAGATTTTCCCAATGCAATCGTCCTTTGATTTCCTGACTGCTAGCATACCAAAAAGCTGTGCATCTCCTTTGACTCAAAACTACCTTTACAGGAAAAAGAAAGATAAACTTAGTGGGAAGTCTCCTCCCATTATGATTTACAGCCTGGGAAGCCCAATGGAGGATCATTACGAGTCAGAAATTACTCCATGACAGTGAGTTGTTGTGTTCATTTTTCAGATGAGGAAACTGAGGGTCAAAGAAGACACTCAAGCAGGGAGCAGAAGATTGCTGGAACCCAGGATTATAAGATTGCAAAGCTTTCCTCTCTCCCTGTTTCTTCAGGCTGGGAGGTCCCGGGAGGGCATTACCACAGAGACAGGATGGCCTTGGAGGGAATAAACTCTTTACCATGGAATGTGCAGGTATCTTCTCGGAGAGGCTACAGTTCAGTCTATAGAGCATGTCAGACCTACACTTCTCAGACTTAGCTGGGCATGGAAGCCCGGGAGGGAGCTTTAAAAAACACTGCTGCCTGGTCCTGTCTTACAGACTGTAGCCAGAGGAGGGCCAAGACAAGACTTTGAAAAATTTCCAAGTGATTCTAATGAGACAGGCCTGGATTCCCACTGAAGTCCCTCCCACCTCACACCTCTTTAAGAAGGGATTAGCCTGACCCCATCTTAGGAGAGTAGTGAAAAATCAAGCAACATGAAAGAGATGAGCCTGTGTCCTCAAAGTCCCACAGCCAGCCACAAACAGAGGCAGCAGCAGAGGGGGCCTCTAACTTCAGGGTGCCTCTGGAGGGAGTCCCTTTGACAGAACTTGGGGAGTCCTGGCTCTTTCTTCAGTGGGAAAACAACTTTTTCTTTGAACCTCCTGGGTGGGAGGGTGGGACAGATTCTTCTTGGCATTCTTTTTTTATTTTATGATTAAAAGTCCACTCATTCCAAAGCTAAGCAGCTGTAGGATTAATGCTGGAAGACCACCTCTGCCTGCTGGCGTGTTTTGGGAGTAAGAAGATAAAAGAATTCAAAGCAAGACTGTTTATTCTTTTCTACAGGAAATTTGGTCTCAGGCCTAGAAAGATCTGGGACTTTCATCCCAATGGCTAGCACTTCCTCCCCACCTGCCTTTCTGCCTTCCTTGTGCCCTGGAAGCGGAATGTCACAGATGGGGAGACAGTATGGGGTGGTGGGAAAAGGGAGGCTTGGGGCATTAGACAGGTCTGGGGTGTTGCCAGCTACATCTTTGGTCAGGAACCACTTCTCTCTGAACTCACTCACAGTGCTGACCCCACAGTCATGGTGGGAGGGTTCAATGATAACTCAGCTCTGGAAACACTACCTCCAGCAAGCTTTCCTTAATTCCTTCCCCCCCCCCACCCCAATACTGGGCAAGTCCAGTATCTGACCTTCCTTGTCATATCCTGTCACCTTCCATGTTGTTCTTTTCATGTCCATCCTTTTCATGAATGAATGAGTAGCAGGCTGCTCACTCATTCATTCCCAAGCAGCACCCTTCCAGCTCTTTTTCAGATCCTCTGCTGGAGCTGGCAATATTAACTGACAACACCAGTTAATATTCATTGGGTGCTTATTACATGTCAATAATTTTAAGTGCTTTTCGTGTATTAACTCATCTAATCCTCAAAGCAATCCTATGAGGTGGTTGTTGTTATGTGCCATCAAGTTGACTGCAACTCACAGGAGCCTATGAACAATAGCCCAGAGCCCTACTCTCTCCTGTGCCATCCTCATCATCTGGGATATACTTTAGCCTATTCCAGTCGCTGCGTCAGCCCATCTTGTTGAGGGTTTTCCTATCTTACGCCGACCCTCCTCCTTTCTAAACATGATGCTATACTTGATTCCTGATTTCTTTGTGGAGAAATGGAGCTCCGGCAAAGTTACATGACTTGCTCACATCACATAGCTGGTAAACAGCAGGATTTGAACTTGAGCTGAGCTCTCGAGTACTATCCCATCGTACCGTAGACTTCGGTGAGACAACCCAGGACCTCTCACAAAATGATCTATCTGTGTATTTGTTTAAGTGTATAAATGCATTTTCCTCCCACAGATCAAAATCTTCAAACAAGTTATATTTTGGCCATATGTGCATGTGCACATATGTGTGTCAGAGAAAGAAAGCAGGAGAAAGAGAAAAGGAGTGAAAGAAAGGCAGCCATAATGAACGTGGCTTCTTTTAAAGTATGAATACTCTGTTCAGCACCCACTGGCTGGACTGGAGACTGCCTCCTGATGAGCTCGTCTCCATTCCTGCTGCTAAAACTGAAGGAGAAAAGCTCCATGTGTAGATACCTACTCCATGTGTAGGCCTGCAACCTGCCCGAACCTAGCCCAGGCTGCCTCTAGGTCTCCAACTGCCTGCTCACCCACCTCTACTCCTGGGAATCACAGCTCTGCACATCCCAGCTGACACACAGGTGTGCCCACCCTACCCGGCAGCCAAGCGTCACCACACAGGAAGTCCTCTGGCACACCTTCCCTCCTGGCATCACTCCTGGCTTCAATCTGCTTCTGAGTCATTCGTTCATGAGGCTGAGGGGATGGGTGAGGGGACCCATGCTGACAGAGTATCTGCTTGTGTCCCCGTCCTGGCTGGGCGCCTCACTGCTGTCATGTCATTTACTCTCATAGCACTGTTATTACCTGCCCCATTTTACGGGGAAGGAAACTGAAGCACAAAGGTTGAGCAACTTGCCCAAGGACCAGCCTGAACTGCCTCCACTGACACAGTTGCTGCTTTGAGCTGCTAAATGGCTGGGCACTCTGAAGGAGGAATGATTTGGGTGGTTTTAAATCTAGTTCTGATAATCTGGCAAGGGAAGCAGACCCACGTAGCTCCAACCCCCTGACAGCCATCGGGCAGTGAAGGGCTTTGGATCTTTAGAGGGGAAGGGTTAGATTCTGCCTGTGTGGAAGTAGTTCTGGAAGCTTCTAGAATGAGGTATCTTCAGGCCTGGTGGGATCCTCACAGTTCCCTTCCCACAAAAACCACAACAGAAAAGGGCAAGCATTGGCACTAATGCCCAGTGGGCGCCTGCTGCTGCTCTGGAGGCCAGCTGCAAAGAGAGGAGGAGTTGACCATCCTGCCAGCTGCCCTGCCAATGACCCCACTGTGGCCAGGCCAGCCTGCCCTCCAGCCCTGCCAACCTGGCCTGGCCCAGCCACCTCCAATCACAGGGTCTTCTAAGCCCAGCTAATGACAACACTGCAGGCAGCTCAGGCTACTCCCTACATCGGCATGAGGCCACGGCTCCCCACCGAACCTGGTGGCCCAGACAGAGGCTAAGCCAAAAATCACAGCCGCCCGCCATACCACATCCTCTGGCCCCGGAGCTGTGGTCTCCTGCTCCTCCTTCCAGGGTCATGAAGGACACTGCAGAAAGCTAGAGCCATTGAGGGGCTCGGATACCAACCACCCACTGCAGACATGGGGAAGCAGGACCAGAAAGGGGGCCACTTTCCCCAAGGTCACACAGCCAGGCAATACAGAGCTGTGGCCAGAATTCATGACCCTAACATCCCAGCCAGGGGTTCCTTCCTGGGCTCCACAGTGACTCCAGCACTGCCCTTCTTTGCCCTTGAGAAGGCTTCTCCATGTGGAAGACCCTTTCCAGACAGCTGTATAGAGTTGAGGAGTTGGGACATCTCTTCTGAGCTGTTTATGCAGGGCTCAGTTCTAGGAGGGACTGATCTTCAACTCAGACAGATACAAAAACTTGAGTTTCTGCTCTTCACTCTCTAGCTGTATGACTCTGAGCAAGACTCAAAACTCTCTGAAGCCCAGTTTCTAGGGAATGAATGGCAAATGCTGCCCATAACCCTTGATGAAAGTACAGTGCTTGGTTGATAAAAAGTGCTCAAGAGCATAGGCTATTAGAAATATCATTATCAGTCTTACTAAACAACTATGTGGATGGATTTTGTAAATTATTAAGCACAGCTGGCATTATTTAGAAATGATGATTGGTATACGTTAAAGACTCTACGGGAGCATGACCAGAAGGGTCAGTAACTCAGGTGATGGGGGGTTACAGTCTGGGCTGGGCAAACAAGTGGTGGATAAAGAAGAGATAGAGATGGTGTTTCCGATGAGAGGACCCACACAAGCAAAGGTGCAGAGAAGGGACACGCATGGCATGTTCACATTATACTAGGCAGGGTCTCAACGCCAAACCAGGTGCCTATTTTCATCTTAAAGGCAATAAAGAATAATAGAGCATTTTAGAGGGACTCCATGAGGTCTTTTGATATCTGAATTCTATCTAATATTCAAGGCTATCTACTATCTGATCACCCACCCCTCTTCACCACAACGCTCGTTAGTCCCTCAAGCCCAGTAAGAGAACTCCAAGTTCTCCATACCACTCTGTTTACTATAAAATCCTATCCTCAATACTATCTCAGCCCACTGGTAATATTAATGATTGCTGCACTCCTTTCCCAAAAACCTTTCACCCATGAACTTTACAGGTGTGACCTAAAGCATACCTCGTAACACCCCTAGGAAGTGGGCAACACTAACTCATTGAACAGAGCAGGAAACTGGGGGGGAAGAGTCTGGGAGGGGTGAAGTGTCTCGCCCATGTCCTACAGGTGACACAGCCTGGATGCAGCCCTGAAACTAATGTCAGGACTCTTCTGAGCAATTTGCCTCTCACTTTATCCCAGACATCTTCTCCTAGACCAAGCCTTTCCCTTCAAGGGCCTTTGCCTTTCTCACCCTCACTCTTTGACCTCTCATCCATTTGGAATCTGATCCTAGTTGTTTCCTAGGAGGATCTACTTTGTCCATCCCTCAACAAGAAAGAGAGAACTCTGGTGGCCTAGGTGGCAGGGAGTTGCACTGCCAACTTAAAGACAGGTGGTTCGAATCCACCAGCTGGTCTGCAGAAGAAGGAAGACAATCTATTCCTGGGCAATTTACAGCTTCTGAAAACTCACTAGAGGCTCAACTATGAGTCAGTTCCGATTCGATGACACACAACAATAAGAAGAGTGAGCCAGGGTTGATAAGAGGTCACTTCCTCACCTTCCTTTCCCTACCCCCACC
Organism: Elephantulus edwardii; assembly: GCF_000299155.1. Lineage (NCBI taxonomy): Eukaryota > Metazoa > Chordata > Mammalia > Macroscelidea > Macroscelididae > Elephantulus > Elephantulus edwardii. The sequence goes on from NW_006399775.1 coordinate 14,880,064, forward strand.
CTATATCCAAGACCATTATGGCCTTGATAGGAACTGTCTGTCTCCACTGGTGGGATTGAGAAGTTCTACTGAACACAGAGCAATTACCAAAGCCTGCCTCCCACAGCTAGGGGAGCAATAAATAATTCACCGTACTTTATTTCACAGAGAGGTGACACAATGGGACATAAGGAATGGACACCAGCCCTGAGAAAGTTAACAGTTGGAGACGAGGGTGTCAGAATCCAGAGCTTTGCTTCCTAAGTCTGTATTAGAGGCTAGAAAACTGAAGGGGCTGGGGGAGGGGGACAAGCCGAAGGTACAGTGGTCTGATTCTAAACCAAGGCAAGTCTGAGAATTTTCTCAGATTTGTTTTTCAAAGAATCTTCCTGTTCAAAACTCAAACTTCTTTTCCTCATAGGAAAGCACACAGATATTTTTGCAAGGCACTGTGTGGTTTTTAGTTTTGTATCTCATTTAACCCTCACAACCACCTTGTAAAGGAGGTAATTCTAATTTTAACAAAAAGGAATTGGCTGGAGCTCAGAGATGCAAAATAATTTTCCCAATGCCACATGGCCTGTCGGAAGTGCAGCAAGGTCTTACTCACATTGTCTGTCTGTCTGCCTGTCATCAGTTATTCAGGTTCCAGCTTAGCTCCCTTGATTGTGAGCTAGCAGTCAAACTGCCTTTTCCATCTGAGTAGTCCCTAGGGCATCTACTAGCAGTCTGCGTTCAAACAGTTCCTAAAATAAAAGCAGACCCTGGACAAGTCACTTCACTCCCCTGAGCCTTAGCTTCTCACATCGCTATTCATAATAAGCCTCACACAACAATGTCCTTCTAAACACTTGATGGTTTGCAGGGTGTAAGCATCCCATTATTTGAGAAAGTTAATATACAACATTGACCCATTTTACAGATGAGGCTTGGGGCTAGAGACTCATCCCTGCTCTGCCTGCTCCAGGTTCCAGGCTCTTTCCACCACACCATGAGATGAGATCACAGGTGTGAAATTATTTCATCAAAGAGGAGCTTTGTTCAGATGCAAGGATTATTACAAGGATTTGACTCACCATGGAGAGAAGATCCCAACCAAGCTCCTCAGCCACTTTCTCTTCCAGGTTTCCTTAGACCTCTCATTTCCAGGGACCTGAGCACCCAGCTTCCCACTGACATTCCTCCCACCTTCAAGGGGCTTTCCAGGGTGGTTTCCCCTGTGACTCCCAGAAGCTGGGCAGATCATGGGTTAATGAAGGTTTCTAGTCAAAGCCATTGGCTCCAGACCAAGGCCACTTTCCCTACAAAACAGCCCACAAAGCCCACAGAAGGTCTCTTTGACAACACCTCTTTCCTCACCAGGGGCGGTAGTAGGATATCCCACCTGGGAATCAAGTCACCTGAGGCTGTGTCCCCCACCCTGGCAACCCCCAGCCGTGAACCCTCTATCTCCTGAGCCAGAGGTGCCTTGCAGGTTCTTCTGCCCCCTGAGGCTGAGGGTAGACCTTCAGGCTGGCGGAAATCAGTAGGATTGTTGACATACCACAAGTTTAGCATGACCACACAGACTCCCATGGCAGGACCACCCCTGGCCTCACATCAGGGTGGGGAAATCCAGCCACCCACTGGAAAGATACTAAGGAGGAAAGGGAAGTAGATATATTGATAAATATTAGAAGTCTTCTTAAGTCTCTCCTTCTGGCTCTCCCACTCACTCATTCACCTTTAGACCTCTGGCAACTGGAATCCTCTTTGGCGGCCTCAGTTTCCCCATTGGTAATGAGAAGAAGCAGAGCTCTGTGAGTGTTGAGGGATGACTATTCCCCCTTCTCATCTGTGACAGGCTCTGACTTGAAGATCTCCACCACGAGCTCCTCACAGATAAACAGTCTCAGGACCTCCAGCGTGTCTTGGGGACCCTGGAGCTGACACGCCCAGAGCGTGAGAGCTACTCCACCCAGCGGTGGGGGGCAAGAGCAGGCTGTGCCTCCATCCAGAGGGAAGCTTCCATCCTCTGTCCTCAACTCTGGGTAACATTTCCTAGGAGGTGACATGTGCGGGAGGGGGGAGGTAAAGAGAAGACAGCCACCACCAGCTTTAAGATCACTACATGTCCCAGTGCTCCACCTTCACACACACACACACACACACACGCACACGCACACGCACACGCACACGCGCGCGCGCGCGCCCCACAGTTCCACTATCCACTTCCTTTCTCCGCTTCTTTCCCTTTCCTTCCTCTTCCTTGGGCTCACCCCAGAGTGAAAAGAGCAGGGTTTATCAATTGGTTGAACCTCAGTTTCCCCATCGGTAGGTGTCCCTAACAATACAAAACACCTTCTACCACTTGGTGAAGTAGCTCTTCTCAAAGGAGGGACCATTAGCGCAAGGGAGGGGCGCGGACCTGCACACAATGGGTGCTCGGTAAGGGGAGTTTTCTCTCCCCTCCCTCTCTGTCCGCGCCCCCTCCCCGCCAGGGGCAGCACCCCCGTCTGCGCGCACGCCCGCGGCTGCTGCGCTGCCTCCGCGGGGCTGGAGGCCGCCTGGGCTGGCATCCGGGGCTCTCTCACCTGCAGCGCTCGGTTCTCGCTCGCCGGCCGCCGGGCGGGGGTGGGGAGGGGTTAAGTCTCGTGTCCTCTTTGGGACTAGCGCTGAGTCTTTCTCAGGGACAGCAGCAAGGTGGCAGCTTCGACTTACAATACCACCAACGGTCCAGTTCAGTTTCACTGTCGTACCCGCCTGGGACCCCCTCCTGGGGTACTGGGACTGGGGTCGGACTTGCTGGACAAGCCGGCTGCCTCGAGTCCGGAGCTGCGGATAGGAGCCAGAAAAGGTTCGGGTATCTGAGAGTCACAGGCGTCCAGTCTCCCTTGCACCAGGTCGAGGGTTTGGGGGACACCCTGCTTTGACTCTGAGGTGGAGGACTGAGGGTTCCGACACACACAGAAAGGTGGGGAACGAATCAGCAACAACAGCCACGTATGGTGGTGCTCAGGGAGTCACGGCCACGGTGTCCCGGAGCTGAGTCCGGGGCTAGGACAGGCCGGGCAGGGCAAGGCGCCGAGCCGCGGCGGTCCGAGCCCGGCGGGGAAGTCTTAGGTCCGGACGCAGCTCGCTCTGCAAAACGCGGTGGAACTCGGCGCGGCAACTGCTCCAGAGTTCCGGGCCACGGCTCCACTTCCTCCTCCTTGTCCCCGGCGAGCTCACCGCTTTCTCAGCCCCGTGCCGCCGCAGCTGCCACAGCCGCTGTCATCCCGGCCGCCCACCCCCACAGGAGCTGCAGCCCCAGCAGGATCCGCTCAGAGCCCAGGCAGCACCGCCCAGAGCCGAGAGCCAGGGCACGCGGCCCCGCCCGGGAGGGGGCGGGGTCACGCAGAAGCCCCACCCCGGGCCACGGGGAGGGGAGGGGCGCCCCAGAGCCCCTCCTCCAGCTCAGCGCCGTCGGGCAGCTAGAGCCAATCAGAGAGTGAGAAAGAGCGGGGCTCTGCGGAACGTGTACTCTCTACCTCCGAGAGGCGGGGCAGGCAGTGGAGAGGTGCGGCTGGAGCGAGGACAATGGAGGAGTGGGGGTTATTCCAGGTGGTGCTAGAGGGCAAGGATGGGAATAATCTGGGACCCCCAGGATTCTGGTAACCTGGGAACTCCGAAGGGGTGAGAGGAGAAAAGGACTGGGATTGTTTGGGACTCTGGAGCAGCAGGCCCGCCATGGTCAGAGGAAGAGAAGGAAACAGGGTCGAGGCGAGGTGTACTACTGGCGGGCAGTGGAGGGCCCAGGGGCGGTGGAACCTCGGACGGTGACGGAGGAACCACCTTCATCCAGAGGGCAGCGTTGATTGTTGTGAACTGCTCAGATTTCAGGAAGCGGTGAGGTGAAAAATTTTGTAAAGAGCAGATCTATCTCTGTTACTTCCTGGCTTCGTAGCACCAGGAAAGAGCGCTGTTGCCAGTTTTAAAAATAAGAAGCCAGCAGCAGCGATGTTTGAGGAAAACGCACTCACGCACCTTGAATCGTGATGTTTCTGTCGTCTGCCCCAACCTTCCGGTCCCTGGGCGTTATGGGTGCTGGAGCTGTCTCTGATTTATCTCCAAATACTCAGTCCCCTCAGGGTGGAACACTGCTGGCGATGGAGGGGCTTGATGTATTGAATGGATGAGAATTAAGAGCCACTTACTGACCTCGGAAGGAGTGGAGGAACTTCAGCACAGCGTTGTTATAAGCGCCACACGCCAACTTTATGCACTAGAGTACCCACCCATTTCACTGATGAGGAAGTAGCATTGAGAGGCTTGGAAAGGTTCCAGCACCACAGAGCCTACATGGGCTTCTGTCCACTTAGCACTTCCACACTCTGGGGAAAGTTGTGCAGCTTTGAACAGTTTACCCTCTCCACTGGAACCCCTCCCCAATCTTTAAAAGGGGAACACGGATACTACTTTCGGATACTACTTTCCTGGGGAATCGACTAAGGACGTAGCAGGTCCCAAAGAGCTTCAGCAGATAGAAGGGCATTCCTGGCAAAGGAAACAGTATGTACAAAGGCAAGCAATCTGCAAAACAACTTTGGGGACTGTTGGTCTATTCTAGAGGGCCCCGTGGTTGTGTGGTGAATTAAGCATTTGGTTACCAATCACAAGCTCAGTGATTCAAGCCACACAGGATGGGAAGACAAGACAATATACTCCCATAAAGATTTACAGCCTCAGAAACCCAATAGTTCTGTCCCTTAAGGCTCTGTGAGTGCAATGGGTTTGAGGTTTTTTTGGTCTATCCTAGGTGAAGAAATTAGGAGAGACTTCCTTTCAGGGATACCAGGAAAACTAAGATCAGAAGCAGATGTTCACGAGGTTACTAGGGGAGCTTCTGAAAAAGCAGCCAGGACAAAGTCCTGGAGGTGAAAAAGCTGAAAAGCTTGGAGTGGTGGGAGTTCTCTAGAAGGAGCAGCAGAACTGATAGGAAGACAAGTCAAAAGAGGCAGCTGGAGCCAGGCAGGAGGGGTTTCACTTTATTCCAAAGAGCAGAGGCTTTCTCAAGGTCTTCCTTGGGGTCCCGAGCCCATCAGGCTAATGCTGAGGCTTAAGCCTTGAAGAACTGTGAGCTGGGACTCAGATTCCCCCTTGGAGAGACCTCAGAGTTCTCGCAGAATATGGGAAAGACAGAATTTTGAGGGAAAACCAGGTAGCAAGGAAACATTTAAAATATACTAGAGGCAAATAGTGGGTGGTCTGAAGATGAAGTGTTCTGAGTCCTGAACTCTGGGTGGTGCTCAAGGCCCAGCCCTACTGTCAAGTGTACTTCCACCTTAGATCTGAGAGTTTGGATGGACGAAACAAGAAGGAATGTGAGCTGGTGGAGTCTGAAGTCCAAGAGAAGGGAAATACATCCCCTCTTAACCAGGTTACAAGGTGGGTGAAGAAAGAAATGGGGATGAGAAGCTTGCCCCTGGAAGCTAGGATTGGTTTCTGAGGGTTGATGCACAATTTAAATGTTAAATTGTCTAGTAGCACACAGAAAACTTGTGACTTCTGTTCAGAACCTTCTTTGGCTCCAGGTTGTCTGGTGTTCCTGACTCTATATTCCACATACCTCTTAACACAATAGCAAACAGGATGCTATCCTGTCTCCTTCATGTGGTTGGCCTTATGTCTAGGGTCTGTTTTCTTTCTCACCTATGTGAGTTCCATCTGGACTAAAGGAAAGAATGAGCCTTGAGGCCAAATGCCCATCTGTCCTTTTCTCTGCTGTACTCTTTAAGCCCCACACCCACCCAGGCACTGTTATCAAGTTGGTTCAACTCAGTGACCCTCCATTGGGTTTCAGAGGCTGTAAATCTTTATGGAAGAGAATGCCCATCTATCTCTCAGGGAGCAGTGGGTGAATTAGAACTATGGACCTTCAGGTTAGCAGCCCGATGGATTATACACCCTGCCACCAGGGCTCCTTAGAGTCTACCATAGTGCCTAGCATATAGTAAAAAATTAAAAATCACAGCCCTTGAGTGGATCCACCATATAGGACAGAGTATAACTACTAGTGAGTCTATGAAAGCAGACTGCTACATCTTTCTCCTGCAGAGTGGCTGACAAGTTAAGTTTGAACCACTGACCTTTTGGTTAGCAGTCCAATGCTTAATCACTGTTCCCTGGCATATGAGTGAGTGCTGGGTAAATAACAGTTGAATGAATGTGCCATCTTTCAAATCAATTCACCTTCTCTAAGAAGTCTTCCTGCATGCTCCCTGGCAGCCTGCTTGTGCTGTGAGCTGCTTCTCCTCTAACTTGTATAATTATGACTTTTCCCTCCAAGGACAAAGCCCCCTCCCTCCCTCATGAGTCCTTTGCTTTGGGAGATGACTGAATGAGGCTCTCAGTCTTCTGAATGAACTTTTCCTGCTGGCCTTGCTGTGAAAGCCCCTCAGTGGGGTCAAGTGAACAGAATATCAGGATGAAAAGAAGACTTTCAGACCAACCCTCCTTTGACCTCAAAGCCCGAGAAAGAAGGGTCCAAGGTCACCAGGAGGTGATCAGCAGACAGTTTCAGACCCCCGCATTTGCCCCCTGGCTGCCCTCCAAGGGGTCTCCTGACCAGTGTAAGTCAGGCCTTTTTGTGGGTCTGATTGTGTCGTGACAGAGACACAGTTGTGATGGCTGGTCTGAGGGGTGAGTGAGAGCTCAGGGGCCAGCTCTGGGCCTGTGTCCCCAGGGATGAGGGAAGATGTCAGCCTTTTTGAGCCTGGCATCTCATTGTTCCCAAAAGCCTTCCACCCTCCTTAGATTCTTCTAACCAGAGATGGATTAATTGTGAAGCTACTAAAGCTTATCTTCGGAGTTCCTCATTGTATGGTTGCTTCTCATTTTTATTATACATAAATAGTCCCCTGTGTCTACATTTTTCCTAGCAATTTAGCATTTTTTAAAAAATGTTATTAGATGCCCCATGACCAGTTTCAACTCATATCCCATGTGATGGAGCAAAACAGAAAACACAGTTTTCCAGGCTGTAATCCTTATGGGAGCAGGTCACCAGGTCTTTCTTCTGCAAAGCCTCTGGGTGGGTTTGAACTGTCAGCCTTTCAGTTTAATAGCCTAGTGTTTAACCATTGTGCCACCAAGACTGCTTTTACCCCAACCCAAGCCCATTGTCAATGAGTTAAGTCTGACTCATGACCACTGTCTATCAGGTTTCTAAGGATGTAAATCTTAGAAGAGACTGCCCATCTTTCTTCCTTGGAGTAACTGGTGGATTTGAACTGCCAACCTTCAAGTGAGCAGTTCAACTCCTAATTCCTTAAACAGAGCCACCAAATTCTATAAGACTTTAAACCCAATGGATATGCTTCTAACACCTTCCGGTGGTGTCCTCACTGTGCACAGGCGTGAGCTTGGTGTCAGTGGAGTGTCAGGTAGATGGATTCTGCAGCCCCGGAAGCTCACAGCCTAGGGGGTTTGTTAGACTGCAGGATACTTCTTACTTTCCCACTGCCCAAGACTCCACCAGTTACAACTCCTTTCCTCATCTGCCACCTTGTGCCCCACCCTGCCATTGGGAGTTTTCTCTATCCTTCAGTAGAAAGTACTAAGCTCTGCTTCAGTAGAGATTAAACCCAAACCAAACTGCTTGCCAATTAAGTAAATTCTGACTCAAAGAGACCCTACAGGACAAAGTAGAACTGTCTCTTAGGGTTTCCAAGGTTGTAAGTTGACTGCCATATCATTTTCTATGTGGCTGGTAGGTTTGAAACACTAACCTTTAAGTTAGCAGCCAAGCATTTGAACTACTGCACCACCAAAGCTATTTTTCTTTCTCCTATGAAAGCACAGGCACAGTGCCTAAGCTAACTCCCTGGCAGGAGACACCTGCATCTTTTTTCAGAACTAGTGACAACACAGATTCTGTGTGTCTCTTGAGACTCTGAGCCCTTTGGACCTCAGCTGTATTTAAAAATAATTTCTCTTAAAGTGATCAATAACACCAGGGAATAACATACTCCTTAGAACAGTCAATCATCCCAGAGCAGCATTTGTCTAGAGATAACCTGCTCAGAAGGCAGGAAGGGATAGAAAAGGACAGAGGGACATGAGGAACACAGGGGGGAAGGAGGAAGAGTGTTGTTACAATGTGAAGATTGCAGTCAATGTCGCAACACAAGGTACATGAATTGTTGAATGGAAAACTGATTTGTTCTATACCTTTCAGTCAAATTACAACAGAAAGTTAATTTAAACATTTTTTAAATTTTCTTTGTTGTCGCTATTGAGGATATAAACAGGAAAAATATACCAGTTTAACAACTGCATGTACAATTCAATGACATTAAATTCACTAATGCAACCACTCTCCATTTCGGAATTGTTTCTCCCTCATTATCATAGCAAAGTTTCCTATCTAATCTTCTTATGAAATTAGCTATTATCAACTTAATCCTATATATATATGGTTATTTAAGAATTCAGTGGTCAAGGAGAACATTTTTTTCTAATCAGGCTGAACTATTATTTTGTTTAGAATCCATGGTGGTGATGGAGTGTTTAAACTGTCTGCTAGCAGAAAGGTTGCTGGTTTGAATCCACCACCCTCTCCCAGGGAGAAAGATGTGATAGTCTGCTTCCAAAAAGGTTACAGCTTAGGAAACCCAATGGGACAGTTCTGGCTTTTATTATATAGTAATGGGTTATTTAAAAGTCTTTGATTTAGGGGAGTTCTGGTAGCCTAGTGGCAAGAAGCTGCACTGCAATCCCAGAGACTCATGGTTCAAATCCACCAGATGCTCTGCCGGGAAAGGAGGGAAAATCTCCTCCTGTACCAGTCAGATCTGATCTGACGGTACACAGACACACATACACAAAATTTAAAAAAAAAAAAAAGTCTTTGATTTAAAAAAGCCCAGAGGTATTTTTGGTTTAAGGTTTAAAGATTACTTGGGGACGTTAGTTTTGGGGCTTTATCCAGCATCATTGGTTCTAGGAAATCTGGATTCCATGATCAGGATTCACCTATTAAATCTTTGTTTAGAATGTCTAGTAGTGGTGGCCTAGTGGTAAAAAGCTACATTGCAATCCCAAAGGCAAGTGGTTCGAATCCGCCAGCTGCTCCAGGGCTTAAAGAACGACAGACAGTCTTCTCCATTGCAATTTATTGCCTCTGAAAATAGGCTAGAGGGCAGCTATGACTCAGCTCTGACTTAGCGGCACAAAACAAGTGATGGTAGCCAGGCACCATTCAGTTCTGATCTTGTGGGTGTGGTTATTCTCATGGAGGCGATTAGCCATGTATTGTTGTTGTTAGGTGCTGTTAAGTTGACCGTAAATATTAGCAACACTGAACAACAAAGCCGCATCTTGCCCTATTTTGAGCCCTCCTCATGGTCTCTGTCACTCTCAAAGTCCATTGTTGCTGTCACTGTGTCAGTCCATCTCCTTAAGGGTCTTCCTCTCTTTCTCTGACCTTCCACCTTTCCCAGCATGACCTCTTTTTCCAAGTATTGGCCCTTCCTGACAACATGCCCAAAGTATGTAAAACAGTTTCACCATGCTTTCCTCTAATGAGAACCCTAGGTGAACTTCCTCCTCCAACGTTGTTGTTGTTGTTACATGCTATCATGATGCTGTAACTCATAGTGACCCTGTGTACAACAGCTCTGAACCCTGCTCTGTCTTGAGCCAATTTCATTGTCTCTGACACACCTACCCCCATTACCCCAGTCACTGGGTCGATCCATCTCATCCAAGGTCATCCTTTCTTGCGCTGTCCCTCCACCTTTCCAAGCTTGATGTTCCTCTCCAAGGACTGGTCCCTCCTAGCAACATGCCTAAAGTATGTGAGACAGAGCTTCAAAATCCTTGTCTCCAAGGAGCAGCCTGGTTTCACCCTCTCCAAGACAGATTTGTTTGTCCTCTTAACAGTCCATGGTATGTTTAATATCTTCTCTAGCACCACCACTCAAAGACATTGATTCTTCTGTCATCCTTAATCACTGTCAAGCTCTCTAATGCATAGCAAGTAATTGTGAAGAATATGGCTTGGATCTGGTGCATCTTAGTCTCTAGACTGACTTTGTTGCTCTTCAGTACACTGGAGAGGTCTCTGACAGCAGACTTTCCCAGTGCAATTTGTCTTTTGATTTTCCTGGCTGCTGATACCAAGAGTGTTGATTTTGGAGCAAAGCAAACTGAAGCTGTGAACAATCTCAATCTCTTTTCCGTCAATCATGATGTTGCCATTTGGCCCACTGGTGAGAATCTTTGTTTTCTTGATGTTAAGCTTTAATCCATATTGAAGGTTACAGTCCTTGACCCTCTGCAGCAAATGCCTCAAGTCCTCCTCAGTTTCAGTAAGCAAGGTTGTGTTATCAGCATAATGCAAGTCATTAATGAGTCTTTCTCCCATCCTGATGCCACATTCCTCCTCATAAAGTCTAGCCTCCCAGATGATCTGTTCTGCATATAGATTGACAAGATATGGAGATAGGATGCATAGCCTCCTCCTGTTCCTGACTCTTTAGAGACCAGAATCTTGAGTATTTATGGGTCAGTTTTCCTATGGGCTTCTAGAGGGCACAAGCTGGAACCTGATTTCTGTTTGTGCCCCAAGCACCTCCACCCACCCCAGTCCTCACCTCTGCAGGGGTTAATGAGGTCCCATGTCAGGCATCAGGCATTTGGAGATGGGACCATCAGATTAAGAACCCTTCCTGCCCTCCTCCATCCAGGAGCCCACAGCCCAGGACTGTCTTCAATGTGTACTGAGTACTGTGTAAACACAGAAGGGAACACCTAATTTGTCAGGGAAAAGTTGGGGTCAAAGTTGTCATGCAGAGAAAGTAATGCTTTGCCAAGAGGGAAGAGGGCTCCATTGAACACAGAGGAAGGAGTGGGCAGGTACACTGCATCCAGCCTGGAAGTTAGGTGTGTGGAGGAGAATGGGAATGATTTTGGAAGGGACAAATTGAGATCTTCTGGTGGAGGCGTGGAAGAGCATGGACTTTGGAGCCTGGCCCAAATCCTGACACTGTCATGTGCTAACTCTCTCATGTCTCCGTGCCTCAGTTTCCTCATCTGTAAAGTGAGGATAATATTCGTTCCTACCTCATAAAGTATTTATAAGTATTTTTAAATAAAAAAAAAAACCCAAAACTAATTCAAACTCATTGTTATCAGGTTGGAACTGACTTATAACTGACTTTCCAGTGGATTTTTAGGGGCTGTAGGTCAGCTGGGAAGAGATTGCTCATCTATCTCCAGATGTAGATTCAAATTACCAAAGGGGTGTGGCCTTGAGATTAAGCAGCACAGCTCTTCACAGGCTACTCCATCAGAGCCCCTTCACCATACCAGTTATGAGGATTGTTGTTGTTCTTGAGGATTATTGTTGTTATTTGTGCCAATGAATCAGAACCAACTCATAGATGACCCTCCAATGGGTTTGCAGAGGCTGTAAATCACACAGAAAGAGATTGCTCAACTTTTCTCCTGAGTTGCAGCTGATGGATTCAAACTTCATGCCTTTAAATTGGGATTTGGTGAGTTCATTTTTGTGAAGCATTTAGGTTAACATTGGCACGTGGTAAACCCAATATAAAAATGCATCGCAGTAGGGGAGCTCTGGTGGCCTAGTGGCAAGAAGCTGCAACTACAATCCCAGAGGTGCACGGTTTGAATCCACCAGATGCTCTGCCGGGGAAGGAGGGGCAATCTCCTCCTGTACCAGTCAGATCTGCTTTGATGGTACACTCACACAAAAATAATAAAATTAAAAAAAAAATGCATCGCAGTAGAGTCAATTCTGACTCAGCGATCCTCCTGGGCAGAGGAGAGCGCCCCTGTACAGTTTCTAAGACTGTATTCTTTACAGACACCAACTGTCCCATCTTTCTCTCATAGAGTGACTGGTGAATAAGGATGTCAGAAGAATTGATGCCGTTGAGTTGTGGTGTTGGAGAACAGTGCTGATGTCCCATGGGGTGCCAAAAGAGCGAACAGGTATGTCTTGGAAAAGGTGCGGCCAGAGTGCTCCTTGGAGGCGAAGATGGTGGAACTCTCTCACACTTTGGACATGTTGCTAGAAGAGGCTATTCCTTGGAAACAGATATATGCTTGTTAGGGTGGAGGGTCAGCGAAAGAGAGGAAGACCACCAGCGAGATGGATTGCCATGGCGACTGCAGCAGTGGACTCGAGTGTGTTGGAGTGATGAGGATGGCGTAGGATAGGACAGGGTTCAGATCTGTTGTTCATAGGATCGCCATGAGTTGTACTCGACCAATTTGATGGCACTTAACAACAACAACCACCTTCCAGTTTTACCAACTGAACTCTTCATCGAGCCATTGGGATCCTTCAACTCTGTGTGGATGACAAATACAGTGAGGCTGGAGGGGGCAGGTGGAGGCATATTAGGCAGGGCTGTGAGTTTGGATGCCATCATAAGGGCAGTGGAGCATCAGTGAAGAAGAGGGTGAAGGGAGGGAGGAGGTTTGTCTAGGATCCAGCCTTGCTCCTCCCCCACCCTGCTGGCCCCTTCAGCTGCCCCCAGTGGCTCTGCAGCATCAAAAGGGAATAAGGAGCAGGACAGTAGGGCTGGGGCCACCTACCCACCCAGGAAAACTTTATGGTCTAATTTATTGTCAGAGGGAGTCAGAGAGGGACCCTGAGGGGTCAGGGCGCCTGGGGTGAGTCAGAATGTATGGGCCTGAGCCAGGCTTGGAAGGATGGTGGGTCTGAATCAGTGAGTGTGAATGGAAGGAAAGAGGGGGAGGTGACACAGACACTTGCCCACACTGCGGCTCTGGAGAATCAACACAGGAAGTAACTGATGAGTGGACTATTTGGGTGGTGAAACGTCAAACTCAAGACTGTTATTTAAAAGGTTAGTTGTTTGAACTCCCCTGAGGAAGCTGGAGAGGACAGGCCTGACGATCTCTCTACAGGTGAGAGCCTTGGGAACCCTATGAACAATTCTGTGCACACGTGGGTCACCGTGCGTCAGAATCAACACGGCATTAGCTGACATCAGCCAAAATGTACGCGAACCAATGAATTAACCTTCAGAGCGGCCGAGGGGCAGAGGCAGGAGCACTAAGGAGTTGGAAGAGGATCAGAAAATGTCAATGCCAAATTAATAAAAATTGTATCTGGTCCCTTTCTTATTCTCCTGGACCCCTGGTATGATTCTTAGTCTTGAACAGTTAACAGTTAGGAGATTTGTGTTCTGATCCGGCCCACTCCCACCCCTTGCACCTTCCTCCCTCCACCAGACCCTGCCGTCAGCCAGCAAGAATAAGAATGACCATCATAACTTCTAAAGAGCCCGGTAGTGTAGCACACAATGTATCAGGGTAAACTAAAGGTAAGCAGTTCAAGTCCTCCAGCCACTCTGCAGTAGAAAAGTATCTTCTCCTGTAAAGCCTTGTAAATGCAAAATGAGTTAGAAGCACTCGACAGCAGTGGATTAGTTAGTACCGTTCTTACAACCACCTTCAAATCCTTACAAGAGTGAGTGTTTAATTTGACCACACAGCAATCAATTGCCAAGGACTGTTAAACCCCTGTTAACTCCTGCATGGAGTGTGGGTCATATCACTTGGCTTTCAGGATCTTTAGTGAACCTGATGTTGATGTGTTTATTTATTTTTTTTTACTAGTTTATTTTCAAAACTCAAATACAAATTTGAACAAATTCTTTCCATTTCCCTCACCTTCTCCCTCAAATATTACAACCCATTGATTAATCCTCCCTTCCCTCTGCACATCCTCATCCCTCTGCTTCCAGCCTCTCCCACCTCTCCTGGATGCTTATACTCATTCTACAATAACAGTTTTATACAATATTTATTCTTGTGGGACTGAGTTAGTTCACTCAGCATAATGTTTTCCAGTCCCTCCCAAGTTAGGTAATAATTTAAAAAGTTATTCCTGGGGAGCTCTGGTGGCCTAGTGGCAAGGAGCTGCAACTACAATCCCAGAGGCACACAGTTCTAATCCACCAGATGCTCTGCCGGGGAAGGAGGGACAATCTCCTCCTGTACCAGTCAGATCTGATTTGACGGTACACTCACACAAAAATAATAAAATTTTAAAAAAAGTTATTCCTCCTGCGTGCTGCCTAGTATTCCATTGTGTGAATGTACTATAATTTCTCAATCCATTCATTTGTGGTTGGACATTCGGGCTGGTTCCATGTTTTTGGTTTTTGGTTTTTTTTTTGCGATGGGGAATGATGCTGCTATGAACATTGGTGTACAAATCTCAGCTTGTGCCTCAGTTCTCATATTCTCAGGGTATATTCCAAGTAGTGGAATAGCTGGGTCATATGGAATTTTTGTGTTCAGCTTTTTGGGGAAGTGCCAAACTGCCTTCCAGAATGGTTGCACCATTTTACAATCCCACCAACAATATATAAGAGTTCTTTTCTTGTTACATCCTCTCCAACATCTATTATGTACTACCCTGTTAAACTTTGCCACTGTTACTAGAGCGAGATGGTACCTCATTGTGGTTTTGATTTGCATCTCTCTTATTGCCAGTGATTTGGAGCATTTCTTCACATGTCTATTTGCCATTAGAATATCAAAGAAATCAAAGCTATCAATTGAGGAAATGCTAATCTCTTCAACAAATGGTGCTGGCAAAACTGGACTTCCACCTGCAAAAAGCTGAAACAGGATCCACATCTCACACCATTTACAAAAATCAACTCAAGGTGGATCAGAGACCTGGGAGTAAAGGCCTAAACTGTAACATTCATAAGAGACAAACTGGGATCAAGCTTAGAAGCACTAGTTCAAGGTATAAAAAGAATTCCAAATACAGCCAGAAATGCACAATCTAAAAAGGATAAAATTGATGCATGGGACATTCTAAAGATTAAATCCCTGAGCACATAAAAAACTTTTTCCAACAGGGTGAAAAGAAAACCTACAGATTGGTAACAAACATTTGGTAATACCGTCTCAGACAAGAGTCTTTCAACAAAAGTTTGCAGCATACTCCTGGGCCTCCACAAGAAAAAGACTGATAACCCAATTACAAAATGGATGAAGACATGGTAAGAATTTTTACAGAGAAAGATATTCGAATGGCAAGCAGACACATGAAGAAATGCTCCAAATCACTGGCAATAAGAGAAATACAAATCAAAACCACAATGATGCCTTTATTTGGCTTCCTCTGCTGCCCTCTGGTGTCTGATACTGGCTGTACAGAATAATAATGCTAGGAGCAAACTAAAGACCATAGTCCTCAAATTTCTTGGTTTTCCTGACCTTGGTGGCACATTGGATAGAACACTGGAGATGTCAGCAGTTCAAACCCACTAGCTGTTCTTTGGAAGACAGACATGGCTGTTGGCTTCAGTAAAGATTTACAGTTTTGGAAACCATATGGGGCAGTTCTACTCGGTTCTGTAGGATCAAGGATGGTGACACTTCACCCCACATATTTTGGGCATGTTGTTGGGAGAGGCCAGTCCTTAGAAAAAGACTCCATGCTAGGAAAGGTAGAGGACCAGCGAGAGAGGAAACCCCTCTGTGAGATGGATTGGCACAGCACCTGCAACAGTGGGCATGAGCCTGGTAGATATTGTGAGGACGGTGAGGGGAGAGGAAGGTTCAGATCTGTTTGTAGTTCACAGGGTCCCTGTGAGTTGTAGCTGACTCGACGGCACTAAACAACAGCAAGTAGGAACTGGCTCTCCAGAAATGGATTTGATTTTAGCAGGACCTCTTCAAACTCCTAAAAACTATTATTTCAGAGAACCTATGACTTCGTTGTTGTTGTTAGGTGCCATCAAGTTGAGTATGACTCATAGTGACTCCACGAACAAAAGATCTGAACCCTGTGCTCTCTTGCACCATCCTCACACTTCCTGACACACAAGAGCCCATGGCAGCAGTCACCGTGTCAATCCACCTGGTTGAGGGTCTTCTTCTCCTTTGTTGACCCTCCACCCTTCCCAGCATCATGTTCCTCTCCAAGGAATAGCACCTCCTAGCAACATGCCTGAAGTATGTGAGGCAAAGTCTCATCATTTTTGCCTCCAAAGAACACTCCGGCTGCACCCTTCCCAAGACTTATCTTTGTTCTGGGCCATTCATGGGATGTTCAGCGCTCTTCTCCAATAGCACAGTTCAAAGGCTTCAATTCTTCTGTCATCCTTATTCATTGTCCAGCTCTCACATGCATAGCAAGGAATCAGAAAGACTATGGCCTGAATTAGGCACACCTTAGTCCTCAAACTCACATCATTACTCTTCAATAATTTGAAGAAGTCCCTAACTGCAGATTTGCCCAGTCTTTGTTGTTGTTAGGAGCTGTTGAGTTGATCATGACTAATAGCAACTCTATGAATAATGGGTCTGAACCCTTCCCTATCTGTGACATCCTCATCATCTGTGACAAACTTGAGCCCATTGTTATACTCACTGTGTCAATCCATCTTGTTGAGGGTCTTCTCTTTCTCATCTACCTTTCCAAGCTTAATGGCTTTTTCTCCAAAACCACATCTTAACAGCATCAGTTCTTCTGTCACCTTTATTCATTGTTTAACCTTCAGATGCACAGCAAGTAACTGAAAAGACCATGGCAAGGAACAGGTGCACCTTAGTCTTTAAAATTACATTGTTGCTCTTTAGCACTTTGGAGAGGTCCTTGACAGTAGATTTTGCCAATGCAACACATCTCTTGATTTCTTGACTGCTGGTACCAAGGTAATGATTCTGGATCCAAGTAAGATGAAATTGTTGACAGCTTCAATCTTTTCTCTATCATGATTTCACCTCTTGATCCAATGGTGACGATTTTTATTTTCTTGATACTGAGATGTAATCCATAGTGAAAGCTGTAGTCTTTCATCTTCTGCAGCAAGCACTTCAGGTCCTCCTCACTTTCAGGAAGCAAAGGTATATCATCTGCAAAACATGAGTTGTTTATTATTTACAGTTTTAGAAATAGAAATGAGAAAAATTTAAAACAGTTGTGTTATTATTTTAAAATAATAGCAACAAACCCATTGACGTTAAATACAACATTTTTATTTTTAAAAAACTGTTCAATACATTTTAATACATGCTACAATGTGGATAAACCTTAAAAATATGCTGATCAACTGTCATTAATTTATAAACATGTCTGTTGGTAATTAAATTAAAACCAATATGATTTTGAACTTTCTCACAGGTGGAAAAAATTAATGAGGGGGAAGAAAGAGACTCAAGATCCTTCCAACTGAATGGTTACTAAGGACACATTCTCATGCCTGGCCCCCCTGTGGCTACCCAGGATGTTCTGAGATGCTCGGATTATCAGTCTCATAGGTACCAACGGCCTATTGAGCTAAAAGAAACAATAAAGGAAAACATGATGAATCAAATGAATCAGTCACAAATGGGCAAAAAGTATATGTTCCCACTTCTATGACATTTTGGGAGCTCTGGTGGCCTAGTGATAAGCTGTGCTGTAATTCCAAAGGCACATGGTTCAAATCCACTAACTACTTTGCAGGAGAAGCATGGGCAATCTCCTGTGCTACTTACTGCCTCTGAAAACCTGCTGGAGGGTCAGCTATGAGTCAGTTGATGGCACACTACAACAATTTATATGAAGTAGGAAAATGTATAGAAACCGAAACTTAGTGGTCACCAAGTGTAAAAGGAGCAAGAATAGCATAGGGACAGCCATATCTGACCTCAACCAACTCCACACGGGGGAACTAACTGCCTTTGTCATCGTCATTCACAACATAAAACCAATTCCCATAGGGTCCCCCACATTCCCGCACCTCCTACTACTTATTCATCATCAATCTTACTCTTTCACTGGGTCCAAAATCTGTTGCAGTACCTCACAGAGCACATGCTACTATTCTCATGATTACGGATTTATTAGGTAAGTTAACAGGACACAATTTCCCAGTCAGAACAGCCTCCAAAGCATACTCATAGGCCCTTCAGCTTCATGACTTTAGGCCAATGTTACAAAGCTCTTAGTCCTGCCATTTATGACGTCTCACTGCATAGTTCTCCAACAAATTTGGTAGAAGGCTCATAGCTCTGATTCTGTGGGGTTTCAATTCCCAAAGTCAACTGTGTCTCATGTCAGGTCTCTGATTCTCTGCTGCAGCTGCCACTGCTCTCCTGTAGGCCTGGCTGGTGCAAGACTCACAGGCCCTGAAGGGTGTGCACCACATTCTCTGCTTCTTTGCTGGTGGTGAGATTCTCCAAAATCTAACCCTGAATGTGCTCTATTTAATGGGGAGACTAGCGAATCCCCTTGTGGATAGGCTAACACACCCTATTTACATGTCCCCTCCTATCCACATGGCAAAGGCAATGGCTAGGAAAGCCACTTTGAACAATAAACCCTTGACATTACACCCCAGGCAGGCAAAGGGGAAAGTAGGGATCACTGTTTGAAGAATGTCAAGTTTCTATTAATAGTGGGATGATTTGGAAAAGGATAATGGTGATGTTTGCACAATGCTATGAACATCAGCTTGGTGCCAGTGCCACCTCCCTCTCTACCGGCTCTCCTAGGTTAAAGCACTGAGTCACTTAGACTTCTTCTCCCATGGTTAGTCAGTTATGGAAACCCAAAGAGGGGAATTCTGTAGCTGCTGGGGTTCCCATACTTCCAAATCTAGACTTCCTGTCTCCTAAACATCTTTCCAACCTAGCCCTCCCTGGCTCTGTGACTCCTCTAATCGCAGCCCCAGGCTGGGCCTCACTATCATCTCAGCCTCCTTCTGTCCCTCTCCCTCCACTCTGTCCATTCTAGTCCATCTCTCACTTTCTGACACATATCTGACCACACAATTCCCTGAATAAAAACCCTTTAATGATTTCCAGTCCTGGACTCCCTGCAACTCATGCCTTTCCCAGTGGTCAGTGTGGCAGACCAAAGTCCAGTATCACCTCTTCAAGGAAGCCTTCCTTCTGGCTGGGTAAGTCTTCCATCTGTGGAAGGAGAGAGTGAAGGAGAGAAAGACTTCCGGATGGTAATTCTGGGAAGATCTTGGAAAGCCCAGTGTAGATTCTCAGCACAAATAGTCATTTAGAGGAGACACACATTAGACAGAAATAGCCAAACCCTTCTCCCACCGAGCTGCCCAGGGAGAGTGTGACCTCATCAAGCACATCCATCTTGAAGGGTCTGCAGATGGAGACTCTTTCTAACTTCACTCCTAGAGGCAAATTCTCGTTGAAGGGAAATCTGAGCGGCAAATCTTTATGGCTTGATTGATGCAGGTGATTGAAAGCGGTTTAAGACTTCCTCCAGGGCAGCTGAGGAACTCTGGTGGCATAATGCATTGCTTTTTGGGCTACTAACCAAAAGTTGGGTAATTCCAATCCACCGGCCTCTCCAGGTGAGAAAGATGGGCAGTCTCCTTCCATAAGGATTCACAGCCTCAGACACCTGTTGGAGGGTCATTGAGAGACTAGCTCTGTGGCAGTGGGTGCGGTTTGTTTTCTCCAGGGCTAGCTGAGGGCAGTAGTAGTGGTCCAGAGGTACATTTTTGCCTTTCATGCAGGAAACCTGGGTTCGATTCCTGATCAGCGCACCTCATGTGCATCTCCCACCCATCTGGGAGTGGAGGCTTGTGTTTTGCAATGATGCTGAACAGAGTAGGACTTTCAGATTAAGATGGACTAAGAACGTTTGCTAGATCTAACGACAACAATCTGGAACAAGGGATGCATTGCGGAGAGGGATATGGGAGGGAAGAGGGGGAGAGGTGGGGGGAAGAAAGTGTGCAACAATGGGAAAAATGAAAACAAAAATAATAGAATTAAGATCTACTTAAAAAGTCAGTGAGTGAAAATCCCACGTATTGCAGTAGTCTGTCTGATCCCCAGCCAGCCGTGGGGCTGGTGGAGGACCAGGCAGTGTCTGCTGTGCAGGGGACTCCCTGAGTCAGCTCGATGGCAAGTGGCACCTAGAGCAGCTGCCACCAACTTCACACATGAGACAGAGGCCTAGTGACAGGACGTGACTGACCACCAGCTGGCAAACCACGATGTAAATCCAGGTTTTTCTAGCGTTCAAGTCTGTGTGCTCTGACCTCACGCAGACTTAGAGTTTCAGCAAAGATTGACTCTGGGACAGGGCTCAGGTGACACCTCCTTCTCATGGGCCACATTCACAGGTCTCAGCATGGCCTTGTCTACTGTGGCCATTGTGGCCTCCTCCATGTCCTTCTGTGGGCACCCTGTCCATCCTGGGCAAGGAGGGAAACACTTGTACTTCTCGTGTTCTTCATTCTGAAATTTAATCTGTGTGATTCTCTCGTACGCAGCACTGTTCTAGATCCAGAGGACACAGCCATGGAAACCTCTGCCTTTACGAAATGTCCCTTCCAGTGAAGGAAATGTTTTCTTCTTATTGGCATCAGTCAAGCCTGAGTTCTATCCAGGTATCCTGCCCAGTATCTATGAACCCCACTGCACATGACTAGGCTTTGGGGCCCTTTTTGGTGTCCACCAATCCCTGACCTTCATTGGATCGTCTCCTGCCTACAGCTTCTGACCTGGCCCCCAAGTACTTCTTGCACCCCAAAGCTCCACTGCTGAGCAACCCGGAGTGAGGGCCTAGAACTGCTGACCTTTGGATTTGAGGAGGCGCATACTGAGACTTGGGTTGTAGTGACAAGATGGTTGGATCCATTTGGAAACCGCCCTGCCTTTGACCCCCTAATCAGTCCCAGCTCCATCTTATTCCCATTTGCTGCCATCAAGAAATAGTATTACTCTATGCTGGTGCCAGAGCATCACACCAGGTATTTCTGACCCTTCGGAGAGGTCAATGAATGCGGAAGAGAGGAGCAGCTCATGTTTTCAGAATTCTTCTGATGTACATCAGGTACTGTGCTAGGCACAGGAAGTTCTGGTAGCTTAGTGCGAAGGAATTGTGCTGCCAAACTAAAGGCATGTGGTTTGAATCCACCAACTTCTCTAAGGGATAGAGATAGACAGTCTCCTCCCATGAGATTTACTGCCTCTGAAAATCTCCTAGAGGGTCAGCTATGAGTTGGTTCCAAATCTACAGTACATAAAAGCAATAACAGCAGTCTAGACATGAGCTGACTTTTTTTTAATGACTAATAGAAGATTTATTTAAGCAATAATACATAGTCATCTCTGTCAAACTTAATATGAGATGTTAAATGGTTATTCCAATTTTCCTTCATGGATAAGTTTTTCTCTCCTAGCTCTCTCAGTTTTGAAAACAATACCAGAAGAAGATGAGTCCAATGCCAAACACAGATCCTATGAGGGAGAGCTTGGGAGTGGGCTTGAAATTGAGATAGACATTCGATTATCTTGCATAGGTCCAATGAGTCAAGGCAGTCCATGGTATGTTCAGTACTCTTCTCCAGAACCACAACTTAAAAGGCATCAATTCTTCTCTCAACCTTGGTCACTGTCTAAATCTCTGATGCATAGCAAGTAGTTGTGAATATATAGCCCAGATCAGGTGCACCTTTGTCTCTAGACTAAAATCCTTGCTCTTCAGAGGCCCTTGACAGGAGATTTTCCTAATGCAATTCATCTTTTGATTTCCTGACTGCTGGTGTCAAGAATGTTGATTGCAAGCAAGCTGAAATTGTTAATAATCTCAGTCTCTTCTCCATCTATCATGACGCTGCCAGTTGGCCCAGTAGTAATAATCTTAATTTTCTTAATGTTGAGCTTCAATCCATATTGTACACTACAATCCTTGATCCTCTGCAGCAAATGCTTCAGACCCTCCTCAGTTTCAGCATGTAATGTTGTGTCATCTGCATAATACCCTCTTGTTTATTTCCACCTTGCTCCCTTGGGCTGCACGATGCAAACTGAGGATGTCAGGACAACAAAACCAAACTGTGGATGGTAAGAAATCAGTCTGCTACCTTTCTAGGTCTTTGAGTTGCATGCACATCAACTCTGAGGCTGATCACTTCACACTGATTAACCTGCCTGTTGTCCTATATCTCACGAGCTCCGCCACCCTCAAGCCTACCGCAGCACTCACTGTTTCAGCTTCCACCGGTTGAGGGTCTTCCTCTCTCTCATTGACTCTCCACTTTTCCAAACATGATGTCCCTTTCCAAGGAATAACCTCTTCTAAAGAGATGAAAGTAGAATAGACAGTGAGAATGAATGTGATAAGACAATGAAGAGAGGTGTATTGCAAGCTGAGGAGAAGGGAAAAAGTTTGATCCATTTGGGAAGAGAGCATGGGAGATACAAAAGGAGGTACCATTAACCACTCTAGTTCTGACCCCTTCAGCTTTTTACTCTGTGTTCTGGATGTTCAAGAAGAGGCTTTGTAAGAGACTTGCTTCAGATTGGTTACATATTTTATGGGGTCTCCTGCAAAATTAAAAAAAGAGTCCTGGGGGTGTGGTGGATTATGCATTGGGCTGCTAACCAAAAGGTAAATGGTTCAAATGTGTGGGAGAAAGATGAAACATTCTGCCTGTGTGAAGATTTATAACCTTAGAAATGCTAAGGGATGGTTCTACTCTGTCCTAGAGGATTGCTCTGAACTGGAATTAACTTGAAGAGAGTGGATTTGGAATTTTTTGGCTTCTCGATCCAAAATAAAAATACAAGGCTCCTTGGTGGAAAATTATTAAGAATTTAAAATCGCCTGAGCAAGTGTCACAGAAAGGGTGACACCCCAGCAAGAACTAAAGAGGGTGAGGAGTGTGCCATGGGACTGGCTGGGGGAAGGGGTTCCACACTGAGGTGGGCTGGGCCTGGACTCAGAGGTCAGTGCAGCTGGGGGGTGGAGCTGGGGTGCTGCATGGAGAGTAGGAGCTGAAGTCAGAGAGCTAAGGACCTTACAGACTGTTGCAAGGATATTGCCTTTCACACAGAGATGAGGATGAGGAGCAGCTGGAAGAGGTGACTAGCACAGTGTCCTTTGCATAATATTTCCAGATAAAAAAGGGGGAGGGACATTAGTTAAATATGATTGTCAGATAAATCATAATGCTCTAGAATAAACCTACTCTTGCAATATTTTTAATTTTAAAAGTACGTATCCGACGTTCAAAGTGAGCTCTGGTGTCACAGTCAGTAGTGTACTGCATTCCTGGTGAGAAGGCTGGGTCTCTGGTTCGAATCCACCAACTGCTCTACAAGAGAAAGATGGGAAGTTTCCTGCCATTGCGGTTTACAGCCTCAGAGACCTCACCGAGGGCTGCTGAGTCTCAACTGACTCCATTAGCACCGAGTTTGAGGCATGAATATCACTCGTTTGGAACCAACTCATATCCGATCTTCCAGTGTGTTTTCAGAGGCAGTAAATTGCGTGGGAAAGTGTCCATCTTTCTCCCACGGAGCAGCTGGTGGATTTGAACAGGCATCCTCTAGGTTAGCAGCTCAACTCCGGAGCCACCAGACCACAGACGTTGAAATTTTAGTTTACTCATTGAAGTTTACCTTGCTGTCCTGTATTTTATCTTATAATCCCTGCAGGTAAATTCTGTAGCCTGGGGCTCCTGAGAATGGCCCAGGTTCAAGGTTCTTCCTGGACAGTACTCAAATTCAGCCTGTATCAGAAACACAAGGAGGGATTTTTAAGACACTGATTTCTGGGTCCCGCTTCCAGAATTTTATTTACATTCAGCTTCTGCGTTGGATCCCAAGAATTTGCATTTCTAACAAATTCCATAGTGAGGTTGATGCAACTGATCCTGGGATCACACTCGGATTCGTTATTTTAAAGGGTTCATTATTCAAATAAAGACATACAAAAGTGCAGTGACCGATAATGACCACCAGAGAGCAGGCGCTCCCACCAGTCAGGCCTCAGGACCCGCCCACACTCTTGGGGCTAAACTCAGCACCTTTGCGGTTGGTTTCCTCTATGCCTGACCATAACTGCTGCACTGGGGTGATAAAGACATCGGTCAGATTCAGTCTTGTCCCTGACGGCGTCTCAGAGTCTAGAGATAGAAGTAGATGTGTCAGTTTGCAGTTACAACTGATGAGATAAAAGGCAACATTGACTATGGGAGCGAAGAGAGGGGCCTGGAGGGTGGCCAGAGCCTGTCTTCTGAGCAGTGCAGGTGGGGAGAGAAAGAGAGAGGACACGCTGGACCCAAGGATCCACAGGTCAGAGGGCCACAGGCTGGAGAACTCAGGGCACGCTCACGGAGCACGGGGTCGGGAAAAGAATTGGCCTGACGCCTGGCTGAGGGGCTTGGCTGAGTCCTGAAGTTCGCAGGGACACCCCAGAGGGCTTTTAGGAGACCGAGAGTTCGAATGGGAGGTGACCTGACTCAGCCTTAGCAGGCTGGCGGTCAAGGGCCGGGCCGGTCAAAGCAAAGGTGGCAGTTGTGTCAGCCACGCAGTTGAGGAATGACTTCTCTGGGCCTGGCCCTGAGTTGGGTGCTCAGTGCCGGACTTGAGGATGACCCACTCAGGCAGCTCCTGCCTCCTGGATGAGTCTGCCTCTAGCATGTCGTAGCCACGCACAGTGAGCCAGCCAGTTACAGCTATGGTCCTGAGGGAGGGGTAGAGGGATGCAAAGGAAGCCAAAGGGTGGGGTCTGGGCAGAGGTTGGAGGGGCAGTGGGAAGTGGGGAGCATCTCTTAGGAGAGTTCCTGGCACGAATGTTCTGACCTGGAGGCACAGACTCCTTATTCAGCCCGACCCTGACGCCCTCCCCGCCCAGGCCAGCCACTAACAATATGGCCATTGAAGGCTGCTGCTGCTGCCTACGATCCAGCCTTTCCTGACCCCAGCCTGCCTCAGCCAGACAATCCTGGCCTTCAGCTGGGAAGAAAGAGTGGATTATGTGCAGGTACCGCAGGCTGGCTCACTGCTCTGCCAGAGCCAGCCCAGTGCCTGGCCCCAGGTGAGTGCCAGGCAGGCACCTCCCTCCCACATCAATGGCTCTTACTGTGGTCTGCCAGCTAGAAGCAGAAGAGTGGATGAGACCGCCTTGAGAGCTACGGGGGTGGCCTATGAGGATGCCCTGTATGGCCGTCCTGGATGCTTCCCGGGTCCCTGGGGCATACTACACTTCTTCACAGAGGTTAGTTGGCCTCACAGATGATTAAAATCCAGCGAACTAGAGCTTCACTTTGTAGAAGACTGGTCTCCTGGCTGTTCCTAGAACTTTTAGCTCCAGGGCCTTTACACATGGAACTATCTCTGCTCAGGATGCTCTCCTTGGACCCGAAGGTCTTCCACAGGGTGGGCTGGTTTCTATGGGGTAGAATAGTGCAACCCTCCCTCCATATGTTCACATTCTAATCCCAGAACCCGTGAATATGTTACCTTATATTGCAAAAGGGACTTTGCAGGTGTGACTAAGTTTAGGAGTTTGAGATAAGGAGATTATTCTGATTATGTACGTAGCTCAGTATAGACAACCAAGGAGACAGAAAGGTCAGTCAGAACACAAGTTGTGTCCCTGCAACAATGAACAAATATTAAAAAAAAAAGTGGAAAAAAAAAGTGAACTGAGGAAGAAGGATGTGAGAGAGAGGGGGTAAAATGTGCAACAATTAATGAATGAAAATCTAACTTTTCTGTAAACTTTCATTAAAATCACAAAATAAAAAATTTTAAAATATAAAAAATAGATAATAAAAAAAGAAGAAGAAGAAAAGAAAGAGGTGTGACCAATGGAATAGTACACTGCAGGCAGGAGCAATAATTTTGAAAATCACTACCTAACCTGGGAGGGACTGGAGAGAATTATGCTACACGAACTAACTCATTCGCGTAAGGACAAATACTGTAGAAGACCATTACTGTAGAACATGTATGAGGGTCCAAGGGGGGAGGGTGGAGCAGAGGGGTGAAGGTGAGCAGGGGGGATAATCACAGGGTCGCACAATTTGATGGCTGGACGGACGGGTAGGTAAAGAAAATGGGGAAAATTCAGAGTGAAAAACAATGTATACAAACTTCGTAAGTAAACCAGTATAAAATAAAAATTTTATTTAATAAAAAGAAAAAAGAAAGAGGCGTGAGGAAAAAACCAGAGATGAGAGCAAAAGAGATGGAGATTTGAAGGGAGCTCTGGTGGCTTAATGGTAAGGAAGTGCACTGCCGACCCAGATGTATGAAGTTCAAATCTGCCAACTGCTCTGTGGGAGAAAGATGGGCAGCTTCCTCCTGTGTGATTTACTGCCTCTGAAAACTCGCTGGAGGGTCAGCTGTGAGTTCCAACTTGAGAGAACTCAGTAACAACAATGTTGCTGGTTTTAAAGATGGAAGAAGGGACACCATGAACCGAGAAAAGCAGATGGCCTCTAGGAAGTGGAAAAAGAAAGGAAACAAATTGTCCCAGAGAGAAGGAGCGGATCTGAGGGCAGTGTTGAGGATTTGGGGAATCCCCACTGTCTGTGGTAACACTGAAGCCAGCACGAAGCATCCGCTTATGCCTGTTAGAGCTGGCTGCAGTAGACAGGACTCCTGACTTCAAAGCCAGACCATGCCACTCTGGGGCTGTTTGAGCTCCAGTTTCTTCATCTGTAAAGTAGGAGCTAAGACATTTCAACTCTCAGCAGAGCATGGGAGTTCATGGAAAGTTGAAGAGCTCATGGCACTCAGGGGGAATTGAACCATGCTATGCCCTTGCTTTTAAGCAAGGTGGCTTGGGTGTGTGGATTGGTCATCTGTCCTAGAGAGACCCCTTCCTGCTCCAGTCTCTAAATTCTTTTTCACAACCTTTGTTCCCATTTGAGAATTGAGAACTCTTAAGATCTGTTATGGATTGAATTGTGACACTCCAAAACATGTGTAGAAATCTTAACCTTTATAGAGAGGATCTCTGCTGTACAGAGGTTAAGCACTTAACTAAAGGATGAGTGTTTGAACCCCCAAACTACCCCAAAGCCAGGTGCATATATCAACTTTTTTGTTTTTGAACTCTGGTGATAATGAGTCTAATAAGCCCAGCAAAATCAACACCAAGTCTTGGGGAAAATCCAAGAGTAAATAAAGATTGCTAGATGGAAAAAAGCTTGAAACTGTCAATGATTTCTTACCTGGATCCACAATCAATACACATAAAAAAACAACAACCCAGCAGTCAGAAAATCAGGAGACATATCACACTGGGCAAGTCTACACTTAGGAACCATTCCAATTTATTAAAGAATAATGATGTGAATTTGCAGACTAAGGTGTGCCTGATTCAAGCATTGGTCTTTTCAATCACTTGCTATGCATCTGAGAGCTGGATGATGAATAAGGATGACAGAAGAAGAATTGATGCCTTTGAACTGTGGTGTTGGAGAAGAGTAGTGAATACCCCATGGGCTGCCCAAAAGAACAAAACAAATATGTCCTGGAGAAGGTGCAGCCAGAGTGCACCTTGAGGCAAAGATAATGCAGCTTCCTCTCACATGCTTTGGGTATGTTGCTGGGAGAGGCTATTCCTTGGATAGGAACGTTACACTTGGAAAGGTGGAGGGATGGTGAAAGAGAGGAAGACCTTCAACCTGGTGGATTGACACAGTGACTGCAGCAATGGGCTCGAGTGTGTCAGGAAGTGTGAGGATGGCACAGGATAGGACAGGATTCAGATCTGTTGTTCATCAGGTCGCTATGAGTCATACTCGACTTGAGGGCACCTAACAACCACCACCACCCTGAACAAGAAAAATGAGGCTGTTTGCTTCTGTAAAGATTGTTGTTAGACTCTGTCAACTGTGACTCAGAGCTGTCCTATCCGTATTGAAACCTTATCTGATCCTCACAATCTTGGCTGGGCTGAAACCCATTGTTCCAGTCACTGTGTCAACCCATCTTTTGATGACTCTCCACTTTTCTAAGTACAATGTCCTTTCCCTGACAACAAGCCCAAAGTATGTGCAGCAAAGTCTCATGTCTTTGCTTCTGAGGACTAGCCTTGGAAGTGGTTTGGGGCAATTCTGTTAGCCAAGCAGGTCACAGTGAGGTGGAATCCATAGCAACAGGATTAGTGAGTTTGCTTGCCTTGGTTTGTACCTTTAGATGTAATCCTACTTGGGAATTGGGTTTTCTTTGTTGTGTTGTGTGAAGATTCCCAGCGACCTAGTGTACAGCTCTTGGTGTGGTGTCACAGCCACTGCCATCTGAGCCTACTGCTGCAGCCATTATATCAGCCCGTCCCATTAAGGATCTTCCTCTTTTTCACTGACCACCTTCTTTACCAAGTAAGATGTCCTTCAGGGCCTGGTTCCTTCTAATAATGCGCTCAAAACCTTTTATTGTATTAATGAGGCCATCTCAAGCGCAAAGTGTCTTAAACACATTTATTTCCCCCCCCCCTTTTTTGTTATTATTAATTTTAATAAACATTTACAGAGGTTTTGGATTTCCATTCATTCATTCCTGCACTTTTCTCCCTGCCCACCCCTCCTCACCAGTTGGTTTGTTGTTTTTTTTTATCATCTCAAAAGTAAATGTGCTGTTTTTTTCTTTTTCTTTGTGGAGAGGGGAGTAAACACATTTACTTTTGAGATTAAAAAAAATAATAAATTAGACACATAGAAACAAACACAGAGCGGAAGCTACAAGCTGCCTGAGATGGCTAAGGGATGCCAAGAACGTTGGAGAAGCTGAGACAAGGATCCCCACCCCCCCCCCCCCCACACACACACACACACACACACACACACACACACCCCCGCCGCCCGTAACTGGCCTGAATTGAGAGCAAGGTCAAGAACAGAGAGTACAGCTTAGACAACCCAGTGGGGCAGTTCTGTGCCTGTCACAGGGGCCACTCTGAGTTGGAATTGCCTCAGTGGGACCGAACAACAACAAATTGTGAGCAAATAGTTTTTCCCCTGATCCATTAAGGCTATTCACTTGAGGCTCATACTGAACTATAAGCTGTGATACCTTGCAAGCCAGGGCCCAATTCTTAGCCAAGGCCCCCAGCCCCGTGAGTACCCGCTCCTGCCCTTCCTGCTTCTCCATTTGGCCTTGGGATGACTGGCCAGCGAGCTGAATGAGCATCAGCTGTGTGTCCACCTCTACCGCCATCCCTACAGACACACTACGGCTCTGGGTGCTTGCATGAAAGGCATGTTTCCCTCCTGAGTCAGAACAGACATAGAAAGCCTTTAGGCCTGGCTGGGCTGTAGGCCCCGGCTCCAAGCCACCCTGAGAGCCAGGCCCTCCTCCCTGCTGGAACCTCTGGGCAGCGGCCAGCACAGCTGCATCCCCTAGGCAGGGCCTGCAACGATAGGCCCACGTTGCATCAGCTCGGCCTGTCTCTGCTCCTCTCCGGCCCGCCAGCCAATGGGGGCTGGCCGAGTGTACAGACCCCGGCTTTAGCCAAGACCCCACCTACCGCTCACAGGAATCACCACGCTGCAGGCCTGTTCCCCCTCCAGGATGAGGGAGGAGGAAGGCGGGGAATGCTGCTCCGTCTATTTGCACACAGACTCCCACTTCTCCTGGCAGCGCCTCCTGGGTTCCCTGTGTGGGCAGAGGCGTCCCCTTCCCCTGTGTGGGCCTGTCCGCCTGCAGCCTCAGCCCCTCTCACATGGCGCAATCGCTGCACTTTTTATTCTGTAGTGCCCGCGGTTCCCTGCCATAACTGCCAGTTGTCGTCTCCAGCATAGCCTTCATCCCTGATGCTGCGGCCGGCCTCTCTGCCAGCAGATGCCTGAACTCAACAAATTCCCTCTGACCGTTCCTCTCAATCTTGGCCCACACTCCCCGAGTCAACTCTCCACCCAGCAGGCAGAGTGTCTAAAAGGCTCACCTGCCCACTTCTGATAATATCAGCTGGGGCTCCATCATCACTGGCCCTCAGAGGTCCTGAGACCCTGCTGACCCACTGCTGCAGCTTTACTCACCCACAGCCCCACTCTCGGCCACTGCGGCCTTTGTGGAGACCCTTTCTTGCCCCGCTTCCCCTCCCCACAAAATCCTGTCACCATCTGGCCTATCTTAAGAGGTCTGAGAAGGGTTGGCCTAGGCAGGTGAACCAAGCCTGCAGTCTCTGGGCTCCTTCAAGGCCTATAGAAGGGTGTGCAGACTTTCTTCCAGACTCAGAATACGTACACACAGGGCCTTCAAGCCAGAGAGGAGCCCCTCATTGGGAACTTCTTTACTGATTTAAAAAAAAAAATCCATCACAAGTGATTTAGTGTAAAGAAGGAGGAAATCTCGCTGCTGTCGTGTGAGAACCAACTCATAGCTGGCCCTTCAGTGTGTTTTCTGAGGCTATAAATCACATGAGAGGAAACTGCCCATCTTTCTCCTGAGGAGCAGCTGGTGGGTTGGACCTGCCAGAGAGGTGCTGCCTCTGGGTTAGCAGTGCAACTCCCTGCAGACCTGAAGAAACAGAAAGGAGAAACGAAAGAGGATTACATGCTTTATATGCAGAAAGTGAGAGGGGAGGAAGAAGGGAAGAAAAATCAGCTATCGTTGTTGTGTGCCATTGAGTTGGAACCAACTCATAGCTGACCCTCCAGCAGGTTTTCAGAGGCAATAAATCACGTGGGAGGAGATTGCTCATCTTTCTCCCTTGCAGCAACTGGTGGATTCAAACCATGAGCCTCGTAGCAACTAGTGGATTCAAACCATGTGTTGCAATGTAGCTTATTATCATTAGGCCACCACAGCGCTATAAAAAAATCAGTAAAAAGGAAAAAAAAATAATAAAATAATGACAATGACCTATATCCTACTCCAAATCTAAAACGTTGTTGTTGTTATGTGCCATCGAGTCGTTTGCGACTCATAGCGACCCTATGTACAAGAGCCCTAAACGCCATTCTATCCTGTGCCAACCTCGCTGTCTCAAACACATTCATTCCCACCACTCCACTCACAGAATAGATCCATTTCATTGAGGGTCTTCATTAGCAAACCATTTAAAAATATTTCTTTCTGACTTACCCCAGGAATATTATGTGTATGTAATAAATAACAATGGGCTCAAGTATATCAGAGATGAAGGCGACAGTGTGGCACCCAGCCATGTTTCTTCCTGTTGTCCACAGAGTTAGACTGAATCACAGCTGACTTGACAGCACCTAACACATATAAAGATGGGCTTCTCCTCCTGGGTGATTAACAGCTTCCGAAACCTGCTGGAGGGTCAGCTATGTGTTGGTTCTGACTCCACAACAATGACTTTATTAAGTAAAAATTAATTTAAAAATCTTTGTACCTTGATTTAGTAAATTACTACCTAACTCGGGAGGAACTGGAGAGCATTTATGCTGAGTGAACTAACTCAGCCCCATAAGGACAAATACTGTATAAGACCATTAATGTATAATGTGCATGAGGATCCAAGGGGGGAAGAGGAACAGAGGGTTGAGAATGGTGGTGGATGGGATGAGGAGGTCAATCATAGGGTCACACAATTTGATGGGGAGTGGGAGGGGTGGGTAAAGGAAATGGGAAAGATCCAGTGTGGAAAAACAATATATACAACATTTGTAAGTAAACCAGTATAAAAGAAAAATTTTATTTATTTTAAAAAATTAGCTTTATGAAATCCTAAAATAAATCTTTGCATGTACTGCTATGTAATCAAAACTGTTTGTACTGGCATAACAGTGAATAATATAGATTGATGAAATAGAATTGAGAATTCATACCTAAACCAAGATGCTAGTGACCAAACAAAGCAAGGGAACATGGCATGGTTTAAAGCCAAGAAAGGTGTGCATCTGGGCTGTGCCCTTTCTCCCTCTATATTCCATCTGTATGCTGAACAAATAATTCATGAAGCTGGAATTTATAAAGAAGAATATGGCATTAGGATTGGAGGAAGACTCACCAACAACTTGCATTATGCAGATGACACAAACTTGCTTGCTCAAAGGGAAGAGAACTTGAAATGCTTGTTGCAGATCAAGAACTATAGCCTTCAAGACAGCCCCCGTGGCCTAGTGGCAAGAAACTGTGCTATAATCCCAAAGGCGCATGGTTTGAATCCACCAGATGCTTTGCTGGAGAAAGAGGGGCAATCTCCTCCTGTGCCAGTCTGATCTGATTCAACAGTAGAAAGGATGGAGAGGAGAGGAGAGGAGAGGAGAGGAGAGAACTATAGCCTTGAGTATAGATTGCATCTCAACATCAAGAAAACAAAAATCGTCATCATTGGACTAATTGGCAACATCATGGTAGATGGAGAAATAATTAAAGTTGTCAACTATTTCATCTCAATTGGATCCACAATCAGCACCCTTAGAAGGATCAGTTAAGAATTCAAGAGTTTAAAAAAAGAAGAAGAAGAAGTCAAGAGTGTTGTATTGGAAAAGTCTGCTGTTGGGTACATTTCCAAAATACTGAAGAGGAATGACGTCAATTTGAAGACTAAAGTGTGCCTGATCCAAGCCATCATCTTCTCAGTTGCTTGCTATGCACCTGAAGGTTGGACTAAGGATGACAGAAGAATTGCTGCCTTTGAGTTGTGGTTTTGGATAAGAGTACTGAGTATCCTATGAACTAACAAAAAACCGAATAGACCTGTCCTGAGAAAGTGCAATTAGAATACTCCTTGGAGGCAAGGATGGTGAAACTGTCTCACATTCTTTGGACATGTTGCTCAGAGGGGCCAGTCCTAGGAGAAGGACATCATGCTTGGAAAGGTGGAGGACCAGCATAGGAGAGGAAGACCCACAACAAGATGAATTAACAGGATGATGGTAGCAATGAATTCAAGTGCACTGGAGGTGGTGAGGATGGCACAGGATAGGGCAAGGTTTAGATCTGTTGTTCAGAGGGTAACAGTCAACTCAACAGCATATCACAACAACAACATGGACTGTCAGGGGGCTCTGGTGGCCTAATGGTAAGGAGCTGCACTGCCAAACAAGAGACACATGGTTCAAATCTACCAGCTGCTCCATGAGAGAAAGATGCGCAATCTCCTCCTGTGCGACTTAGAGCCTCTGAAAACCCACTGGAAGGAGGGAGGGTCAGCTCAGTTAATCTGACTCAGTGATACACAGTAACAACAAGAACATGCACTGTTGATCTGTGACAGAGATGAAACCCATTGTTGTTGTTGTTAGGTGCCATTGAGTTGTCTACAACTCATAGTGATCCTACAAGAGACCTGAACCTTGCCCCAACCTGTGCCATTCTCATCATCTTTGATATGCTCAAGTTCGTTGTTACAGTCACTGTGCCAGTCCATCTTGTTAAGGGTTTTCCTCTCTTTTGCTGACCCTTCTCTTTGCCCCTCCTGCCAACATGCCCTCTAAGGAGCACGCTGCTCGCACTTGCTCTAAGTCAGTTATTTGTTCTCTTGGCAGTACTTGGATATATATATTAAGTACTAGTCTCCAATAGGATCGTTCTAATGCGAAACTTATACTTGAACCAGGAGGCAGTCGTCAGAACAGAGCAAGGGAACATTGCATGGTTCAAAATTGGGAAGGGCGTATGCCAGAGATGCATCCTATCTCCATACCT
This sequence comes from Elephantulus edwardii, assembly GCF_000299155.1. Lineage (NCBI taxonomy): Eukaryota > Metazoa > Chordata > Mammalia > Macroscelidea > Macroscelididae > Elephantulus > Elephantulus edwardii. The sequence goes on from NW_006399775.1 coordinate 14,913,421, forward strand.
TTTCAACCTATATGCAGAACAGATTATCCGGGAGGCTGGGCTCTATGAGGAGAAATACAGGGTCAAGATTGGTG
>NW_006399775.1:14914164-14915975 GCF_000299155.1 Elephantulus edwardii
GAAGGCCCTCTATGAGGTAGATTGATTCAGTGAATGGGATAATTGGGATGGGAGTGTCGGAGACAGTGCGATTGGCACAGGACAGAGCAGAGTTTAGGGCTGTTGTACATAGGGTAGCTATGAGTCACAAGCGACTCGACGGCACATAACAACACCAACAACAGTCTCCAATACCACAACGCAAAGGCATCAGTTATTCTTTTCATCGTTAGTCATTGTCCAACTTTCAGATGCATAGCAAGTACTTGGAAGAACTGTGGTTTGTATTAGGCATATCTTAGTCTTTAAAGTGACTTAGTTTCTTATTAGCACTTTGGAGAGGTCTTCTTGACAACAGATTTTCTCAATACAACCTGTCTTTGAATTTCTTGACTGCTGTTACTATGTGAGTGCTGAATATAGATCCAAGTAACTGACTCATAATTGACCTTCCAGTGGGTTTCCAGAGGGTGTAAAGCACTGGGAGGAGATTATTCATCATTTTCCTGAAGAACAAATGATAAATTTGAACTAGGTGCCTTTGTGTTGGCAACCCAGCTCTTCACCACTAAGCCACTAGGGTTCCTCCACAATTATATAGTTTAAAAAGTCACAAGTGTAGTGCAACAATGAATGAGTGGAAGCCCAAAATCTCTGTAAATGTTAATGAAAATTAATAAAATATAATTATAGGAAAAAAAAAAGTCACAAGTGATGAAGAACAAGTGTTCTTTCTCTTCTCTGATCCAGTTGTTCTGGATCTGCAACAAATGTTGCCCATGTCCTATAATGTGACTTTCCACAGATAATGTGTGTACATGTCAACAATTATTTATATTTCCTCCTATTTTATAATTTGTTACCCAAATAATAGCACACCATGATACAGTCTTCTTTACTTTGCTATTCCATATTATTTGAAGAGATGGGACAGATGTCAGATCTTCACTCAGTGATAGCAACACTATTGATACACAGTTGTTTCCAATCTTTGCTGATATGCTGAATAATAGGACTTGAGGGGGCCCAGGAGTCTTAATGGGAAAGGAGCTGCACTGCCAACCCAAAGGCAAGTGGTTCAAATCTACCAGCTGCTCTACAGGAGAAAGACGGGCAATCTCCTCCTGCGAAATTTGCAGTCTCTGAAAATCTATTGGAGGTTAGCAATGAATCAGTTCAGACTTGACAGCACATAACAAGAGGACTTGACGCACATGCTGAAGAAGATAAAAGACTACTAAAGCTTTCAGTATGGATTACACTTCAACATCAAGAAAACAAAAATCATCATAACTGGAACAATAAGTAGCATCACAATGGATGGAAGAAAGATTAAAGTTGTCAATAATTTCATTTGACTTGCATCCCCAATCAACACACATGTCAAGAAGGCAAAATACATGGTTGTTGTTGTTGTTGTTGTTGTTGTTATGTGCTGTCGAGTTGCTTGCGACTCATAGCGACCCTATATACAACAGCTCTAAACTCGCTCTGTCCTGTGCCAATCTCACCATCTCCGATACACGCATCCCGATTTCCCCAGTCACTGAATCAATCCACCTCATAGAGGGCCTTCCCCTCCTGTGCTGTCCCTCCACCCTACCAAGCACGATGTCCCTCTCCAAGGACCGGTCCTTCCTTACAACATACCCAAAGTATGTTAGACGGAGCCTCAGACTCCTTGCCTTCAGGGAGCCACCCAGTTTAACCCTTTCCAGGATGAATCTATTTCTTTTCCTAGCAGTCCATGGTACCCTCAATACTCTTCTCCAGCACCACAGCTCAAAGGCATCAATTCTCCTTCTATCCTCCTTAGTCATTGTCCAACTCTC
>NW_006399775.1:14917680-14987130 GCF_000299155.1 Elephantulus edwardii
TTCAGCTTGAACTTGCATATGAGTAGTTGGTGGTCTGTTCCACAATCAGCTCCTGGCCTAGTTTTCACAGCTGATATTGAGCTTCTCCAGTGGTTCTTTCCGCAAATGTAATCAATCTGATTCCTATGCATACCATCAGGTGAAATCCATCAATATAACCTGCGTTTATGTCTCTTAAAAAATGTATTTGCAATGAATAAGTCATTGTGCAATGGGGAAATCTGCTGTCCAGGATCTCTCCAAGTGCTAAAGAGTGAGGATATCTGTCTAAAGACTAAGGTGTACCTGATCCAAGCTATGGTATTTTCAGTTGCCTCATATGCATTTGTTCCCGTTCTCTAGAAAGGTGAGCCATCAGAATGTGGAAACAAAATGATATCAAATAATATCAATAATATTACATGCAAGCAAAATCCTACTGAAGTGTTTGGGGTTTCCCCCCAACATCTGTGGGGGTCTATGTTCTTTAGGGAGCTCCATGTGTCTAGTCTTCTGAATTCTCCCCACAGTTTAGGAAGTTAGAGTCTGATCCAAGGAACTGGATCTAAGGGGAAACATTTTTGTTTTTTGTTTATTTTTTTAATCTGGGAGGTTCGTCACACAGTGGCCTAAGATCCAAAAGATGAGATCTTGTCTCTTTTCTCTTGGTGGTTCTGAGGTCTTTGCCCTGCTGAAGATTATTAAAAACCAACTAGAACAGTAAGATAAGGAACTTCCAGAAGTTCAAGCAGGATTTAGAAGAGGCTGTGGCACCAGGGACAGCATTGCTGATGTTAGATAGATTCTGACTGAAAGTAAAAATACCAGGAGAATGTCTACTTACGCTGTATTGACTATGCAAAGGCATTTGACTGCGTGGATCATAACAAGTTATGGCTAACATTGAGAAGAGTGGGAATCCCAGAGCACTTAATTGTGCTCATACAAAACCTAGACCTAGAACAAGAGTCTGTTGTGTGAACAGAGCAAGGGAACACTACAGAGTTATATTCTCTCTCTGTACCTATTTAATCTGTATGCCGAGCAAATTATTCGAGAAGCTAGAATCTGTGAAGAAGAACGTGCCATCAGGACTGGAGGAAGATTCATCTATCAGATGACACAACCTTGGTTGGTGAAAGTGAGGAGGACTTGAAGCATTTCTTGCAGAAGATCGAAGAATACAGCCTTCAATATAGATTGTATCTCATTGTTCAGATAAAAATTCTTACCGTTGGACTGATAGATGGAGAAAAGGTTGAAGTTGTCAACGATTTCATCTTATTTGGATTCACAATCAACACCCTTGGTACCAGCAGTCAAGAAATCAAGAGATGCACTGCACTGGGAAAATCTGCAGTCAGGGATCTCTCCAAATTATTGAGGAGTAAGGATATCAGTTTGAGGACTAAGGTATGCCTGATTCAGGCCATGATCTTTCTGATCACTTGCTATGCATCTGAGAGCTGGACAAAGGATAAGGATGACAGAAGAAGAATTGATGCCTTTGAGCTGTGGTGTTGAAGAAGAGTGCTGAACATCCCATGAAATGCCAAAAGAACAAATATGTCTCGGAGAAAGTACAGCCAGAGTGCTCCTTGGAGGCAAAGATGACAACACTTCATCTCACATACTTAAGCATGTTGCTGAAAGAGGCCATTCCTTGGAGAGAGACATCATACTTGGAAAGGTGGAAGGCCAGCAAAAGAGAGGAACACCTCCAACCAGGTGGACTGACACAGTGACTACTGCAATGGGCAATGTGTCAGGAAATGCGAGGATGGCACAGGATAGGATGGAGTTCAGATCTGGTCTTCACAGGGTTGCTATGAACTCAATTCAACAGCACTGAACAGCAACAATAACATATTCATTCACATGGATAATGAATAAAGAAGCCCAAAGAATATTTTATTTCTTAAAAATTGTGCTCTTGCTAAGGGATCTTGACTATATCAAGAACTGCCAAAGGAAAAAGCAAGCCTATCTGGGAGGAAGTACAATGAAGGTGCTTCTTGGAGGCAAAGATTGTGAAACTTTGTCTCATAGACTTTGGGCATGTTGTTGTCAAGATGGGACAGTCCTTGGAAAAAGACACCATGCTGGGAATGGTAGAGCATCAGAAAAAGAGAGGAAGACAACAATCCAGCAAGATGGATTGACACGGTGACTACAATAGGTTGGAGCACAGCAGAGATTACACGGATGGTGCAGGATAGGGCAGGGTTCTAACTGTTGTTCATAGTGTCACTAGGAATCATAGTTGATGCAATAGCATCTAACAATAACATTATTACGATGAGTCTGTAACAGGCTTCACTCCCAGGTTAGGTTCTGCTCATTGGCCAGGCTGCCATCTCATGCCTGTGCTGCCCAAGAAAATGACCCCTCCAGTCACAGTCCTTTGCTGTTGCTGTTGGGGGCTGTGGAGTACAATTCATCGTGACCCTATGAACAATAGCTCTGAACCCTGTCCTATCCTGCACAGTCTTTCTCATCCAGACACACTGCAGCCCATTGCCTAGCACACAGCATCAATCCATCTCATTGAGGATCTTTCTCTATTTGGCTGACCCTCCACCTTTCTATGTTGTCCCTTTCCAAGGAATAGCCCTTCCTAACAACATGCCCAAAGCATGTGAGACAAAGCTTCACCATCCCTACATCCAAGGAGCACTCTGGTTGCACTTTCTCCAAGACATATCTGTTCTTTTGGCAGTCCTTGGTATGGTCAGTATTCATCTCCAACACCATAGCTCAAATGAATGAATTCTCCTGTCATCATTATTCATTGTCTAGTTCTCAGATGCATGGTGAATGATTGAAAAGACCATCGCTTGGGTCAAGCACACATTAGTCTTTAAACTGACATCATTGCCCTTAGGACTTAGATGACGTCCCTGATAACAGACCTTCCCAAGGTAATGAGTCTCCTGATCTCCTGACTGCTGGTTCCCAGGGTATTGATGATGTTGTCCAAGTAAGATGAAATTGTTGACACTTTTAGTCATTTCTTCATCTATCATGACGTTGTGTATTGATCCTGTGGTGAGGATTCTTTTCTCCCTTGTTGTCTCATGTATATGCAAAGTCAAGTAGGAGAGGAGCCACCAGGAGTATGCTGAGAGGAGGGCAGGAGTCCTCAGAGGTGGCTTCTTTAAGATTGGATCAGATGGTGGGAAGGGGGCTTCCTGTTGGAGGTGAGGCAGTGAGCAGAGAGGGACATGCAATGGAGGCGTTTTAGAGTTTACCAAGTGCTCTCCCATTCTACATTTCATTTCTTTTTCTCATAGCCTTGAGATAACTATTATTCTTTTACAGAGCAAAGAATTTGCTCACAGGTGCACAGATTAAAAGTGGCAGAGATTAAGTGGGATCTCCAGACCCCTAGATAAGAGCAGAGGCAGCAGATTAGAGCTGAGAGCTCAAACTCTGGGTCGGGGAATCACTGTGCCCCTTTTTTAGTGTGAGAAGTGTGGAGACAAGGAAGACAGCCCTGAGATTGACCTGGGCATCACTGTTATCTCCGATGTGAAAGTCACTGTCATGAGGACTTTAGGAGAGAAGGAAAGAATTGGGGAGTGGAGAAGGCAGGAAGGGAAGAGCAGGAGTTGTTTAACAAGCTTGCTATCAGAGCTGCAGGCCTGGCGTCAGGCACCTGAAGCTGCTTCCATTCCAGTGGTCCAGAGGCTGCATTTGTTTGTTGAAACAGCTCAGTGGTATGGAGCCTGATTTTTTGCTGATGCCTTTAGTGCAGCAAATCTGCTGTCAATGACTTCTTTAAAAAAGTTATTCTTTACAAGGATGTCACTTTAAAGCACTTCAGAGATTAAGGTGTGCCTGATCCAGGCCACGGTATTTTCAATGTTTTCATATGCATCTGAAAGTTTGGACAATGTATAAGAAAGCCCAAAGAATAATTGATGATTTTGAATTGTGTTGGTGAAGAGTACTGAATATACGCCATGGACTGTCAGAAGAACAAACAAATCTTGTGTTGGAGGAAGGGCTGCCAGGATGCTCCCCAGAGGCAAGAAAGGTTCGATTTTTTCTCATATACTTTGGACATATTATCAAGAGGGTTCAGTGCCGGGAAAAGGACGTCAAGCTTGGAAAAGTAGAGGGTCCAAGGAGGAGACGAAGACCCTGAATGAGGCGATTGACACAATGGCTGCAACAGCAGGCTCAGGCATGGTGGGGACTGTCAAGGAGGGGCGGGGTCAGGCAGCCTTTGGATCTGCTGTGCACAGGGCCTCTGCAAGTTGGAGTCAACACAATAAAAACGAACAACTAAAAGGGTGATAAGATGACTGGGATTCCTGACTTCCAATCTGGGCCTCCATACTTTTCCCAAGCCTGTGTCTGTATCTGTACACATTAGGCACACAGATGCACACAGTGTGTTGTGGGACCTTTGGGTTACTGGAGTTTCAAAGCTGTATGTGTATATGTGTGTTTGTATATGAAATGCAGCGTTACGGGTACACAGTGTAACAGGGTGGACTGGACACGTGTGTGTAACTTGTCAGTGGGCCACGTGTGCTCTAGGAGCTCCTTCGCAACAGGGCACACAAAGGGGTGGGAGTGGGGCATGTCCCCTCTGGGAGGAGGAGGGGAGGAGCTCCCACCCATCCACCCAGCCCCACCCTCCTACGTGGCAGCCTGTAAGGTCGTCCTTTTGGTAGGAGGCCCCACACTCCACCAGAGAGAATCAAAGATTGCAGAAATTGCATTTTACTGACTCATGCCTGGGGCTGAGAGCACACATTTGGTTCAAAAGGTCCCTCTGGCCAGTTCTTGAGAGACCACTGACTCACGCTGGCCTGGCAGAACTTCTTTGGGTCCTAGTTTTTTCCCATGTTAAAAAAAAAAAAAGGAACAGGATTAAACTTCTTTTCAACTACATCCTATAGTTAAAAGTGAGATACAGTTTAGGTACCTAGCTTAGGGTCTGGTCACTGCAAAGTGGCCCATAAATAACCCACTCCTGTCCCCTATATTCCCTTCCCATTAATATGGCACAATAAATAGCACTTGGTTCCAGAACTGAAGTTCTTACTCTAACTTGCTGTGTAACATTGAGTATACCGGGTTGCCACTGCCTCTCTGTTACTTATAAAGGTAGGAATTTTTACTAAAGGGTTAAATGCAAGAATGTGCTTCCATAACAGGTTCGTTTCTGTCCTAGGATTCCAGTGAGGTGTGTGTGAATCTAGACAAAGAGGTTTCTGTAATACCTGGTAGAATTGGGCCCGACTACCTCCCTGGAATAAGAGTGGAGGGGGGGGGCGGGGGTGAAGAGCCTGGGGGCTCAGAAGTCGATTCTGGCCCAGCTCTACTCTTGAATTTGCTTTGTGATCTTGGGGAAATACCTGCCACTCTCTGGGCCTCAGTTTTCCTCTCTGTCCAGAGTGAATGCTGTTGAACTCAATAAAGTGAATGCAGAAAACTCCATGGTTTTCTCTTTCCTGCCGCCCACACCTCTTGGGAGCTAGAGAATTCCAGATGGTCTCTTGCCTGAAGGCAGGAACAGTCACTGCGGGGAGCTGAGGCACTAGAGGAATCCAGATACTGTGGAGTTTCTGTTTTTCAGTCTCTCCCCAACCCCCTTTTGCAGAGTGCTTTTCCAGAAAGTGCAGTCTCAGAGAGAGGGGGGAGGGCTACAGCCAGCAGCCTGGGATGGGCCCAGAGCTAAGAATAATGTGGCAAAGACTCTTGACATTTTTTTTGCTGATCTTGGAAATTTAAAGGAGCCGTTACCTCTCTTTTCTGAGGGAAGCCAGGCTTGTGGCTCGCTCAGCCAGTCACTTCCCATGACACTCTCAATGGCATGTTTATCAGGTGCCCCTTTGGTGCCATGCTCTGTGTGGCTGCTGGTCTCTCAGAGTGAGGAGAAGTCAGCTGTACCCTTCCAGAGCCCCCAGGAACAGGCAATGACGATACGGGTGATGACACAGAAATAGGTCTATACGATAGCCTGCAGAGGCTGCTGTGCTACCATGAGGGTTTGGAGGGATGAAAGAGTCTTCAGACACCACTTGCTCCCTGGGCCTCAGTTTCTCTACCTGTCAAAAGCAACTACTGCATCTTTCTATCTTGACTTTGTAGGATTCTGTATTTGTCTAACAGCATAAGCCTCAGTTTACTCCTCTGCAAAATGGGACAGTGTTATCACTCTCAGTTTACCCCTGAGAGGCAGATAATGGAGTTTAAGAGAGCTGAGAGATACAGGAGTGTGAGGAAAGGAAGTCTTTGTGGAATGGAAATCTGTGGGACTTTGTTACTAGACCTGCTGGAAACCAATGTGAACCTTTTCTTTGGTCTGCCGGCTTCAGCAGACCCTCTCTCTCTGTTCTTGCTTCACCTCATAGCTCACTGAACAGATTACCATCTGGAGCCAAACCCTGAGCATCAATTCAGAGGGGCTCTAGCTGGGGGCTCTGGATATTTTCTTAGGCAGCAAGGACTCATCCTGAGGAGTTTCTGACTGATGTGAAAAGCTAAAGCTCTCAGTTGCCAACAGAAAAGTTGATGAATTGAATCTAGAAGTGCCTTGGAGAAATTTTTGGCAATGGACTTCTGATAAACCAGCCACTGAAAGCCCACAGAACGAAGCTCTGCTCTGACACAGGTGGGATTGTGATGCTGAGTCAGCTCAAAGGCAAAGGGTTTGGATCCTTATAAACAATGCTCAGCTGAGGCAGGAGAAAGCACCTAAGAGCCAGGACACTGCTCCAAAGACATAGTCTCATTTGAATGTTGGAAAATTTTGTTTATGAACAGAAAAAAAAAAGTGTACAGGGTTGCTTTCTGAGGGCATTTGGATGCTTACCTTTTGGAGACACTGCAGAAATTTCTGAGTGGGCCTCTACACAGAGATCCATGGCCTTTGGGAACTCTTCTAAGTCAGAGTCTTGGATATTTTATTCAAAGATCTGTTGACCCTGAGAACTTAGCATTCTATGATTCTAAGCTAGAGTCAAGATTCCACGAGTTTTAAGTTTAAAATATAATGATGATTCCTTTAGGACCCTCATTCTCTCTGAAGGATCTGAAGCTTTCAGTATCTAGGATTTCCTAAAGACCTTTAATCAGAAGTCTTTGAGGAGTAAGGAGGAGTGATTAAGAACGCAAGTGCTAAGGAAGATTCTAAGGTTCAAACTCACCAATTTCTTCTGTAAAGTTCTGTACACTTGGAAACACCATAGAGTAGTTTTGCTCTGCCCAATAAGGTCATTCTGGAGGGAAATTGACATGGCAGAAAAGATTTAGAGCGAGCGAGAGAGAGAGAGAGAGAGAGAGAGAGAGAGAGAGAGTGTGTGTTAAAAGTCTAATTCAGATACCATCAAATACCAAGGAACACAGACCAGAGGCCAGAAATACCAGTGATCAATTTACTAAGTACAATCATAATTTTAGGGAGCTCTGGTGGCCTAGAAAGGCTGGTGTAACAACCCAAAGGCCAAGCCTTATGGGTGGTTTGAATCCACCAGCAGTTCATGGGAAGAAGAATGGGCAATCTCCTTCTGTTTGATTTACAGCCTTGGGAACCCACTGGAGGGTTAGATTTGAGTTGGTTTTCATTTGACAACAATTAATTTTGAGCTTGAGTATTCATTTGCTCTCTAGGACTATGAGATGTGCCTGGAAGAGAGATGCTCAACACATTTTGTTGATTAAATGAATGAGCGACTTATGTCTTCCTCTCCAGACTCTGCCCTTCTGTTCATAAAGAAGACTAATTGGGGTAGGGTTGGGGTGGGGTGGGGTGTTCTAAGTAATGCTTTATCCTTGGAATTATCTACCAGGAATTACCTCCATAGAATGTCAATTCTTGAGAGCAAGGACTTTGCCCAGTCTGAGCAGTGTCCTCAGCCCCCAGAAACAATAATGAATGCTCCAGCTTAGCTCAGCTCAAGGGGCTATCACTGAGGAAGGGTGGAAGTAGATAGGCAGAGAGAAAAACCTATTCCTGTGGGAGGGGTCACAGACTGGAAGGGGGCAGGGATGAGCAAAAAAACTAAAAAGAGACAGGGGAAAGGTTGCTAGGACCAACTTAGTACCCTATTTCACAGGCAAGGGAACGAAGTAACCTGCTTAGAGTTGCACAGCAACTCTCGTGGAGAGCCAAGGCCTCCGTTTCTTGCACCCTTCTGGGCCCTGCGGCACCACTCAATCTTTACTGTCACTGCTTGCACAGCTTCAAGGCCTGGACTTTCCAGGTGCAGGTACTGGGTCTCATCTCTCTGCCCCCCAGGCCAACCATCAATGCCAAACTTGCAGGGACAATGAGGTTGAGCTTGAGCTCTACCAAGACGTCCAGGATGTCTCCCAAAAGTCTGGTCATCTTCCCTGAAGCAAAGGAGAAGAGGCTTGGCTGACTCTTCAAGGAGTGGGTGAGGGAGAAGCAGTTAAGCTTCTTTAGCTCAAAATCAGAGAAGGATCTTCTCTGTGGCAAAGCCACCAGCAGGCGAAGGGTGCGGAAAGGAATGGTGACCCGGGGCGGTTTGGCTTGTCAGGGAGCAGGAAGGTGAGAGGGGACTTCTCTGCTGGGGAGCTGGACCTTGGAGCCCAGTGTCCTCTGCAGCTCAGTGGCCCGAGTCCCCGCAAAGGTCGTGGGTCTCGGTGGAGTCCCAGGCTGCCCGCGTGCCCTTGTGTGTCCTGGAGGACCCCGCGGCTCCACCGCAATCCGACGAGGGCGGCAGTAGGACCCAGGGGCCGGGAGAGTGCCCGAGAGGGAGGGGGCGGGGGACAGGAGGTTTGGGGGAGGTCTTTTGGCTTTTTTTGGCGAAGCCCGGCGACCTCCGGAAGCTTTTCCAACTTTCCAGAAGTTTCTCGGGCCGGGCGGGAGGCGGGACGCCATATAAAGATCCAGGGAGCGGGGAGAGGGTGGAGAGCGGATCGTCTGCAGCCCCGAAGCTGATTGCTCGCGGCCGAACAGGGCCCAGGTGAGGGCGGGGGTCCCGGGGGCCGCGCGAGTCACCCGGGCGGTGGCTCCGGGAAGGGTGGGCGGCCAGTCCAGGATCGCCCAGCCGCGGGCAGCTGCAGGGCTGCGAGTCGAGGGCCTGGACTCGAGGGCTGATGCGAGCAGTACACCTGAGGACCAGGATAGTGGTCAGAGCCTAATGGGGGGACCTGGGATCTCAGAGGTCCGAGATTTGGAGCGAGGGGCAACAGAGGAGACGGTAGGGCTCGGGGTCAGGGCGCTGATACCAGCCCTTCTGCAGGAATAGAGGAGATGGTGTGGCGGCAGCAATGAAGGGGACAGGCCAGAGCTGACCCCCCCCCCAGGTGCCTGATGAGCTTTTTGGGGAACAACTGACCCCCAACCCCTGCTGAAGATCGGGGCTGGGTGATGTGGAAAGGGTCACGCATTTCCTGGGATGTTATTCTTGGCTCTTGGAGTGGCTATGCCCTGAAAGGGTGGCTGCAGTTCTGATCAGTGGCCTGCTGTGTGTAGTTGAAGTCAGTTAAAGGAGAGACTTGATTACCGGCACTCTCCTCTCTAATCTCCAAAAAAGAAGAGGGTGAGGAGTTGCCTGAGTGTGCATCTCCCCAGGCAGGGGAAGGAGGAGAGGCACCAAGGCTGCTGCACCCACCACCCTCATCCCGTCCCCCACTGCCTGGATAACTGCAGGGTGCAGGCCACTTCCCAGGCAGCATTCCCTTCCCCCAGCTTAGGGACATTCCTGAGGTGACCAGCAAGGAGGAAGGAAGAAGGAAAACACTTCCAGGCTGGCCCAGAAGCCGGGCTCCTCCTCCATCCAGGCTTCCTGCTGGTCCCTCTGGGCCCTAGGGTCCGGATGGAGTCCGAGGGAAAATTGAGGGGCTTCAGTTCCCTGGAATTCGGTGGCTAGCCACACCCTGCTGGTCTCCAAGAGTCCATCCGCTCAGGCCCCCTTTCTGAGGCCTCCTGACCCTTCCTTTTGTCTGGTCACGGGGATTCCCCTGCAGAGATTAGATTCTTTTTTGGCTGGCTGTGCAGCAGGACACCATCTACAGCCCTCCAGAGGGCCCGTCTGGAACAGGGAGCTAGCCCCCCCCACATCCCCAAGGGACCCAGGGTCACTCCCTGCCCCTCTCTGATTTCACTTCTCACAGGACAGTGAGTGAGGCATGATTCTAAGGCCGTTGTAGATCTGGGCCTGGTTCTGTCCTCTGTGAGAGGCAGTGTGAAGATAGGTGCCCTTTGGGGGCTGGGTCCATCTCACTTCCTGTCTTCCTCACTCTTCTGTTTTCTTTCAGAATGAAAAAGGCAGGCAATGACCTCCCTCTGAGGCAGTTTCAAGGTACTTTAGACTCCTTTCAAGTTACTTCCTCAGGGTTTGAGGCCTTTGGTGGCTCCGGCCATCTCTTTCCCTTCCCTCTGACTTAACCAAAACTCTAGTCCAGCCCTCACCCAGTCTTAACTGGGTAGCTGTGCGCACAGCCCTTGGCAATATGATTTGTTGTTTTATTATATTCCCCCCCCCCCTTGGGACTGTAAATCGTCTAAAGCTGGCCTGAAAGCAGGGATTTCTCTGTGGCAAGATGGGCTGGGGCTGTGGGAGGTTGGTTTGCTTGCAGTAACTTGCCCTCCTCTCTTGCTGCTGCTGGATTTAACGTGGCAGCCTTTCTTCTCTGCTGCTCAAATTCCTTCAGAGACTGATGCACAGGATGTGAAAGGAAGGCCCAAAGTGGCTTCTGGGGAGTGTTGTGGCAAATCCCTGAACCTGAACTCGGGCCTCCTACTTTCCTGGTGGAAGCCCCCCTCTGCTGGTCGCCAGAGATAATTAAGCTCCTTGCCTGCCACGTCAGAGCGCAGCTGTGTGGCAGCTTGAGGAATCCCAAACTAGTGATTTGGAGCTTTCTTGGAAAGCCCCTCCCAGCCTTTTGAGGTTCTGGTTGGCTAGGGGTGGGGGCTGCCACGTGGCAGGGCTGGGAGCCTGGACTCCCTGAGAATGCAGGGGTTTGAGCTCCACCATCATTTCTCTGCACCAGACGCGGCTTTAGCAGGATCATTCCTGCCATCCTGGCATAGGAAGTTGCTGGGTTCCTTTTTACTCTAGAAGCATCCCCATTTGGACAGTGCATCAGATGGTCACACTGATTTTGCTGCTTCAGATTTGACGGGGAAGGAGCCAAGCCTGGGAGGGAAGTGGCCTGGAGCTTAGTTTGGGCCCCAAGGATTCACCTTGCCCTCAACCTATCTCACAGCTTTCTTGTACCATCCTCTGAGCATTTGTGGATCTCACTTGTCCCTTTACTCCTTTCATACTCTTGCTACTTTGCACTGTCCCTCAAGGCCCTAGAGGGTGACAGCTCAGGGAAGTGGGGACAGCTATGGCAGCGGAATCTGAAACCTCATGCCCCCACAGGTAGCCCAGAGTCTGGAGGGTTTTCTGTAAGGATTCTGGGGCTTTGGTTTTCTTTGAGGAAGACATGGGATGGGATTCCAGCTTCCCCTCAGCCTCCACCAGGGCTGCTGCAGTGTCGAGTAGGAAGGGAGTTGGAACTACTCCATGGAAAGGGGTTTGTCTCCAGAGAGGGAGTATGGCTTGTCCTAGGGGCCATGGGTACTACTTTTAGTTGGAGGAAGGTGTCTGAGGACACCCTCAAAACCATAGAGCAGATGACCTGTGTGGCAGTGGCTGTCAGATGATTAAGACAGAATGGAATCTGATGTCCCAGCTTCCTGGAAGGTTAAACACCCACTGGACAGCCTTGGTGATGGGAGGGGCGCCCTGTTGGTCCTCCACTGAGCTGTGACTCACTGTCCCCCAGCATCCTGTCCTTGCTGTTCTCTCAGGAAGTCCCCACCTTCCTACCCTAAGTGTTGGAAGTTGCCGACCGTGGACCTTTTGGTCTGCTCATTTCCCATTTGTTCTGGGAGCTGGGCAGATGGGAAAGCCAAGTACTTACCAAGATAGCGTCCTGGACATGAATGTTAAGGCTCAGAGAGGGGCAAAATTCACCCTCTCACAGACACCAGCACCTTACTTGGGACAGTAAAATGGAGCATCTGGGCTTCCCTCATTTAATAAGTGAACCAACTAGTGAGTCATCACCATCCCAGGGCAGAATGAAAGGCAGGGGGAAGGGCCGTTCTGCAGCTGTCTCAGTGTGACAGCCCTTCCCCACATACCTGGGTTTCATGCAGACGCTTGTCTACCTTCTACTGGAAAAGTGTGCTAGGGCTGTGTGAGATCAAGGCCGACCTCTGCACACTGCAGGGTGGACTTCAAGTCGGCCAAGGGGCCCTGCTTTATAGAAACAGCCAAGGCCGACTGTGCAGTAGATGCTGAGGATATGGTGGGAAAGTGGCCTCTTTTTATTCTGTCTTGGGAGACAGAAATACGCAAACAAAGATAAATATGACTTGGAAGACCAATGCAAAGAATCTGTAGGGTGGTGAGTTGGCAAGAACCTGGCTTTAGGTAGAGACTTCAGGGAAGGCCTCTGACCTGACGGACCCCAGCCTGGGCATCCCCCCCGTCATCCCCAGTGCTCTGTCTTTATTGCTCTGCTGCCGCCTGGGGACATGGTGGCTGGAAGGATGGCCAAGGCTTCAGAGTCACCCTCTCTCTGCAGGTCTCACAGGTCTGAGGCGTGCACAGCCCACCTCCCCTCCCAGCCATGCGCTCCCTCCTGCTTCTTGGCACCTGCTTCTTGGTGGTGGCTCTGGCTGCAGAGGTGAAGAAACCAGCACCTCCGGGCACGGCGGAGAAGTTGAGCTCTAAGGCCACCACGCTGGCTGAGCGCAGTGCCAGCCTGGCCTTCAGCCTGTACCAGGCGATGGCCAAGGACCAGGCAGTGGAGAATATCCTGCTGTCGCCTGTGGTGGTGGCCTCATCGCTGGGCCTTGTGTCTCTGGGTGGCAAGGCGACCACTGCGTCCCAGGCCAAGGCAGTGCTGAGCGCGGAGCAGCTGCGCGATGAAGAGGTGCACACGGGCCTGGGCGAGCTGCTGCGCTCGCTCAGCAACAGCACGGCGCGCAATGTCACGTGGAAGCTGGGCAGCCGGCTGTACGGGCCCAGCTCCGTGAGCTTCGCGGACGACTTCGTGCGCAGCAGCAAGCAGCACTACAACTGTGAGCACTCCAAGATCAACTTCCGCGACAAGCGCAGTGCCCTGCAGTCCATCAATGAGTGGGCCGCGCAGACCACCGACGGCAAGCTGCCCGAGGTCACCAAGGACGTGGAGCGCACGGACGGTGCCCTGCTGGTCAACGCCATGTTCTTCAAGCGTGAGTCCAGGACGAGACCTGCGAGAGGGCCAGGGGGCAAGGGTCTTCCCACAAGAACCGGGAACATGCTCTAGCAGCTATCCTGTGTTACACATTTTACTGCTTGTCATCCAGTTCTCAGGATCTGTAGAGGCAGACATTGTCACCCTTCTTAAATACTAGAAACGAAGTTTCAAGAGATCGGAGATTCAAACTGTGTAGATGCTCCAGGGAGGCAGTGCTACTATACATTTTCTCAATATAAATGCTATTGTTTGTAAAAGGCTATCTGGTTTTAGGGATAGTTGGGGGTCTTAGAAGGAGCTCAGGTGGCCTAGTTGTAAGAAGCTGCACTGCAATCCCAAAGGTATGTGATTCAAAACCACCAGCTGCCCCACGAGGAGGATGAACATTCTCCTCTTGTGCTATATACTGCCTCTGGAAACCCAATGGAGGGTCAGCTGTGAGTTGGTTCCAACAGCACACAGCAACAAGGGTTCTTGGAATCCATAACACACAGTGATTAGTTATGCCTCCGTGGGGCACTGCAGATCCATCCCACGCCTCTGTTCTCATCTTCAGTAACTCTGGGGTCAGGCAGTACCAAGTTCGCAGAAAGAACAGGCCCAGGGAGGAGATATACCAGAGCCAGGATTTGGGCCAGGTGTGTCTGACTCAGGGTCAATATTGAATTGCTTAATGAATATGTTTTAGTACCTATAGAGATTGATTTTGTTTCTCACATTAGCTGTGAGGATGAGGCAACCTCTCCGTTTCACAAATGACCCCAAAGTGGGATTGGTGGAAAGGTCTTATAGTCCGTGGGTGAGCCTGGATTTAAACACAGGTCTGTTGTTAGGGCGTCGTTTTTGGAGGATGGCACAGGATAGGGCAGGGTACGGATCTGTGGTCCATATTGTTGCTGTGGGTCATGTTGACATCTAACAACAACTGCTGTTGTAACGGTAGGGCAGAACTCAACCTGCTGGTATACACATTATGTTTTGGTTAATTTTTTTTTTTGTTTCTGAGACAGAGGCTAATCTTGGGGAAACTTCCTGCTTATGGCATTGAACCCTCAGCAGACAGGTAGATAGGAAGCCCAGCTCAGCCACACAGGTGCCAGGGTGGGGATGTGAACGTGGACACAGAAGAGCCTGAGCTGAGGGTCTTCCTTCTGAGGAATTCAGTGTCATGCAGGAGCAGCTGAGCGCTGACTGTAGAAATTCACAGCTTCAGGCAACATTCCTGGGGCTAAGACTCCCTTCCCAGAGCACAGAACCTGTGCTTAGTGCATGGGGAGGAGGTGGGCCACTGCTGGACCCTGGGAATGGAGCACAGACCCTTGTGACAGAGGCAGGTTGAGAGTGTGTGGTTGAGGTGGTGTGCACTGCAGTTGTGTCTGTGGGAGAGGGTGCCTTGGAGTGGACCCTGTGATCCGACCCTGTCTTCTTCCTCCCACTACAGCACACTGGGACGAGAAATTCCACCACAAGATGGTGGACAACCGGGGCTTCATGGTGACCCGTTCCTATACTGTGGGTGTCACGATGATGCACCGCACAGGTAGGTTCTTTGGGGGGTGGAGGGACTAGAGAGGTGTCTGAGCCAGGCCTGCCCCAGCCTGCGGCGTGCTCAGTGCCCTCGCCGCCCTTCTCTCAGGCCTCTACAACTACTACGACGACGAGAAGGAGAAGCTACAAATGGTGGAGATGCCTCTGGCCCACAAGCTCTCAAGCCTCATCATCCTCATGCCCCACCACGTGGAGCCTCTCGAGCGCCTTGAAAAGCTGCTGACCAAGGAGCAGCTGAAGATCTGGATGGGGAAGATGCAGAAGAAGGCCGTGGCCATCTCCCTGCCCAAGGGTGTGGTGGAAGTGACCCACGACCTGCAGGTGAGGCATGGCCCTGCTCAGGGCCTGCAGGAAGAAATGGTTTGGGCACCCACTTAGCAGCTCAGTGGGGTTTGCCTGAGCACCCTGGCTGTCCAGGCAGACCTGGTCTAGGCTGGAAGAGGAGGTAAGGGCCCTGCTCCTGCCCAAGGAGAGTTGATGGATCAGGTGGTGGTTAGCTTTGTTGTTGTTGAGTACCATAGAGTCAGAAGTGATCCATAGCTGACCCTCCACTGGGTTTTTAGTGGCAATTAATTGCACGGGAGAAGATTGCTCATCCTTCTCCCATAGAGACTCCACTTGGTGGATTCAAACCATGTGCCTCTGGGATTGCAGTGCAGCATCTTGCCACCAGGTCACCAGAGCTCCCTGATGATTAGTTCTACCAGTAGCTAAATGTCATTGAGTATTTGCTCCATCCCAGGCTTTAAGAGCTTTATCTGGGCTGCCCATGGGTTATAAATGAAATCCATATCTAACTGTACTCAAGAATCTGTCAGAGTTTCAAACTGGTCTGCCTGGTTCAGTCATGGCAGAGGAAGCATCACTAGAAGACAACCAAATTTTTAAAGTTACAGTGAACTACAAAGGTAGCTAGAATGGGAAACATAGGGGTTGAAACCTTGCTAGAAATGAAATCTCCTTACAGAAGAAAGGCAGTGTATCTATCCGTTGCATAGGAACTAAATCTCTTGGATTTGGAACATACTCTGAAATAGTACAGCCCTGCTCAAAGATGGTGGTACCAGTTTTAGTGCCCCTTTCCAACATGGCAGCTGACTGCACTGCTCAGAATGTGTGACCCTCTCCTGCAGTTCTGCCAGTGAATCACTTTTGTGCATGAAGACTCAGTGTCCCGTGGGACCGGTGTGGTAGTCAATAACCCCCGGCCTCACAGGCCTAGGATTGGGCTTCAGAGTCTCTAATTCCAGGCTTCCCACCACCACTACCACCACCATCCACCCCAGTCTTACCTGTTCTGGGTACCATGGGAATCTGTCAAATTGTTAAACCCTGGATCTATTCCTGTTTTGTGTCATGCAATATGACCAAACTAGTTTAAGAGGCAGGTAAGAGTTGCCCATCACAAGTCAGACACTCATAAGATGGCCTGTACCTATTAAACTCTTCGGTCCTCAAAACAAGTCTTAGATAAACCTGTTCTACAGATGATAAATCTGTAACTTTATCATAAATATAGATAGAATTGAGGTTCAGAAAGGTTCAGGAACTTGGAATTAGTCCTCACTGAGCCCCTGAGACATGATGTGATGTGGACATAGTGCCCTTCAGTGTGATCTCACCTGGAGAGCTCACTGCAGCGAGGTTCCTGGGGCAGTGACCCTGGGCCACCATCAGGACGTGTGAATGTCTAATATACTCCCACGTGGTGCTGATGCTGCTGCTCCATGAACCAACCTGCCATGATGCACTGGTCACGATGGTTCAGAGCGCTAGCGTTATAGTCAGACCTTTTCCCCAAGCCTCAGTTTTCTGATCTGTAAAGTGAGGATTAGACTCTTGCGATGTGGTTGTGAGACTGAAGAGAAGTGTAATTTGAAGGGCCCCTTGCTATCTGGCACATAAGAAGGTCCTCCCCTTTGAGGAATGGCCAAGTGGGGTAGGGGATGGAGGGTGAGGGTATGTGAACCTTGCCTTCTGTGGCTTCACCTGGCACCTACCTGGTCCCACAGAAACACCTGGCTGGACTGGGTCTGACTGAGGCCATCGACAAGAACAAGGCAGACCTGTCACGGATGTCAGGCAAGAAGGACCTGTACCTGGCCAGCGTGTTCCATGCCACTGCCTTTGAGTGGGACACAGAAGGCAACCCCTTTGACCAGGACATCTATGGCCGTGAGGAGTTGCGCAGCCCCAAGCTGTTCTACGCTGACCACCCCTTCATCTTCCTGGTGCGAGACAGCCAGAGCGGCTCCCTGCTGTTCATTGGGCGCTTGGTCCGGCCCAAGGGTGACAAGATGCGTGATGAGTTGTAGGGCTCCAGGGTGGGTGTGGGATGTCAGGAGGCAGCAGAAGGCTGCTGAGACACATGGGTGCTATTCTGGTGGGGTGGGGATCTGAGGCGTTGGCCTTGGACGTTCCACAGGGGTGGGAGGGTGGGGAAACAGAACAGGATTGCCCAATGTCTGAGTGAACAGGATCCTCTCTGCTTGGACATGGGCCTCCAGATTCCATGATGATGGGCCCAGAGACTCAGTGTCCTGTGGGACCGGTGTGGTAGTCAATAACCCCCGGCCTCACAGGCCTAGGATCGGGCTTCAAACAGTGTTCCTATTTATAAGCCAAGTATGCTTTCTGTGAACCAGAATTGAGCTGGAGGAAGGCATCACCCCAGCTCTATTCCAACCTTCTCGCCACTTCCCTCAACTGTAAACAAGGTGCTGAAGCCTCTGGGACCAGGTACCCCCAGAACGGCCCTGGCCCCAGTGAGGGGGATTGGAAGACAGTCCATAGCAAGGGATCCTGGCAAACTCTGGTCACGAATCAGGCGTCCTGGGATGAACTCTTTCCCCCCTGCTTCCTTCTCCTTAGTTTTTCCAAAGATGGGGAGGGAAGGGGGAACACGAACCTTTTGTTTTCAAACTAAGAGCTTATTTGTATAATTTTGTTTTTCAATAAAACTTTTCCAGTGACGTTTTGTGGGAGCATGGAAAAATATTGGTCATAGTGGAGCCCCATGTTAATTCTCAGGGCACAAGGTCTCATTCTTTTAAGCCAGGTTTGGTACTAACAAACCCTGTTAAGTGTAAGATATCAGTGGTTAATTTTACACAGATAATAACATGTGGCAGGCCCATTGAGTACTGACTGGGAAAATGATTTTGGGGAACTTGTGTCTCATTGCTTCTGACAGCCCTAGAGAAGAGGCTGCAGAGACTGGGTGTTTTCAGTTTTTAGTCTTCATCCTTAATTTCCAGCTGACCTTCATCCCATACCCAGGCCGAAGATACAGACTCAAGCAGGTATGTAGCAGGTTTCCTATTCAGGACTTTGGAAGGGAAGATGGGAAGGACTTCTGGAGAATCCTTGTTCTCACGTGACCCAGTGTGTTGGGATTGTAGCAGGGAGAGAAGAAGGACCCTACGCAGTCCCTCTTGAAACAGTTACCCAGGGTTCTGACTTCGTACCTTAGGGGCACAGAACAAGATACCAACCAGTGTCTAGGGAGGCAGAGGAAACTGGATCCCAGCTTCATCTTTGCTACTTGATCTACCTGGTCAAGCATCCCAGCTATAGTCCTCCAAGCTGTAAATAGGGTTGCAGAGTGGCCAACTGATTGAGTCCCATTATTATCACCATGAGGTATCAGCAAAACTATTCAGTCCCACATCCCAGACATAGGAAATCAGATCTCTGTCCTGGAGGTGGAGACGTAAGGACAGTGACAAGTACGTACCCACTACACTCACTTGAGCTTTCTGTTCCCAGGCTTATTCCCTGCCTCAGGGCCTTTGCACTATTATTTACTCAGAGAAGCTTGCTGACTGCTTAATATAAAGCAGCACCTTTCCCACCTCCTCAGTTTCTCTACAATGTTTTCCCATGTTACTGGCCCCTTTTCATTATGGTGGGATCCTGGTGGTGCTGTAACTAGAATGCTTGGTTGCTATCTCCAAGGTCCTGGATTTGAACCCACCAGCCTCTTCATTTGAGGAAGATTTACTTCCATAAATATTTATAGGATCCTATGCAGCAGTTCTCTATGATGTGGAATGACCAGTGGGGCTGGTTTGTGTTTCATGGGCGTATGTCTGTGTCCATGAGAATTTAGAACCTTGTTTGTTCATTGCTAGGTTTATTGCATCTAGATTCAGCATTTGACACTTCGCTGAGTGAATAAATGAAAGGGCTGTGCTAGAAGAAGGGCTCCAGGGCTGTGATACATCAGAGCTCCCTCCTGGAGCTCCTCTTACTCCCTCTCACTGGAATGGTCAGGTCCAACCCCTAGCCAACCTTCCAGCGGTTTCTGAGGCTGTAAATTACACGAGACGTCTGAAGACCGTGCCTTTCTTTCTTCTAAGGGGCCGCTGGTGGATTCTCACTGCCAGATGCCCAGCCTTTGGATTAATAGCACAGCTCTCCCAATATAATTTTTTTTTCCAAATGTTTTACTGATCTGGGTAGGTAGGGATTATCACTCATTTTACTGTTGCGATAACTAAAGCTTATATCACAGGTTTAGATGCCTTGCCTGAGGTCCCATAGTCTGTGAGCCGGGACTGGGATTTGATGCTGAACAACTTTTGCCTTTTTGCACAAGAAGGCCTGGGGAGGGATTGGCCAGATTTCAGAAAGAAAGGGGCAGGATGTGCTTATATTAATACAACTTGTGGAATCCCCACAATATCCCAGTTAGGTGGGAATCTAACACAGGCCTGTCTCTAACAAACATGGCTGGCCTGGAACCTGGAACTCCTGGATATGGGATTGGTGCAGTGAAAGAAGCCAGACCTGAGTGTAAATGGGGCCCTGATGGCCCGCATGTGGGGAAGGTACAACTCCTTTGCTCCCTTTCCATTCCAGACATCAAGCTTCTCATGGTGAGACCTGGAGTTGCTGGTGTGGAGAATGGCAGTGTAGGTGGGGTGGAGGGCAGGTTAGGGCTAAACCAGGGTCAGCACCCCCCAGTGGCCCATCATGGAGTCTTTCTTCCACTTGGGGCCATTGCTGTTCCCACCTGACCCAACTGTTGCCTTAGAATCCATTAAGGCTCAAGGGGACCTCCTATGTGAGTGTGAAACTGCTCCATAGGGTTTTCAGTAGCTGAGTTTTCAGGAAGGATCCCTGGCAATGGAGGTTATTGTGTGTTGGCCTGCTACTCCACAGGAGAAAGATCAGGTATTCTTTCCTGTAAAGATTTACAGCCTCAGTGGATTTTTGTTTAATTTCTCGGAAGTAAGTCGACAGATTTTTTTTTTCTGAGGTGTCTCTGAGTAGACCTGAAACAGCTAATTCATTAATTGTTTATGCCATTCAGAGACTACATGCCCCCCATGATGATAATTAAAAGTCTTAGAGAGGTGGTGACCCTGCTAGTTGTAAGGGGTGCAGGTGTGGGGAACTGAGGTTTAATCTTTTACTGACTGCCTACCTGGTGGTACAGATGGTGGTCTGGTGCGGTGGTGCTTAGCAGCAAAGGTGTAGGGATCTAACACCTGGCAGGAGTCCCAGTTCTTCTGTTTCCTAGCCATTTGACTTTGGGCAAGTTACTTAACCTTTCTAAACCAATTTCCTATTACATAGAATGGAAATGATAATGATTTTTATTAGTATTTACTTCACAGGTGGTAAGAGTTAAGTGAGATAATCCATGAGGGTGCTCTGGTGGCCTGGTGGAATCCATGATATTTGGCAAGTAGTATGTGGCCAGTAACTGTGAGTTAGGAGTAAGATAAGCAGTGTAGGATTACACAGCAGCAGTGGGATTTGAGCTCATGTCTCTGTGACGTCAAAGCCTGGTTCTTTCCTTTATGCCACACTACCTGCAGGGCATAGTGAGCTGATGTGCTCAAGGGACAGTCCCTGGAAGAAGAGTACCAGAGATGGAAGAGGAGAGAAAGGATTCTCAGATGAGGGAAACAACATCTCCAGTGTCTCATTTGTAGGTGGACTGAAGCCCCTGACCATTCCCACATGAACCAGAAAGCATTTCTGCACTGAAACACGCATCCTAAGGAGAGACCAACTTTGCTGCTTTATTTTCCTTCCTGTCATTCCTCCTTTACTCAGAGTGGGTGGAACTTAGCAGAGGAGACCAACTTTGCTACTTTATTTTCCTTCCTGTCATTCCTCCTTTACTTATTGTAGAACTTAGCAGGGGAGGGGTGGGGGACACAGGAACAAGAGGGGGGTGCTAAGCGTGCCACACAGTTTATCAAGCCATGAGGTTTATAATGCAGTTGCCAAATCTTACTGTCTAATCCATATCCTTGTTAGGTCTTAGGTGATATTTAGGGCACCGATCCCAAGATAAGAATTGACAGGAGCCATATGGGAGGATTTGGATGATGACCTTATCCCCCTCTGCCCCTTGAGGCTATAGTTCCTTTGCCTGAAGACATTTACCTGACTTTGCCTTGGCTGTTACCCTTGCTAAGTGCTTGTAGCAAGCCACTCCACACTTGGTGACTTAAAACCACATTTAAAAAAAAATTTAAAATTATTTATTTATTAATGATTTTGCCATTCCATGTGCTAGGAGGCCATCCTGCTGGTTTTGTCTGGGTTGACTGGATGTTGGGCTCAGAGGGGACAGTTGGGCTGCTCTCACTGCTGGATCATTGGTCTTAGGTTTCTTCATGGCATGGCAGCATCAGGGATCTGAGAAGATAAAGGTAGAAGCCACAGGCCTCTGAAAGCCTGAACTCTGCAACTGGCATGATATTCTCTGTATCACGGCAACTCACAAGGCCAGCCCAGAGGCAAGGGTTGGGCTATGAGGCTCTACCTCTGCAGACTATCTTATACATGAAAAACAGAAATGGCTTCTCTTCAGCCCCACTGCTATTGTCTGCAGCTCCATTATGACTGTCTCAGGGGGCTCATTACAGAGTTAAGTCTGTAGGATGTGCGTGCTCAGTGACTGTGAACTAGAATGCTGGGGAAGCATGCTTCTGGTGTAAAGGCATCCTATTTCTCCCTATATTCTCCTTTTTCTAGAAATTGGGCTTCTGTTTCCTCCACTCCAGTCTGCAATCCCAGGATCACTAGTGATCTCTTTATTACCAGAACAATGGCTATTTTAGAATATGAAAGCTGAGAGAATAGTAGAATGAATTTCCACATATCTGTAAGGAAAATTTCAGTTGATATCAGCATTTTTCTTTATTTTGTGGACACTTGACCTCCCAGGAAAAAAAGTTATTATTATCTAGCTAGTTGTCACCCTTCTTTATTAACTTGTCCTACAGTTTTCTCTATACTATTTGTTTACTAGTTCATAGGACAACAATTCTGTAATTTTTACTATAAAGCATCTCTAACATTGCTGTTGGTTTGGAGCTGACCCTCCGTTGGGTTTTAGGAGGTTATAAATAACACGGGGAAAAAAACACAGGGGAGATGCTTGTCTTTCTCCCTTAGAGCTGCCGGCTGATTCCCACAACCAGAGAGACATGGCCTTGGCGTTGTCAGCGCAACCCCCTATCCACTACACCTTGAGTGCCAGAAAGAGAGAATTCTGTCTTCTTGCATAGACTTTTAGAAATGAAAGGTATTTTTAAATCAATAGACACTTTATAATCTTAGGGAACTCATGTGGTCTCTGGTTCTATTGAACCTTTTCTTTTAGTGCTTTTCTGGTTTCCTGTCCCAGGGCTAGTTCCATTCAGGACCTTCCTTCCTCTGCATGTCTGTTAAATGTCGGTGTTCCCCAGGGCTCTAACTCAAACCCTCATTCTCTTCATTTTCCACACACTCCCTGGCTAAGCTCTTCTCTCATGGCCTCTCGCAGTGCCTCCGGATCACATTTCATGAGGTCCCATCTCTACCTTCAGATCTCTCTCCCAAGCTCAGACCCCCTTCCAGTTGGCTACTGAACCTCATCCTTGACTGTCCCACAGGCACCTGCTTCATTGTCATGTAACAAGTTGAGCTGTTTCTTCTGCCATAACTTTGTTTCCTGTATGCCCCATTCATCATCCAACATATACTTATTAAATGCCAATTGGGTAAGAAAAATGTAGACATTTTGGAAGAAGCAGTTTACTATGATAATCAAAAGAATGCACCAATAACAAGTGTTGGTGAAGATGTTGAGGAATTGGAACTCTGACACTGCTGGTTGCACTGTAAAATGATGCAGCCCTGGACTGTCAGCACCTGAGCTAAGTCATGGAAAATGTTAAACCAGATGACTAGAGGTGGAGAGATTTGATTCTTTGATGGATAGGGAGTGGGCTGACTTGGGGAATGAGAATGTCTGGACAAGGTAGGGACTCGGATTGCATGGTCTCTGAGCGATGGACTCAGATGTGATTGCCTAGAGGGGTGTTTAGGAAACCTGCGCATGGATCCCATGACCAGGGGAATCTTGGGGAACTCACTGGTCAAGCATAGTTTAGAGGGAGTGAAGCCATCAATGCATCACTGGCTTAGGATGGGGACAAGTGAGAACCACTGGGTTAGAGTTCACTCTACCTGATTAAAAAAAAAATTAACATGTCCATTCATATTCATATTCAATAGTCTGCTTAAGACTCCTGCTTTGTGACCAGGATGTCCCTGAAGCTTCCTTAAAATGACATTCCTGGAAGAGAGAGGGCTTCAACTAGATTTATTTTGGTTTCAAGCCAAGATAAAGAAATGGAGCAATATTTATGACCTAAGTGCCTTGGTGATACAGTGGTAGAGTTCTGCTTCCATGAGGGAGGCCAGGTTCTACTCTTTATGGCTACCTCTGTCCATGAATGGAGGCTTTGTTGTTGCTGTGAGGCTCACCAGGATTCAGTAGATCGTCTAGACTAGGATTAACTAGGAAGAAAGGTCTGATAACTACTTCTGAAAATCAGTCCGTGGGTCACAACGTTCCTATATGCAGCTAGTCGCAGGGATGGCGTTGGACCAGGTAATGTGGTTTCCAAGAGTTGGAGGGAAGAAAACATTGACTTGATGGTTGGGGTGTTCCTAGCATGGTATTGTTGGCAGCAGGAGCTGTGAATGGCCTGGAGGGTGGTGTGCTGAGATGGGGTGAGGTCGGTGGAGAGGAGGTCCGGGCATTAGGTAAAAAGTAAACCCTGAAGTGGAGAAATGATTCTCAAATACAAAGTATCGGTTTTAACCTGCCAAATGAACACTCTCAATGAGGATCTGCAATGGTTAATAGAAACCACTCTGTGTTTTCCTCCAGTAAGTGGCGCCCAGGCACCTTCTTTACCTTAGCTACGGCTCTGACTCCATGGCAACCAACAAGTGGTGCCCTGATGCAATTCATAGAAAGCATTACAGATTGCAGAATGTGTTTGATAAGAGGTGGTGGCCGCAAAGATAGTAAAGAGTGGGTTGAGTCAATATAAATTTATTTAGTAGGTAGAGTGGAAAGATCTGATTGGAAGTCAAGGGTGGAAGTTGTTATGTGCCGTCGAGTCGTTGCAACTCATAGCGACCCTATGTACAACAGCCCTAAACTCTGCTCTGTCCTGTGCCAATCGCACTGCCTCTGACACACTCATCCCGATTACCCCAGTCACTGAATCAATCCACCTCTTAAGAGTCTTCTCCTCCTGCGCTCAGAGCAAAAAAAAAAAAAAAGATTTCCAGGTTTCTGGCTGAAAATTATCAAGTTTCATGTTTGAGATGATGTATCCACCCCACGTCCTGAAGGATAGCTCTAGTGCACACCAATTCTTGCTCCCAGCCGTCCATCCCTGTGGACCCTCTCCCAAAATGTGTTACAATGTCTAGGCGGGGCACGTATGTTAGGGGAAAGAATCACAGTTTGAGAATAAATCGTGGACTTTCCTCGACCAACCACCAGGGGTTTCGGCGCAAAGCCTCTGATGAAAACCCCTAGATCCGGCCCCAGAGTGCACCTTCTTGCCTGGATGAGGCGTGGTTCGTGCGGGTCCCTCTCAAGGGCCCGCCAGCACCCCATGTCCCTCTGACCGGTCCAACTGGTGTTTCAAGACCCCGGGGAGTCTGGGTTATCCGTCACTGGAGCCCAAAGGCACAGTGCAGGGAAACGACCCCTGTTATCATGGCCTGGAGGCTGCGCAGGGAGTGAGCACCCGGGCAGGGCGTGGAGGTGTGCAAGTGCACAGTTCCTGCGGGCTGGGGCTGGAACGTTCCCACTGGTTCCTAGGCTGTCAGATTCTGAGCCAAGAGTCAGTCTTGGGGGTTTTATGGGCTGAGATCCTAACCCACCAGCCAGGTGTAGGCCCCAAGCGGAGCGACTCAGCTCCAGAAGCATGACGCTCACACAGGGCGCGCGGGCGCAGGATTGGCCGGGCAGGTTTGCTAGGGCGGGGCGTCTCCCCAGCCCCCGCCCACACATCCCGGCAGCCTCAGCGCGCCCCGCCCCTTCTTTTCGGAGGCAGCCCCGCCCGCGCCGAGAAGGGCGGTGTCTGTGCAGTAGTTATGGACTCTGCCTCTATTCCCTAAGCGGTTGCTTTTGTGAAGGCCATTTTGGGCCTTGTCTTGGTCTGCTACTCCTCCTCCATCCCTCATCCGGTGGTGGTGGTGACGGGGTGGGGCTGGGAAAAAGCTGCTGGAGGGAAGGCCGGCCCAGGGATGGATGCCGAGAGGCTCTAGGGCGACCAGAGCCTTTTCTGCCTTCCGCCTCCAACCCTGGCGGGGTGACCCCAAGAGATTCACCTTCCACCCCTGGGCTGTCCTAGGCGGTGAGAATTGGACTGGACATAGATAAGGGGCAGCCTGCAGCCCTTAAGCTCAGCCTTGCGGCACCACCTTGGATTTGAAGGTTTTCCATTTCCCTATCTAGAACATTTTACTAATAAGAGAATTGAGGTGTCTGTGGCTGGTCTGGACCTACGTCTCCAGAACCTAGTGGAAGTTGCTAAATTAGCCCCTACTGTGCTCCTCCTCTTGGTTGTCTTTTGACACTGTAGGCCACTCCTCCTCTCTGACTCGTTCCTGGGACCACAGGCTACTGGCTTCTTACAGCTCTGGGAAGCCCTCAGCATCCTTTGCATTTAAAACGTCCAGAGTTTTGACTTAGATCTGGTTTTCTTTCTGTTCTGTACACTTGCCTCACCGCTTGTCAGCTTGGCAGACTCTAGTTGTGTTGCAGTGATCCTAGCTCTGCCACCACTATTTGTAATACCTGCCCAGTCACCCATGACCAAATTTCAGGTGCAGCTTCCAGACTCAGACTAGTAAGGAACTGGCAGTCTAGAAAACCTTATGAAAGGCTGAAGGCTGCTCCTGAGACCTGAAGGTGGCGAGGCTCGTCTTCCATCAAGAGGGACCAGTTCTTGGAGAAGGACATCGTGCTTGTTAAGTACATAAAGAAGGCCAGTGAAAAAGGAAGACCTTCAACAGGATGGAATGGCTTATGGCTCCAACAAAGGGTAACATGGTTACAATCCTGAGGATGGTGCAGGTCCCATCATGTCAGAGCTGAGCACCTAACAAATGCAATACACTTATTCCTGGGGAGTTCAGCCTCACCCTAGTGTCACTTCAGTGACCATCCTCTCTCAAGCTTCCCCGCCCTTATTTCCACAAACTTTCCCCCATTCCCAACACACAAGGCAGTAGACTCTGTGACGCTGTTTCAGTTGGCTCAATCTCTGAACCCTAGTAACCAATGGCCCTGTTCCCAGGAAGATGTGTGTCAAGGGGCCAGGCGTGTAGTTCAGAGGGTAAGCTGAAGGAAGCATTGCCATGGACTTTAGTTCTGGTGTCTTCTTGTCTACAGAGCCCTGACTGGCTAGAACTCACAAGACAACACACTCTGAAGGGTTACTCCCCTGTTGTGCCAGGAAGGTCCTCACATAAAGGGAAGGGTCGATTATAGCCGGTCCTCTGAGGCTAGAAAACCTTGGTGCTGCTAGGAAGGGGGGAGAAGACAGGATTGGGGCCAATAGGGTGGGGAAGGTTTGCTCAGAAAACTGGACTTTTGCTGTTTTTTTCTTTTCATTGACAACCCCAGCCCACAGGAGTGCAGCAAGAGTCAGCTAGCTGACAGGCAGGTGGCTGTGTAAAGGGGCTGTGGAAAACCGGACTATTTGGAAACTCCGTACTTGTGAGGGTTTCTCTGCAGGAACGAGCTGCTGTGAGGTGCCACTGAGTCAAGTCCACCTCAGCAACCTGTTGTACACGAGAGCGAATCCCCGCCCAGCCCTGCACCGTCCTCGCAGCCTTGCTACATTTCAGGGCATTGTTGTGGCCACTCATTGAAGGTCCTCTCACTGTGCTTTACTTAACCAAGCATGATACCCTTCTCCTGGGATTGGTCCCTCCGGATAACATGTCTAAAATATGGAAGGTGAAGTCTTCAGTATTCTGGCACTCCATAATAGAGCCAATATTCTTTGTCCACAATAATTTGAAAGGCAACATTTCCTCTACAGTCCTGACTCATTGTCCCACTTTGTCATGTACATGACATAACTGAGAATACCCTGGCCTACACAGGTGCACCTTAATCCTTAAATTCTCATCTCTGCTTCTTAACATTCAAGAGGGGTTTTGCTGCAAATTTGTCTAATGCAATGCCATTTGATTTCTTGTCTGCTGCTTCCATGGGTGTTAATGGTGTTAACCATTAACAAGTAAACATGAAACAAGTAAAATGAAATCTTTTACAATTATTCTTTACTCAGCCTTCTTCCGATGCCTGGCTGTAGTTCTCCTGAAGTCCTTATCTGGGCTGTGCAGCTCCACACTCACAATTAATACTATGGACCCCTTGGCTCCGACCTCTTTCCTTCCTGAGGATTAAAAAAACTGGTCACCTCTACTGGTCCAATTTTCTGTCTTCGAGACCTCCTACACCCTTGGTCTAGTCCTCATGAAACCAGATTCTTTTCATTCAATGACTTCCAGAGGGCAGGGGGGTTTACCTTGGCTCTGCAGCCACTCCCATCTTGCCCCTTTCCACTTCCACCTGGGCTGACATCCCTGGTCTGAGCTGACCTGAATGTGGAGTAAGGTTCAGCAGATTTTAGGTTCTACCCTCGTACATATACAGAGATTTAGGACTAGAGCCTAGATTTCTTAAGTTTTGTCACTAGTTGAACTTTAAGATGGAGCCCTTGGAAAACTATTGCCACCCAGGATTAGCCTGCACTGACTAGGCCTCTACTCCTGTGTCTTCTGCAGGCTTCAGCTCAGCTCAGCCAGGGCTTAGCCTACTGGGATTTGGCACCTCTTGCTGGGCTTTCACAGGATCTGACTCGATTTGTCCTACCCCACAACTAGGTGATAGGATCCTTTCTTCAGTTCCTAAGTATCTCCTATCAGTCTTATCTCATGCGGACAATTCTCAGGAGCTGGAGCTTTATCAGACTTTTCTGACCCAATTGGACAACTACAGAGCCCTATACATACACATATGGGAGATGGATGGGCAATCTCATACCGTAACACTAACTGCCTCTGAAAATCTGCCGGAGGGCCAGCTATGGGTCAGTTCTGACTCAATGGTACACAATAACAACATACCTACATAAACACACACACAGAGGCAGAGAGACACTGACTGAACCAGAGTGACACCACGGGGCCAGAGTGACCAGTTTTATTAGATACCAGCAAGACTATACGATACGTGTTTCATGCAAATTAAATATGTGTCTTCAACGTCCCTGGAAAGGGAGCACATTCACTGTAAGCTCTTTCATTGGCATGTTAGGGGGTTAAGTGTCAAGGGGAACCCTCAATATATTCCAAATGGGGGACAGTTGGAATCATAACTGGGGGTGGAGGTGTGACAGTGGGCAGCTGTAGGCCTTTGGGACCTGGAATCTTCACAGGTTCAGAGCCCATAGGACCTTGGTCCTTTGCTGGTGCTGGCACCAAGGGATCTTGATCTTTGAGAGGCACTGGGATTACAGGAACTTGAGTCTTCACAGGCTCGGTGGTTACAGACCCTTGATTCTTTGGAGGCTCTGGGACTATGGAACTTTGATCCTTGACTAGGGCTGGGAACATGGGGCCCTGATTCTTCACAGAGTCGGGTCCCACAGGACCTTGACTCTTTACTGGTGCCACAACCACAGAATCCTTCAGATGTTCTGGGCCCAGTAAGGCTTGATTCTTTACTGGCCCTGTGACCATGGGACTTTGATCCTTCAGCTCTTTTGAGACGAGGGGACCTTGATCCTTGACAGGTGTTGGAGCCAAGGAACCTTGATTCTTCACAGATTCAGGGGCCACTGGGCCTTGGTCCTTCAGAGGCTCTGGTACCACGGAGACTTCTTTCTTGACTCTTTCTGGGATTCCTGGACCTTGATTGTTTAGAGGCCCCAAGACCACGGGACTGTGATCCTTGCCTGGTGCTGAGATCTCAGGACTTTCGTTCTTTAAAGGCTCAGGGACCACATGCTCTTGATGCTTAACTGGTGTCAGGCCCACAGGACCTTGATCCTTTAGCAGCCCTGGGGCCACAGGACCTTGTTCTTTCTTGGGTTCTGGGAGCACAGGACCTTGATCTTTTGGAGGTCCCAGGATCATGGGACCTTGCTCTTTCTTGGGCTCTGGGAGCACAGGACCTTGATCTTTCGGAGGTCCCAGGATCGTGGGACCTTGCTCTTTCTTGGGCTCTGGGAGCACAGGACCTTGCCCTTTTGGAGGCCCCAGGACTATGGGTCCTTGATCCTTGTCTGGCTTTGGGCCTACAGGGCCTTGATTCTTACGTGAATCACTGGTGGGTTGATCCAGGCTCCTGCAAATGAGAGAGAGATGGTCACTGTGAGAGACTGAGCTCAGGCTAGGGAGAGGCAGAGCACAGATTGCCTGAAAGGGCTTGGTCTGGTGGAGCTTGGGCAGGGAGAGCCAAGAGGAGAATCTGATTTCCAGTTTAGTACAGACTGGGGTGGGGCGAGGGGACAGGCTCAGAAATCATTCATTGTGCTCGCCAATTGATTATAACCTGCACGTGGCACAGAGGGTGGTGCCCTGGTAGTGACAGCAGTACTACAGCTTGATTTAAGAGTCCTCCAGTGGGCATCCCATCAGTCCACCATCCCTGTACGCCACCCAGGCCCCTCCTTCCTCCAGGAGAGTTGGGCCTATCTTGTGAGCCCTGTTTCAGCTATCCACTCATATGTTCTATAGGATAGGGTGCTCTTTCCTTGCTCTAGGGGCCTTTTGAAGTCTGCTTCCTTTCCTTAGCCCCCTTTAGGGCTGACTGTAGGGAGGGAGAGTCACAGAGTCCATGGTATACCAGGAAATGTCCTCCTTGTCTGTCTCCCCCACAAGGGGAGGAGCAGTTTATCTGAGATTGTTTGAAATTTCCAGCACTATTGCCAGTGGTAATAAAGACTGACTAGTTTTAAATTCTCTAAAGAAAATGTAACCCATGTTGCCTACACCCAGGGTGGACCACTTCCACAGCCCACTTCACCACGTGGTGTTGAGGCTACTAGCTGGGACTCCAGACCCATGAAGAGGTCCTAACTCACTCAGTCCACCCCTACTTGCAGCTTTGTTCTTTCCTGATAGCCCTCTACTCTTCAAAGGCCCTTTCCCTCACTTACTCCACGGTTTTTAGACTGATTTCATTACAGCTAAGACTCCAAGCCTTGCAACAGAATTCTCACGGGCTTCTATTTAGCTACCTTTCTGTGTACAATCACCCCTGGGCCACTGACATTATGGGCATTATGACACCCAAGGGCAAACATTGCCATGCATGGCCTGGGAAGTCTGGAACGTTCTGTTTAGAATGCAGGCTCCTTCTTGTAGGGTGCATGAGGATTGCCATTCAAAAACTGCTGCTCAACCAATGACACAAACTTCTGCACACCTACAACACATTCTACAAATCACTTTGTTCCAAATTTCATTCAGAAACACTGCAATCCTGTGAAATAGCCAAGGAGGATTTTATCTTCCAAAAGTGTCAGATGAAGATTCAAGGCCCAGAGAAAACAAGCGATGTGGAAAGTGAGAAGCGTGATTACACAAGAGCCTGGGTCCTTCCACATCGTCCTGTAGTGCCCAGCACATGGCAAGTGTTCAGCACAGGACTGCTATCACATACATAATTTTTCTACTTTATGGTCACTCAAGTCTTTATGCTTGAAACTACTTCAGCATTTTAATGCTGTGGCTGCAATATACCCACTGCTCCATGGGGGAGAGATGAAGTGGACTGCTCTGTATAAAGTTACAGACTTGGACACCATATGCAGCAGTTTTACCCTGTCCTTTAAGGTCATAAGTCAGAAATAACTTGATGGCAGTGGGCTTTGGTTTGCTTTTGGGAATATGTCCTATTTATTTATTAAAGCTAGCCCAATAAAACCTTTTCTTGGTAATGCTTAGGTTGTAATATGCTAATCTCTTTGGGCCTCCAGTTTATTGTCCATTCACTGGGCATAATGATATTTACTCAGATTTTTATGGTGATTTGAGAGCATGTACATAGAGTTATTTGTGCCACAGTATTATTAGGTAGCATTATGATTATTTTCCTATTAGAGATAAAAATTACACATATATGGAGGTTTTATTATTATATGATCTTCAGATCTAGAAAATGTGTTAGCGTCTTCAGCATCTTGGCCTATGATAGGGCTGACACCTCTCTGCAAAGCATGCAGGGGCACAGACCCTCTCGGTGTCTCTAATATTACAGCAGAGGGAGGGGTAGGCCAGGCTCCTGGCTCTGAATGATGCAGAACACTGGCTTCAGCATGACCTTAGGGCATAATGAGATGGCCAGTCCAGTCCAACAGAAGGCAGCCAAATCTAAGGATGGCATTAAAATGCTTCAAATAGCTGGTGGCTAGCCCGAGAGGGAAAAGAGTAATTCAGAAAACTCAGAACAGGCTCAAGCAGAAGATGAGTACTATCAGGTATCCTATTAAGTAGTGATGCAAACTGGGTGAAGTTCATCTTGAGGGAATGATGCTGTTGATAGAGGGAACAGAAGAAGTTGACCAAGGTTTAATTTGATCTCAGGACACTTGGGTAGCAAAACTAACTCCAGGCAGGCATGAACTCGTAATCCCCTGCCTGATAGGGAGGGTGTGAGGGGCATCCTGGGGGCAGAAGGCACAGAATGCATTTCCCCCAAGTGCTGCACAGAATTGGCTTTCCTGCCATTTCTACATTTCTCCTAAACCAGCTCTGAGATAATCCCAAATTTGCTTGGGTATTTAACTCTGTATTGTTTTGGTTGATAAACTTGTTTCATTAGTGGATTATGTGTCTTTAAAAATAATCATAGGAAGTTTTATAATTAAGATGAATTAAATCAAGCTCAAATATTATACACTTTTTGGAATTAGGCCTAAGGGGAAAAAAAACCTACATTTTATTCTAAGTATTGGTTATAGTTATGATAATTTGGCCTATTAGAATATATAATAGATGAATTTTGTGGTTTTTATATATAAATTGTGTCATAGATTTAGATTTATGATTTTAAGTTGAAAGACAAAAGATTATTTTATACATTTTTTAAATAATATTGAATATTTTGTGGTAGTCCAGTAATTTTCAGGTTTTAAAGCTAATTTAAATAATTTATAATATAAATTACTTTGTGGAACTCAGTTAAGTTACAGCGCTTTTCCCTTAGAAAAGATTGTTATGCTTTACTAGATTTTAGAATGTATTACTTTTTTTTTAGAATGTATTACTTTTGTAAATGAGGCATTCATTTTCAAAACGAAAGAGGCTTTTCCTACATATAAAATGGAAAAATCCCCACAGAAACTTAAGGAGCCTTTGTGCTCAATGGTTATATACTAGACTGCTATCTGAACATCTGAGGCCTCAACCCACCAGATTCTCTGCAGGAGAAAAAGGGGCTGGTAATCTGCTCTCCCAAGGAGGACACTCTCAGAAACCATGTGGGGTGTTTCTACCTTGTTCAACAGCATCCCTGAGTTGGTATTGACTCCAAGGCACCCACTAACAATAACAACAGCAATCATTACTTGGTTTTACAGATCTCTGCTCAGCTTCCCTGATTGTGAAGCACCCACCAGGTATGACTGGTGACAGAAACTGTGGCAACTCTCATGGTGCCCTCTGTGCAAACATAACGAGGTCCCCTCCTTAGGGGGGAAGCCTGCTCATGGCTTGGTAAGCAGAAGCCAACTGGATCCAGCCCTGTCAGCCACAGGTCTAACTTTCACAACTGAATTTCGTGCTCTGAGCCAGCTGCAAATCTCAAGATGTCTTATGCCACCGACCCTTCCACCTTCCAGCGTGTGTTTTCTCAATGTGTTGTCCTCAGGAACAATGATAATTTGCCAGGTTTATGCTGGCTACTATGCTGCTTATTGCTATAAGATCTGGGGCAATTATAACCACAATCATAGCTTGCCTCAGTTTCCACACTTGTAAAATGTTGTAACAATATAAATGTCAGGGACTATTACTGTAACAGATGATTAGATGACCTTGTTAGGCAAGAATGTAAATAACAATTCTAGATATATGTAGAGTTCTTTGGAGTACTGAAATACCTCAAGAATTAGTCTATGACTATAATGAAGGTTGTTAAGAATGTACAAAACTGTTTTTATGCTTGTTACCTCATCTCATCTAACTCTCATGGTAGTGAGGGAGAAGGGAGAGAAGCTGGTGGTCAGTTTTGTGATGTCACCCTCCAGACGCTTCCTTTAGCTGCTCCACGCAATCCCCATGCCACATCTTTGTTTCTGCTTCCTAGATTTCTTCTATCCATTGTTGCCTACTGAAGACCCATAGGCAAGATCCAGGCCTGACTGCCTGACAAGATCTTCTTGTAGTTTACTCTCCGAATAGCTTGTCTGTATCTCCCTGGTTGCATCAATTTAGTGTTCTTCTCCACCTCCACGGATATGCCAGAAACACATCAGTTATCCCACAGAACATGTGGGCAAACAAATTTACTGAATTCCTATTACTGAAAGCTCGCTCATATTCTGTCCCATCACCCTAGCCAGAAACCTGGAAACATGTTTTATTTGTCAGAAACGTCATATAACAAGTCCCATCTATTCCAGCTTCTAACATTTATCTCTTGAAGGTCTCACTTGCCTCTTCACCGCCATCTGCTGTACCAGATTGTGGTTCTCTGGACCACAGTTACAGCTTTCTA
The DNA here is from genome assembly GCF_000299155.1 of Elephantulus edwardii. Classification (NCBI taxonomy): domain Eukaryota; kingdom Metazoa; phylum Chordata; class Mammalia; order Macroscelidea; family Macroscelididae; genus Elephantulus; species Elephantulus edwardii. Next base: position 14,951,501 of record NW_006399775.1, read on the forward strand.
ATGGTATCCCCGCCTCATCTATTATGGTTCTCATCCAATCTATTACAGACATCAGAATGATCTTTCAAAGAAGGCAGACTGACCCAATCACACCCTTTCTGTGCTTACAATCTTGCAATGGCTTCTCTTTACCCTAAGAATACAGAGAAAAGTCTGTCATAACACTCCACATAATCAACTAGCCTGCTCCAATTGCCTTCTGTGTGCAATGGCTTCTCTTTACACTAAGAATATAGAGAAACATCTGTCATTACACTCCATGTAGTCAGCTAGCCTGCTCTGATTGCCTTCCTTGTCTCTAACTTCTCTGAACACCTTGTTCTCTGTTTCTTGACCATCCCCTATTCTTTCCCACTTCATGCTTTGTATGACTTTTGTCTCCTTCTGGAACAGTCTCTTGCTCCCTCTTCACCTGGTTAACAGCTATTCATCTTCCAGCTCTTCGCCCACTGGAGAACACTTTCCCAGTCCTCAGACCAGGCCAGCTCTCCTGCTATAGGTTCTTCTAGTCCCTGGAATTTACTTTCCTAGCCCTTATCACTACTACTTACATTCTTTTGAATAAGTGTTTTCTCTACTAGATTTATGTGTTCAGAGGGTGGAGACCATGTTAGTTTTGCAAATGATTGCATGCCCAGTGCCTCCAATAGCATGTGACCCAGGGAAGGACCTGAATAAATAAGGCAATAAGGGAGGAAGGAATGAGAACTTTTTTTTCCTGTTCCGTTTGCAAAATCTAATGTTCCAATATTACATGTGACATCATTAAGTCTTATACATATTTTTTGCCCTTCTCTTATTTCCATGGAGACAGACAATGTCTTGTGGTCACACACACTGATATTAGTTCCATGCTTCACTAGAATCTGGTAGCATGATTATTGAGCCTTGCCCTAAAGGAGAAATGGCTTCTTTTGCTACCATTATTCCTATCCCTGAACACAATTCTAATCTTATAACCCATTCATGTGCGTTTTCTGCCCAGAGTTTTTGCAAATGCACTACGAAGGCAGCCAAGATCTTGGTCCAGGGCCTGCATCTTGTTCAGACATCAGGGGACCTTTGGACCCTCTTTGGGTCCTTTGACTTCAAGAAGAGACTTCTGTGCCAGGCTGTGTGCTAAGAGTTCTACAGGTATTATTTTGTATCATGTGAAGAGCGCACTGGAGGCGAAAGTGCACTGATGGATCTTGGTGGGGGCAGCAGGGAGATGTCCAGAAGAGCTGCGGTATTTGAATGCTGGCCCAACTACTTCCTAGTCACAGTATATTTAAGTCTCATCTTCCTTATCTATAATATGGGCATTTATAGTATAGCTCACGTTTCTGGGAAGATTAGTTTGTATGATGGTCATGGAATGACTTCTGGCATACAGATGGTATCTAATAAATGTTAGTTCCACAGACAGACCAAATGTCCCACCCAACAAATGGGAAACCAGGCCTAGAGTAGACAGTGACTCTCTTACAGCTGCACAGCTTATGGATGGTAGGTCTAGGACTAATGGTGGGTGGGTGGGAGGGACGGAATAAATTTACTTGGAACAAAGAGATGTAGCAGGGGCTGAGCAGAGCCTAGATTACCACCACTCTGGGGCCTTTGGCAAGAGATAGGGGAAGCAGGGGGGATGGCAGTGCACAGTTTAACATAATAGTTTTGTGTCCTCTTGTCTGATGACATAGCTCTAGGAGATGCACCATAGTTCCCAGACACTGACATAATCCTCAACATAGGGACTGAAAATGCAGCCACCTACATAGGAGTGCCAAGGAAACCATCTTTGAAAGACTTCTTATTCTTATGAACAGTCTGAAGGAGACAAGGAGTTCTTCAAACAAGAACTCTTGCTCTCATCTCTCTCCCTGACAAGTCTCTGTGGTAGCCTCTATTTTAATAATTATGTTGTTTAATAAGTATCTGCCTCTCTTGTTAAGACTGTGGGGCTCTGTTTTGTTAATCTCTGCATCACAAATAACGAGCGTGGTGTCTAGCCTATAGTGGTACCTAGCAGATATTTGTAGAGTTGGACAAGATCTACTGAGCACCCATGGGGTGCTGGGCCCTGATTGGGGCCCGGCTTGGGGCCCAGCAATGAGTTCTGACTCCTGACTTGAAGAGCTCCAGGTGTGGCAGGAGGCAGCCAGCAAACACACAGGTGAACACACCACCACCTCCTGTAGCTCTGGCCCTAATGGTTCCTTATCAGCTTGTGTTTCTGCAAACTGGAGAGATTCAAAGATCCTTTCCTGGAAAGATCGTCCCTTTCTATTCCATGAAAGCACAACTCCACAGAGCCAAATAAAAAGCCTCCAAGTAGAAAGACAGACCTGATGGGTCATCAGGCTTCCAGAACCTCTGCTTCGGGATTTTTACCATCTGGCGGCCGGGCAGGGAGCTGCTCAGACAGCCCCGGGCAGGTGCACACAGGGCCCTGTGAGGCAGACTCCTCTGCGGTGGGCCTGAAGTATAGGCCCTCCTCATCTTTTTCAAACTGCCAGAGGAGCTCAGCCGTTGAGACAGTACCTCAGCCCTCTATGGACCATACCACCAGAGCTTCCTAGACCCTGAGTAGAAACTTTCATTTCAGTGGGTCCACTTCCCTCTCAAGGGAGCCTGAACTTAGTGGTAAATAATTGTACTGCCAGCCCAAAGACATGTGGTTTGAATCCACTAACTATGAGAGAAAGGCCATCTCCTGTGTGATTTACTGCCTCTGAATATTTGTTGGAGGTTCAGCTGTGGTTCGGTTCTGACTTGATGTTGATAACAACACTCCTCTCTCACCTTTGCACTGTTACTGGTTTTATGGTTCAGATCACCCTTTTAGGTAGCAATGTGCCATGTGCTTCAGGACAGTTTTTTTAATTCTTCGAAGGAGGCAATGAGTGCATCCTTGTTCATGATTTTCCTGGGCAAGAGAAATCCACAACAGCTTAGACACCTGTTTTGTGAAGCCCTTACTTGCCTGAAGAAATGTCTTCATTAACCTCAGATTTCTCCTCACTTCCCTACAGAACTGAAAGAAGTTACTGATTTCCACATAGGACCACTACCCTAGAGTGGTCCTAGAGTCTACACCTCCACTGATACAGCCCTTAACTTCGTTAGCTTTCTTTCTGGGACAACAGAGAGGCTTCCAGAGCACCTCCTGTTGCCGAGTGAATCACTCCTCCATGATTAACTGTTACTTTCCATTTGAAAGCATGCCTGCCCCCTCCCACCTCAATACCAAACATTTTCCAACATCCTGGCCTGGCGGGCTTTTTGCTCTTTGAGGGTAGAGGGTTTGTTTGCTTCATCCTTTTCCTTTTCCTCTTTGTTCTCTTCCAGTGTTCTCCCTTCCCTTGCTTCCTTCTTTTCTTCTACAAACAATTCTTCAACGTCTCCTATGTACTAGGTCCCTGTATATGGTGGAGAGTCAGAGAGCTCCAGCTAGGGTCATGCTCTACTGTAAGAGGCCTACACTTTTTGAGAACTCAGGAGTAAACCACTTTTTAAAAATACATTTACTTGATGGATAAATGCTTCCTTCTTTGTAGCTGCCTTAGCATTTGTCTATCCTCCAAAAACTATAGTTTGGATGTACGGAGGACATATATCTCTTTATGGGTTTTGGGAGGACTTTACAACCTGGCATTTGATTGTCATAAAAGCCTAATTGGCCAGCTAGAGATGATTCCATTTGTGAAAACCAGGCACAGAAGGTGAAGGAAGTTGTCTAAAGTCACACAGTGAGTATGAAGCAATTTCAGGACCTTAACTGAGGGTGACAGACTTTCAGCCTAAGCTCCCTCCATTCTGGAACAAGACCCTTTGGCTGTATGACATCAAAGGTTCTACGCTTGTCTGCAGACTCTGAACTGGGTCAGGCTTGAGATGCTCCTGCCTTGGCTCTGCCTGATGTAGGACCCCAACCCAGAGCTTCTGAGACAAGTGGCACTCATGAAATGCCAGCCTGGTCGAGCCCTTCTGCTTTAGCCCTTCCTGTGTGCATTCCATGTGGGTCTCTGGGCTTCCCTCCTTAACATGCAGCAGACCTTGGGAAAGAAAACAGCCCAGAAAGCAGTGGCACCCAGGCCTACACACACACACACACACGTGCATCCTGATGGGTGTAGTTGCCATCTCAGGCCACACAAAGTCCACTCAGAGAAGCCTGTCATTGCTCCAGGAAGAGCAATATGGACTACAGTTGGGGGTGGGGGAAGCCAACAAAATGTCCCTATGAGGCCTGGGGAGAAGGAAGAGGGTGGTGAACTATCCTGATCAAACCAAGCATCTGTGACCTTCACCTGACTCACTGATGGTTTTGGAGGGAGGAGGGCAGGATGAAGAGATGGCTGGTTCAGGGGAATGCACATAGTCACAGCAGGAATCCGAGAGACGGTCCCACAAGCACTGGACAGAGTGTAGAGTGTGCTCTGTTGTTGTTGCAGGTGCCTTAGAGTTGAGTATGACTTGTGGCAACCCCATAAACAACAGATCTGACCCCAGTCCTACCCTGCGCCATCCTCCTTATCTCTGACACACTTGAGTCCTTTGCTGCAGTCACTGTCAGTTCACCTGGTTGAGGGTTTCCTTCTCTTTAGCCGATGCTACATTTTTCTAAGCATGATTTAGGGTCACTCAAGCCTGATTCTGCCTCATCATTGACAGGCTGTGTTACTTTGCTCCTTAATCACCAGATTTTTGTATCTTCATTTGTAAATGGAGTAAATTCTTATAGACACTGTAGCCCTGTTGTGACCTGGAGAAGTGAAAATAAATGTTTACTCTCTTCCCCTGGACTGTGCTAACTGCATTTTACAACAGCTCAACCAGAGGCCTGGGCCAGGTTCTCAGTGCAGAGAGCTTCTCTATTCCAGGGGAAAGGGATGAATGAATTAGTTTTGCTTTCTGCTTTGTGACTTAACTGCCCTCCTTACCCCTTTTATTCCTTAAACCTTTTCTAGGTTTGACCTGCTAACATCAAACTCATTGCTGGTCAAGTTGATTCTAACTCGGTGACCTTAAGGACAGAACAGAATTGCCCTATCTGGTCCTCAAGGCTGTAAATCTTTATGGAAGTAGACTTTATAGCTTCCCTCCCGGATCAGCTGATGGTTTGAACTGCTGACCCTTTGGTTAGCAGCTGAGCTCTAAACCACCGCACCACCTGGGCTCCTTAAGTAAATTCCCAGTTGAAGAATAAATATTTTCAGAATCAGGGTTGGCTGCTTTAACACCAGGAAGGCAAAGCCAAGGTCGCAGCTGGTTTTCTCAGTGGACTGCCAGGGACCAGATAATCTGGTTAATGACCCCTTTTCAAATGTAAACTGCTGCAAGGAGAAAACCAGGCAGTAATGGCTCCATTCTGGTCTGGCTCCATCTACAGCAAAGGACAGGTTCTGGATCAATTAATCAAAACTGGCCTCATGTGTCCAGAGAGAATCAATCTAAATGGATGTGCAACTGCAGAAATGGAAACGCCCCAGGTGACTTGTAGGGTGCACTCAGAGAGGCGAGCTGAGGTGGAGGAGAGGGGACGGGTGGGTCAGCTCTGGAGGGGCTTTCTCTGTTGTGTGGCTGAGGGAGTGGGTGTAGCTCCCAGCTCCAGCTGCCACATTTTCCAGGACCAGTGGTGACAAACAGGGAAGTGGAGGTCAGCGAGACTAAACAAGTGCGCTCACGACAAGGATTCCCATGGCAAGGCCACTTGGCTGGTTACAACATCCTCACAAGGCCCTCACCACAGTCCTATGAATCCTCTGCCACATGCCAGCCCAAACCTCTGTACTAAACAAGTTCTTGGAGAACAGTATCCTTTTGCCGACCAAACTCTTTCTTCCTGAATTTGGGAATCAGATTTAGATGCTGTTAGGTGCATATGACCCACAGCAACCCTATGAACAACAGATCTGATTCCTTTCTGTGCCATTCTCACAATCAGCTGTAGATTCGGATGTGAGGAGTATTTGGATTATTATTTCTTTGAAGCTCACAGAAATGAAGACAGTCAGCCAAAGCCACACAGCTGGTAAACAGCAAAGTCTGGCTTTAAGAGAAAGTTCAAACCAGACCTGGACCCACTGCCATGCAGCTGATTCTGACTCACAGTGACCCTGCAGGACACAACAGCCCCATCCCGCGGGGCTGCCAAGGACATACATCTTTACAGAAGCACACCGCCCCGTCTTCCTCTCCCACACAGCCACTGCTTCTAAGCAGGTACGTCAGCTTGGGTTTGAACTGCTGACTATTCAGTTAGCCACTAAGCATAATGCACTCAGGGCTCCATAAAGGAAGGCTGGTTTTCTCCAATTCTGAGACATTTTCCTATGAAACCTCTTTGTCACCCTGGATTCAGCGCTACACTGAGCATAGAATGGGATTAGCCAGAATCTAAGATTGCATTCTAACAAAGACTCTATGATTGTATGAAGTCAGCACTCTTCAGACAAAGCAGTGACATTAAGTCCAGGAGTCTCCTGTTCTTAAAACCACCTCATCCTATGTGAACAGCGACAGCTATCAGGTAGATAAAGCTTTGTGGAGGCATCATTGAAGGGAACAAGTTGGGTGGACCTGGTAAACATGGTCATTCATTCATTCATTTAGGCATTCATTAAAAGTTTCATAAAACAGTTCTCTGTTACAGGAGGCACTGGGCCAGGAAGGACCTGTCCCTTGCCCTGGAGGACACAATACATTGAGGGGACACAGACACGAGCAGATGACACAAACATGTGACAAGTTCCATGATGAAGACACACATAGGGAGCATCTTACCCAGCCTGGGAGGCGCGGGAAAGGCTTCCAGGAGCTGTCCCCTGAGCGGAGTCTTGAAGGATGAGTAGGAGTTAGCCAGGTGGAGAAGCAGAGGGCATTCTGGGCAGGTGGGGCAGCGTGGGGAGAGGCATGGAGGTGAGAAGCAGCATGGTGCAGTGAGGGAACAGTAAGCTTCCGCAGGTCAGGAGGAGCCCAGGGATGGTTTTAAGCAGGATGTGACATGATCAGATTAGATAACACTTTGCATGTTAGAATGATCCCACCAACAACAGTGGATAAACAGTTCATTGTCATTGTACTTCAAGTTATCTTGGCCCCAGGTGAAAGCCTCGCTCAGTTGAGGTAGTTACATACAATGCCAAACAGACAAGTAATTGAGGGCCACTTACATGAGGTCAAGAAGCAAAATTTAAGCCCAATTTCAACGGGTTGGAATAAAATGCACAAGATTGTGGTCTCTGATCTACTGCCTCAGGAAATGGATTACAGTTTTATCCAGCTGCCTCTTGTATCAAGTACATTTCTTTTGAATGAAAGAGATATTGGACCATTCTGTATTTAATAGTCATGACATGCTTCAGCCATCCAATCAGTTAATTCAGTACCAAAAGGAGACACTGCTTACTTGGTGGAGACAACTGAAAACATTTGAGCTAGCTGCGCATGAAGACCTGACCTAGTTCTAATTTCCCCTCTCAGTTTACCCAGGCACCCCATGATTTAGAGGATTTTAGGCAAGTGGACTAGAGGGCTTATGATAGCCCAGCAAGACTAGGGCACCATGGGGTATGGCTTCCATTTTAGCTAAAAAGTCCAGCTTGTCTGATACCTGATTTATGTGCAGCCGCCCCCAAGTCACCTGTAGGTCAGGGGGCATAAACTGCCCAGGCTGCAAGTCAAAACTCCTAGACTCCAGTCTTTCCTTCATTTTTTCTAAGTTGGGTCAAGCTGGCTGGAGGCCCTATCCTCTTTGCACTTTGCTCTCCTCGTCTGTTACCTGGGGCCAACATCTGCTTCACACTAGCAGGGTTTGGTGGAATGACACAGACTGCCTGTACCATAATCAACCAACATAAAGTGTTAGAATTGTATTGTTTGGGTCTCTGGATCCAAGGTAATTAACAAGGTAATTCTTTATAAAGATCTTAATCTGATCATTTACTGCAATCAGCTTTGTGTACTGAGATCACTAAAGGTAACTGTAATGGTTAAGATTCTATGATAACTTGACTTGGTCATAATTCTTAGTGGTTTGGCAAATAATATGTAATTGTCCTCTAGTGATTTTAGGATCTGATAGGAACAATCTATAAATGGAAAGGGGAGTTTCTTAGGGGATGTGGCCTGCATGTAATATATATGGATGTCTGGCAAAGTACTCGCTCTGTCCATCCTGCATCTGACTTGTCATCCTGTGATCTCCTGTTCATGGGAAAGGAGCCAGCAGCCTGCTAGCTAACCTGCCAATCTTGGGTTCATCAGATGCTATAAAACACGTAAGTGAGTTAGAAGAAGCCTGCAGCTTGGCACCTGACCCACAGATTTGTGATTTGCCAGCCTCCATGATGGTGTCAGCCACTTGGTGGAAAGAAACCACACAATGTATTTTTCTTTATCTATGCATGCACTGGCTTAGGGAGCCCAACCTAGGACAGTAACTATATCCCAGAAAGTGAAAACACAGGTTTTAAGAAATACTACTATAATGGAAGGGGCAGGCATCTGAAATGATTGTGCACTCAAGTTTTTACTTTGGGTTCCCCACAGCCACGATGCCATTTCATTGTAATTCAGTTCAAAGTTACGTGGCTGTAACAGCAACCACAGCCACTCAAGAACCTTGAGCTCAAGTGCACTGTCAATGCTAATCAGTGGTCTTACAATAAATAATAAAACACATAAAGCTGCCAATTCTACTTGTTATCCTAGTTATTCTAGTGTGGTTGTGGCATTATGCACCAAATGGCAATGGGTGAGGCTGGTTCTAAGAGGGCTGGTGACATTCATTTGAAACAGCTACTTCTCCTCTTTGCTATGAACAGCAGCTACTCTCTGGACCATGCTGGCCTCAACTGGAGGCAAGGGTGGCTCTTTGCCCTAATTGGAGACGGTCCCCAGGCTATATCCCTACAAAACCTCCCAAATCTTTGATACTTGTAGTCCTGAAAAATCTAACCTGCCTTAAGGGGTTTTAGCAGTCAAAGGGCCTTGAAACCATCACAACACTGTCAAGGACCCCAAAACCTTTGTGATATGGGTCTGACACTTATATTTTAAATTTTAATTAAAAAGGGGGGGAGGGGGAGGGGGCTCTGGTCGCCTAGTGGCAAGAAGCAGCACTGCAATCTCGAAGTCATGCAGTTTGAGGCCACCAGATGCTCCGCAGGAGAGGGATGGGCAATCTACTCCCGTGCGAGTAACTGCCTCTGAAAACCTGCTGGAGGGTCAGCTATGGGTCGGTTCTGACTCAAAGGTACACAACAATAACAACAATAAAGAAACAAGGAAAAAATTTCACAAAGAACTAACAAACTCTAGAGGAAGTATTAACATACCCTTGTATTTTAATTCCTGTAAGTCATGACCTATTTGAAAACCAGAGGTGTGGTTTTGCTATTGCTGGTTTGCAGTCTTAGGGAAGCGATATTAGCTGTGGGTTATATGTTTGCCTCCCTGAGCGCTAGCACAGGAAGCTCTGTGAGCCCTGATTATGGCAGCGTCCATAAAGCTAGTGAGGCCCCGTGGCCTTCCTGCCCTCTCTGATGATTCTGTGGTATCTCAGCAGTACGTGTTTCTACATGTACTCTACCCCCTATGCCCCTCTCAATCCATTTTGTCTTTTTCCCTTAACTGACAGAGGTGAATAAAATGCATGTATGCATTTGTTTTATTTACTGAGCAGCATTTTGTGTTTCCTGCCTCATACCAAAAACAGGCAGGTGGATAGAATATTTTCTATTCATCCGGGAAAAAAGTTTTCTTATTCGGTGACCCTTGATTCCTACTACTTTTTAATAACAAAACCCAGAGATTTGGGGTCAACAAATGTATAAAAATCTTGCCTTTGAACTTCTAGTCCAGAGAAAAAGATGACCTGTGGTTGTTGGTGAGGTTGTGTGGGTGAGGGAGAGAAGCATGATGTGAGAAGCATGCACGGGGGGAGGGTGCAATCTGGGCGTATGGAATGGAGATCCCAGGCCTTTGTGTGACCGAGCTCTGCCTGTGTCTTGACTTTCCCCAAGTGAACTAACCCCCGGGGCCTGGACCCAGCAGTTGCCTGAGCCCTCCACACCTTTGCCCATGCAGTTCCCTCTATCTGGCATGCCTTAGCCTCCCCCAGCCCCGTTCACCTGGTCAACACCTACCCATCTGCTGAAGTCCTCCCTGATTCATGGAACCAGCTAGAATGCATTCTTCCTTCATGCACCATTGTGATCAGAGAGGCTGGGTCCTGGTCATCCTCGTTCCCCTAGTGCCCAGCACAGTGCCTGGCACATAATAGGTACTCAGTGAACAAGTGTTGGATAAATAAAGAGGGATCACTCGTAGTATCAAATCCATTGTCTCTTGCTTTAGCAGAAGGGATATTAAACTAGGCAAACCTGGCTTTTAGCTTTGAGGTTCCCCCTCAGGCCCCACACTACCCCAACCTCATAACTGTTCACTTGCCTGCAGGTTTCCTCCTGCACGGCCTGGAATCTGACTCCCATTTATTCTCCAAGGCACCCTCTGCCTTAGAGGCCTTCCCATCCCCAGAAGGAAGAAACCTGCCCTTCAAGGTAGCTTTTAGCTACCTGATCTGTTGCCATCTTACTCAGCTCACACCCATGTGAGACACACAGCTGTATTGGCATACCATACCCGACACAGTGAGCCAGCCCCCAGAGGGTGGAACCTCCATAATGGCATAGATTAAATGAGTTAATGAAGGCATCTCTGCCAGCCGACAGGAAAGGGCAGGGGGTCTGAGTCCAGCCTCCCCACATGGTGAGGTGGTGCCAGGCGCAGGCAGTCACTGGCTCCCGGCAATGTGGGATGAGAATGTTACACTACCTTGTTGGCCAGTGAGTCTCCCGGTCCATCTTCGCCTTTCCCACACTTAGCTCTCACTGCTTGCAATTAGTATCTGAGAGGCAAGCTAACAGAGTCAAGCTGTTATGGAGAACCCCAGGAAAACTGCAGGGCACAGCTCATCTCGTGGAGAATGGCTCAAATGGCAAAGGCTGGTTCCTTCACCTACTCAGCTGGGCCTCACCAAGGAAATAAGATCAAGAAAGTGGTGTTCGTCTTTAGCATTTATTAATAATTGGAAAAGCTGTTAGCTTAGGGTTTTTTTTTTCTTTCTGAGCAAGCACAGACCATAAGCACGTCACAATCAATTGGCTATACATGAATATTTTTCTTGTCATTCACTTACTAACAGGAGGAATGAAATAGCACCAAGAAGAGGTGTGCTCTACACATTACATAGACAATCTGTGGTATGCAACAAAACCCAGGCCACAAAATCATAATTAGACACTTCCTGTCTGCCTCAGAGAGGCAAAGGCATGTGGACCAGTGGGATCGCGTGGGGTGGCTGCCAGAAAGCTGCAGGGGTGCCAGCGGTGGTTCTGGAGGTCAACTTTGCAGGAAGGTGAAGCAGACAGTGGGAAAGCGCAGTCCTTGCTCTTGCCAGGAGATAGGGGAGGGTGGAGACTATAGGGACCAGTATAAAAAGGGCAGAACAGGCATCCGAAGCTTGGTCACCCTCAGAAAGGCAAAACCAAAACACTGTGTGTGAAACTATAACCAGTTTCAATCAGTATGCTTGGGATACAGAGTAAACCTAGTAGAGCTCTATCTGTAAACAATAGAAACCAAAGGAAATTTCTTGTCAACATTCAAGAGTCAAAGTGAATTACAAACAGAATGTGTGTGTGTGTGTGTGTGTGTGTGTGTGTGTGTGTGTGTGTGTGTGTGTTGGGGATAAGCATTAAAAACAGTTAGATGGTGTGGATTATTCAATATACAAGTTTAGCACAGGGTTACTTGTGTTTTACTTGCTAATCTAAATTTTTCTTTTTTACTTGCTAACATAGGGTCGCTATGAGTTGCAAGCGACTCGACGGCACATAACAACAATAACAACAACAACAACAACAACAACAATCTATAGTGAAGAGTGTCACTTATTTTTCACCATAATTGGCAGCTGTGAACTGTAAGCAAGCAAACGGTTCACAACAGATGAATAAATAAGCCCAAGTAAACTTGTGCTTACTTTGCTTACTAGGTACTTTGTCTCTGTCAGCTGGAACTCTGAAGAGGCTCTGGTTCTGCGGGGAAAATGCTGTGGGGGTGTGAGACACTGATGCTAGCCATCCCTAGCAGCAGGACGTGATGTGGTGAAAGAGTGAGAAATTGGGCACTAAAGGGTTATTAGGCAAGTGCATGTAAGCCTGTGCTAACTGTGCCTGTGGGCATCTGACACTAATTGTAGAAGGAATAAAAACCTTCTGAAGCCTCCAGGAGTGCTGGTGGCCAGTGAGCTAAGCGTTGGGATGCTAAATGAAAGCTTCCCTGCAGAAGAAAGGTGAGGCAGTCTGCTCCTATAAAGATTCTGCTGCCTCAGAAGCACTGTGGGGTTTCTCGTAAGGCTGCTATGAGTTGGAATCAACTCAAAGGCAGTGGATGGTTCTCTTAAAGCCTCAGGTGGGCCAGGGCAGGAAACTTAGTCCCCGGGGGGTGGAGAAATCCATGGGGCTGTGCAGTAAACACTACAACTTGGGATCACGCCACATACATCCTTCTGGTTATGTGTCTGGGGAGGCAGTCTGATCCACATTTGTTACTGTGTCCAGCACAGTGTCTGACACACAGGCATTCAGTGAGTGAACACTGACGACAAGTTCCCTGTGTGCTATAAACTTAGACAAATATAAATTGGTGAATTCTGTGGATAAAGTACAGAACAAGATGTTAGAGATCTCTGGTTAATGTTAAGATGAGCTAGCAAATAGCTGGAATCAGTACTGAGGTGTGCGTTAGCCATTTCCAGGTAGACATTAAAGTCTGTGATTCATAAACGTGGAGACTTGCTAATACCTCCTCCTTTCTTCACCACTTCTCCTTCACAGCTCTGCATCCTGAGACAGGAGGAGGATGCAGGGGCCTGACAGTACTTCATTTCTAACATCCCTGTTCTCTTTAAGAAGTGTGGCCTGTATAGCACATGCTAACATCATTTGTAAAAGGCATTTTAGTCAGCCCTATGTGCTTGTCTAATAAAGTATACAGAGACTTTGTTGCCTGGTCCCCATAACAGAGAACTTGTGGAAGGAAGCACTACTTCCTCTCAGCAGGAGGGACCTGGTGGACTTTCCAGGTAAGGAACTGTGGGACTTTGACTATTTATCACTTTCAAACAAAAGAAAAGAAGGGCTGAGTAGAGGCCTGATGTCATACAACATAGCCCAGCACTTTGAGAATGCCGGGGACAGTAGGTTCTTTATGCACATGTGCGAAACAATATACACATCACAAAGCTTTATGTTTGCAAATAGAGCTTTCCTGCTAGATGATTTGGGTTCCTCATGAGTAAGAGGTTCCCTCATGGTGCACTGATTAAAGTGCTCGACTGCTATCTGAAAGGCCAGTGATTTGAACTCCTCAGCTGCTCTATGGGAAGCAGTCGGCTCCCATACGGCTTTACAGCTGTGGAAACCTGACAGGGCAGTTTTGCTCTGTCCTTTGGGTCACCATGAGTTGGAACAACTTGGCGGCAGTGGGTTTTTTGATTTAGTGTGAACACTGGGGATCTTTTCACACTAACTCCCTAATTCCTGTAACATAATCCTAGCACAGCTAGTGTGTGTGTGTGTGTGTGTGTGTGTGTGTGATATGCGTTTGGCCACATGGACACAAACACACCGTAATTTTGAGAACTGCTTTCATCCACCAATGAGGCGATAAATGCTCACTAACCACTTGGCAGGGAACTCGCCTAGTCTTTAGCTATGGTATAGAAGTTTCCTTGTCGTCTCTGAGGTACAGAACAAGAACAGTTCAGAATGGGAAGAGTTAAAAATCACCCCATTTGCCACTATGTCTATGTCCCACTGTGTTTCCTTGAAGCCAAGAAAAGTCACTTTCTACACACACTACGCTTACACCTTGAACTCACTTCCTCAGCCACCTTTACTCAATTGCTCTACAAAACCAGCAGCACCAGATAGGTAGTCTATTGAAGGTAAGTAAACAGAGACAAACTATGTCCTTTACTTTGTTACTTTCCTGTGACTTCTAGAATGTACCTAAAACACCTAACCTTTTCACCACCCTGGCCTAGTTTTATTTATTTGTGGCTTATCTAGGACTCATACACAATTTAAAGTACACTGATTAGAGAGACTTAAGAGAGCCACACATTTCTTATAGAATATTCTATGAAAAAGAAAAATCACTAACTTAAGAGACACAACTCATTTCATTTTACTGACATTAAAAGCCAACTTTGTGTGTGTGTATATATATATATATATTTTTTTTTTTAAACAACATCCACACATTTCTCAATTGCTGAAGACCAAATTGTATTTGTTAACACAGGGTAATTATCTGCATTTGGGAAGAGAACATGTTTACTTAAAGTTCAAAATTAATGACCACTGAGACAGACGTTGGAGCAGAACCACAGGAGAAGCCCTGCAGTATCCCAGCACTACAGGAGACTTCGTGAGCAGCCTGGCCTCAGCGCTCCTGCCCTCACGGGCATGCATCTCACTGATGGGGAAGGCAGTGCTCACGTCCTGGTGTCCCTGGGAGCCAGGGCCCTCAGGCTCCCTGCTCTAGACTTAGAAGACAGCCATATAGCCTTTGAAACAGGATTTCTCCATAACAATAAACAAGCCAAAGAGCTCATAGGACACTCAGGACCAAGGCAGATGAGAAGCCTCTAATTAATTTTGTGGCCTTTTTTTGTTTGTTGGTTAAAAAAAAGAAAAAGAAAGAAAAGAGAGAAGAAGAAAAAGGAAAAGTGCAGTGAAATTTACTCTTTAGCCTCAGCCAGTTTATTGTTCATCTCTTTACTTTGCTCCTTGTCGTCAGGTTTGGCGGGGCTGCTGCCCTCTGCACTCTTTTTCTTGGTGACACGGCCCGACACCACCTGTTTGTCTTTGGCCTTCCTTGGGGCTTTATGGCTCGCTGAGGTCTTTTTTGGTTTGGAACTCTGAATACTATGTTTCTCCACCTGCATGGAGAGATAAAGAGACCGCAAATACAGAAAACAAAAGGGGAGAGGGCAGGAGAGAGAGTTTAGAAAGAAGACAGTATTAATCAGAGAGTAACAGCAGCGGTAAAATCTGACAGTGATGGAAAACAGCGTATACAGTCTTTTCATTGATGTTGGGCCCTTTGGCTTCTGCCATGTGAACTGCCTGGTCAGTCATTGTGGCAAAACTCTCGTTGACCACACTGGCTCGCTGGCCCCACCAGTCCTTAACCCTAGACTGCATCGGGAGAAGTACTATGTCACAGCACTGTGCAGCATCTGCTGTCCCTCCCGGGGGGGAGGGGGAAAGGTTAAACCTCATCACCTTATCCAACGGGGACAAAGGCATGTGACTTGCTTTTGAAGTGAAATATGAGTGGAAGTGCTGTGGGTCACCTCCAGGCAGAAGATTCGAAAGTCAGCATGTGCTTCTAACATTTCCTTTCCTTTCTGCCATAGAGAGAAGTGCCCCATCAGCCTGAGCTCCAGCCTGAAGATGTGAGAGATGTAGAGAAGAGCTGCAGCCAACCCACAGTGGACGAGTGTAAATCAGAAATAAACCTTTGTTGATGTCAGACACACTGGCTCTGGCTGCCTTATAACTGCAGCCCAAGGCAGCTTTGCCTCTGTTTGTGAGCTCATGCAGAAATGGCCTCAGTGAGATGCTTTGGGCAGGGAGGGCTCCAGGCTAGACAGGCCTTCAGCATGGCCCAGCCATCCTCTCTCTTCTTAGCCCACTGCACTCTGCCCAAGTTCTAGTACAGCATCAGATTACCAGTAAGCAAGGTAAAGCACAGGCTGACTTGCGTTTACCTACTAAACTCTACTGAACAATGCACACTTCCAAATATGAACAGCATCTTCCTCTCTATCAGTGCCTACCCATTCAGAACTGGATTTGGTTACAGAATCAAAGCCTCTTTTCAAATTTACAATCCCCAACAGGGACAGAGTAACCAGTAACCAAGCCTACCCGTGCTGTTGAACAGGTTGCCATGTTTTTCACCACATGAAGTGGCGGAACACATGTGAAACTGTTACTGTGCTTACTGGGTAGTCTGCTCCTGTGGCTGGCCTCTGAAATTGTACAAGCAATCATCACAATTTGTGTATACATGAATTAATTACATGTGTAATCTGGCAGCTAGGTTTGAAAATTTGGCCTTAATTGGTTCCTCTCACTCTTGGGAGATATCCTGGTCTTCTCTTTCTCAGAGAAAAAACCCTGGAGCCACCAGGTGGACCTCCTCGAACCCATTTCTAGATTAACTGTCCCCAGTTTTCTCTCTTTCCTCTCTTTGAATCTTCTCTGACAAGTTGGGTCACTCATTCACTGAGGTCTAACAATTTTCAGTCATCCCTCACCTATTAATAAGATAACCAATCACCCCACTTTGTTCACGGCTGAGGTATTTCTGGGGTCACAGGACATTCAATGCTAAAACTGGAAGACATCCAGGTAAACTGGGTTGGCTGATCTCATTCCCCATAAACTAGTTCTGAGCCAGGTAAGGACCTCCATTTGAGTGTAAAACTCTAGGACAAAAGCAGGGACCTATTTAGCTTCTAAAGCAGTGATTCTCAGGCCTTTATCTGCTGTTAGATATAAGAGAGCTGATATCCAGACATTTCCCTGTGCCCTGATGTCATGGAATATGGTAGGCAGCTTGGCGCATGTGATTCCTGCTTCACCAGTTGTATCTCCAACATTTCTTTCTCATCATGAAACGATACTGAGATGCAAATAAGGCAGAGTAGTGTTATTAAAGGAAAGTCTCTGAATCCACTATCATTCACTCAGAAATAGAAATCATTTGCAAACTGTTTATTCTAGTAACAAATGACTGGCAAACATCTTGCTGTTGGGGTGGCAGCTATGATGGATTGGGAGCTGATGGTGGATGGTGTTTATCAAAGGGAAAGATGAGAAGGGGCAGGCCATCTTCAAGGGGCAGAGGAGGTGAATAAGGATCCAGTGACGAGAGCGCTGAGATGAGGCCAAGGCTGGGTGGGGAGGAATCTGGAAAAGGGGCCTGCAATCCTGGATCAGTCCTTCAGGAGCAAAAGCACAATTATTTTATGATGAGGGAATACAGGACTCGGGTGAGACTTTCTGCTACTTTCCCCACCCCTGAACCTAGATGTCTGGCAATCTGCTTGTTATTATCTTTATTTTAGATAACATGTCTTTTTACTATTCCTTTTGAATGTAACAAATGCTCCATTTGAAGATACCTCTCTGTCTTAGAGTTCTATAGCAGAAAGGAGGGGTTTTAAAGAAGCCCTTGGTATGGGAGACCTCCCTGCCCCTCTGTGCTCTGCCGCAGTTAACACTGCCGTCCTAAGTTGTGATGATCTCCACAAGGTAAGTCTCACCTTTGGGGGTTCCTTGAATGGTTCACTGTAGAGGCTTCGTATTCTTCGGCGATCAATGACCTTATTATCAGCTGGTGAGGGCTTATTGGCTTCCCCTTTGAACTGGGCGCTGTAGCTGGTCTCATGCGCCATCTTATCATCTGGGGGCTTGTACTGGGGCTTGGCCTTTATTGGTTTCACGGGCTTGACGTCTGGCCATGCTCTGAATTCATTCCTGTGAATCAAAGAAAAGTGTAAGTGAAATGAGACATCCGTATGCCTGAAAGCAGAGCTCCTAACACAGGGCCACAAACACAGCAAGCTTTCAATTAGTATTTAAGACATCAATTGAATGCGGCTACAGAGTTAGCTTCACTCTGCCATTATGGCTATGTGCAAATTTGCCTTCTTGCAATGTCAATTGAGGTTGGAGCAATAGCAACAATACCCTGGAGGAAAAGCTGAGGTTTTCAGATTTGGAGCCTGTAAAATCAGCCTCAAAACCCCAATCCACTCAGTCTTTTATGAGTTTTACAAAACTGTTGAATGCTTATTAAATGCAAGGTTAAAGAGCTGTGAAAATTGAGACCACATATTATCCATTTTCTAGCTGGCGTCAGTTGGTTGCACTCATGGTGATGCCTGTGTAGGAGTTAGAACTCTGCTCCACAGGGTTTGCAATGGCTGATTTTCTGGTAAACACTTCACCAGGCCTTCCTTGGTCGGCAGCACTTCTGGATGGACCTGAACTTTTTGGTCAGCAGTCAAGCATTAGTGATTTGCACCACCCAAGTGCTCCTGGGCACACACTGCCTGCCGTGTCTAGTCGACAAATGCTAGCTCCCTTTCTCTCTTTGCTAATGAAGAACCGATTCTGTCCAGAAATCTGTATGAGTAATTCTTCCTTTCGAACAGCAAGGGCTTGCCTCTTTTTTTTTTTTAGGGCTTGCCTTTTATAGTGCCAGAACGTTATTATTTATTTAGTGCCAGAACTTTAATGATACCAATAATTGAATTTTTAAAATTTATTATTAATTTCAATGAAAATTTACAGAGACTTAGAATTTCCATTCATTCATTGTTGCACTTTTCTCCCCTTCCAATACTCCCCCCTAGGACACTCCCCTCTTGGAAAAGTAAAAGAAAAATTCTTTCATTGTTTTACAATCCCTTCCCCCAGGTCCACTCCACTATACAGCCTTCGCTCTAGATTCCTGTCATGACAAACAGACCTAATCACATATCCCTTTTAAACAGTTCTCTCCCTCATCTGTTTCAACGCAGTATACATTATTGAACCCATCTTTCTCAGTCTCCCCCCAACCCTGATGTCAGTCCTGTTTTACAACAGTGGCACCATGCAGTATTTGTCCTTTTGTGACTGAGATACTTCACTCAGCATAATGTCCTCCAGGGTCACCCATTTTGAATAATATTGTATGAGTTCCTTGTTTTTCAATGCAGCGTAGTATTCCATTGTGTGAATGAATATACCACAGCTTCTCTATCCATTCGTTTGTTGATGGGCACCTGGGTTGTTTCCAACTCCTTGCTATTGTGAACAAAGCTGCGATAAACATGGGTGTGCATCTATCTGCTTGGATGTCAGTTATGGTCTCTTTGGGATATATTCCCAGTAGGGAATTGCTGGGCCAAATGGTATCTCTATTTGCAACTTTTTGAGAAAGCGCCACACCACTTTCCACAGTGGTTGCACCATTTTAAACTTCCACCAACAGTGAATAAGGGTTCCAGTTTCTCCACAACCTTGTTGCTTGCTGTTCTGTTAAATTTTGCTGTTCTGACTGGGGTGAGATGATATCTCATAGTAGTTTTGATTAAAAAATTCTTATGAAATGCTTAAATTCTTGCAAATCTGAAATAGGCAACATGTAATGAACAAAACTGAGGTATCACAACTAAGATCTGTGTCGAGCTTTTATGTGGCCGAGAATCTTGGGCTTTTGTGGGAGGGGCCACTGGTCCTTACAATGAATGGACCCAGCCTGCTGCTGGAGTGTGTGTGCATACACCATCAAATTGGATCTGACTGACACAGGAGGAGATTGCCCCTCCTTCTCCAGCAGAGCAGCTGGTGGATTCAAACCACACACTTCTGGCATTGCAGTGCCTGCTGCTCTTTTTGAGTCAGCATGTTAGCTTCCTGTGCTCCAGGTGGTCATCTCTTGCCCACAGCAAGCCCTCTCGTGGTTTCTAATTACCTGCTTCTGATTTGTCATAGGTCTGGAGAGTAGATGACAATGTTCAAAACAGGGTAAAAGAAATGTAGTATCTGATGGAGGCTGCTGCAAGGGTGCCTAGTGCTTGTTAAGGGCCTGAGACGTGGTGGGTGAGCCGAGGTTCCTGCAGCCTTTCTAGGACCTGTTAGCATTTGAAACCATGAGAAGTTGTGCTGGGGGAGGAGTGAGTGAGTGGATATCTATGGAGTTGAGACATGCCACTCATTCCTCCCACCTCCAGTTACCCTTCAGTCTTGTATGGGGCATGTGCCATGAGCAGGAGCAGGTAGCCACAGACAGCAGTGGAAAGTGCTCAGCCTGCAGTGGAGACACGGCGGTTCTAGTTCGAGCCCCACCTGACTAGCTGTTGAGCGGACTTCTCCCTTCCTTGAGCCTCTCCTTCCCCACTTGTAAAATAAATGACTGGACGAGACTACTCACAATGTCCTTCTATTTCTGAGCTTGCTGAGTTGATGAAGTTGGCTTGGTAACACTGAGCCATTTGCTGTTGGTCATTTACCTCCTCATCTCTGGATTTCTTTAGGAGAACTGGCTTATATGAAACGAGACTCCACTGTCTCCTAAGAGCCCTCCTCTCAAGCTTCAGACTCACCTTTCCTGTGTAGCCTGGACCTCCCCCTACATTTCCCACCAGCAATTCTGATATAGTATACCTGAACAAGTCTTTCCTGCCAAAGTGTCTTTCCTGGGGGCTCCCTCATTGTTTAATTTCACTCATAATTTACTTACAAAATTACTGGATGCTTATGATTTGTGTGGAAGGATACTGAGGTGGAGCCCAAATGGACTAGGGAACAGGCCCTGAGTGCAAGGTAGGGGAGGCAGAGAGATCTCAGGTTATTCTGGAAAAATGTGCAGAGTCATGATGGAGACGGATGTAGGCAGCACAGGGAGGCGCTCCTACTCTAGCCTGGGAGTCAAGGAGTTTCTGGAGTGAAGTCAGAAAGGCTGACTGAGAGCTGTCCAGGGGAGTAGGGGCAGGCTCCAGGCAGCACTCGGCTGAGCACTTATAGGGGCACACGGAGGTCTTGGCTCCTCGGGGACTTGGAGGCAGATGGTGCAGCTGGGTTCATATTTGGTTGGTAGGTACAAGATGAATTATAAGATCCTGCTAGCCATGATAAGGAGGTGACATGGATTGCCAAATGATTTCAAACCAAAGATGAGTGTAATCAGGTTAGTTTTCCAGAAGAGAATTTTAGTGACAGAGAATGAAAGAGCAGGAGGATGGAGGTGGGAGCTTTTGATCCTTTCTCCTCCTCTTCCCTTACTCATCTCATGTTATCATGAGCTGAATTTCTGAAACATCTTGTTTCTTCACACAAGCCTGGGGTTGGCCCAGGTTACATAATGGGACTCAGGCCACGACACTCTGTTTAAGACTTTGGGCTCTCATACCTTCTCTTCCATTCTTCAGCCCCGAAGCCCTACCTGTCAGTGGGTGCCTGGCACTGGAATCTGGATCACCTAGAGGTTCAACCACTATCTGGCTCCAAATATACAATAGTAGAAACCTGGATTTCTCTACCTCTGCCTAATTCCAGAAATAGGACTGAGATGAGTATACACTGTTCCTAAGCACTGTTTCTGGGTCATCTCTCCAGGCCAGCATCTGTATCCTTCTGCACCTCTGCAGCAGGCTCTGGTGGCAGGCAAGGGCGTCACTGTGAACCTTATCCACAGGTGTTACTGTGGGAAAAGCTTGGTAACCCCTTGAACAACTTGGTTACACTGTCTTCATAAGACTCTTTGTTAATAAGTCCCATAATTAGCTTACTGTAAGTATGACAGACACATATAAACTCAAATTCCATTAGTCAGAATTTTCTTTATACTCTCCAACAACTAATCTTATGCCATAAAAATAAAATTAGCTACCATTCATTGGTTGTCTTTCAAAAGCTGAAGTGATGCATATATATATATATATATATATATATATATATATATATATACCTATATTCTCCCTAATCCTTACAATAACTTTGAGAGGGAATAAAAATGTTATCTTTTTTACAAAGGAGGTAATCAAGGCTCAGAGAGATTAAATGGCTACAGCAGGCCACACAGCTGGCAAACAGCAGAGGTGGTGTGAAGTCAGGTCAGTTTTCACAGCACATCTCCTTTTCTCTACATTCTGGAGTCATTGCATGTCTGGCCTGCACTCACCGGAGACGTTGGAGCAAATGCTGTGTGCTAGAGGGTTTATATGGCACAGCCTAAACTAGATGACATCCTAGCTTCTCTAGCCCCCAAATACCCAACCCAGAGTCTCAACCTATTTCCACTGAGAACTGATTCACTGCTAACTCTCCGGTTAAGGCTGTAACTCGCATAGTAGGAGATTACTTGTCTTTTCCCCTTGGAGTCACTGATGGATTTACCATCAGAGGGATGTGGCCTTTTGGTTAATAGCACAACTCACTGTGGACCAGTCCAGAACCAAAGGACCAGACCTAGCCTGAGCCAAAGCATGGAGACTCGGTGGGTGAGGTTTTCCTGGATGCTCTCCTTTGAACACCAGTGTCACGTTCAGTGCAGTAGCTAAAGCAGGATTTTGTGCCTTTCTGACCAGGCAAAGTTTTCAAAAAAATGTCAACTCACTGTTACTGTGTCAGAATCAACATGCAGCTGACCCTCCATTAGGTGAGCAAGGTTTGAGTCACATAGAAGGAGTTAGCCCATCTTTGTTCCAAGGAGCCTCTGGTGGGTTTGAACTGCCCTAATGGTATATCTCTGGGTTGGCAGGGTAAATCCCTACACATTAGGCAGCCAGAATTCCCTAAAGAGTTCACGTGGGTCAACAAATATTCTGCCTTCATCTTTTCCTATCCCTCCTGCCCCTGGCTTTAGATGGGCCTCTTATAGTGGGAATTTTCTTTTCATTGTGTATGCCTGACATCAGGATTAGAATGCTGGTCCCTGTTTCCTTGCTTCTGATTAGACAGGCACATGATGCAGCTCCCACTTACAATGATTCCTCAGAATGACAGGGAGGGCCTGTGACTTGGCCTCAAGCTTTACTTCTTATTTGGGCCAGCAATACCTTTTGTATTTTCATCACTTACTAGTGTTATAATTGAGTGAGAAGTCTCTGTGTGTCAGGCACTATGCAAAGACCTTTAAATGCATTACCTTATTTAATCTTCACAGCAACACTCTGTAATAGATATTATCTACGACCCTGAGTATAAGGACCCTATGCAATGCTGCCTTCTGACTTTCCTTCTACTCGGTTTTCACTTCTGCTGTTCCTGGACCTGGCACACTCTTTCCCCTACACCTCCAATTACTGAAATACTGCACAACCCTCTGTGCCAGGTTTCAGTGCTCCATCCTCTAGAGAGCTTTTCTCAATTGCACAATTGAATTAAGCTTGCCCTTTGTTAACCTTCACATCTTTGTAGCACTCACTGCCCTAACTTACAGCAGAGAACTTTCTTCTCTGGCAGATTGTGCAACTGCTGAGGGACTGTCCTCTTGCATCATGTAACACTCTACATGCACAGGACAGAAAGCAGCATGCAGCCCCT
This sequence comes from Elephantulus edwardii, assembly GCF_000299155.1. NCBI lineage: Eukaryota > Metazoa > Chordata > Mammalia > Macroscelidea > Macroscelididae > Elephantulus > Elephantulus edwardii. The sequence goes on from NW_006399775.1 coordinate 14,974,669, forward strand.
ACCTCACAGGTGTGAAAGGGTAACTGGACCCAGTCAAGGAAGGGGCACAGAGTTGCGTTAAAAGCATCCCATGGTACCTATTTCATTCCCAAAATAGGTCCAGTTATTTGAAACTTCTAACAAAGAAAACATGGTAGAAATGACAATGCGTAATTTCTCAGTCTAGAGCACAAAAGACATTGCAGCCTCTCCTTGCTCTCTCTTGGATCATCTAGGGGCGCCAAGCTTTCTTATCATAAAGACACTCAAGCAGCCCCTATGGAGGGGTCCATGCGGCAAGGAACAGAGGCCTCTTACCAACAGCCATGTGAGTGAGCCATCTCAGAACCGAACCCTCAACTCCACACAAGCCTTCAGCTGATCTCATGAGAAACTCTGAGCCAGACCCTCCCACCTAAGTCATGCCTGAATTCCTGATCCTGAGAAGCTGCATGAGATAAGGAATGCTATTTTTTAAGCAGCCAAATTTGGGGCAACGTATTACATAGCAATAAAGCCTAATAAAATCTGATCAGAATTTATTCTCCCTAATGAAGGAAATGGCTTTGAAACCCTCTCCCCTCATTTCAGCAAGGGAGAAGATCTTGGTCTGAACAGAGAAGAGGAAGCTCAAGTTCACAGCAGGGCTACTACAGCAAGTAAATGAAGAGAGGTCACAGATACTGAATGTGAACATTTACAATCTTCCTCAGAAGGCAGCAAAGCCTCAACTGTGAGATTTACACACAGAAAGAAAACATTCTTTTATGGTTACCAGGGATGAGAGGGAAGGGAGAGGAGAAGGGAAAAAGCTTCTATGCAGCAAAACAAACAAAGATGGCCTGACTTAGGGTGAGGTCAAGGCAATAAGCCATGGAGAAATGTAAACCCCATACGAGACAGTGCTGTCTCAGAACACACAGCACATGTGGGCAGAAGGAAATGACCGACAGGTTAACAACGAGAGGAAACGCACAGAAACGGGGCTAGGGCGGAGATGGTTCAGTGAAAAAAGGGAAGGCTCTGAAATGAGACAAACCTGATGCTATCCCAACTCTGACCCTCAGGTCAGCGATTCTCCAGATCTGAATTCTAGTGAACTAATTTCCTTTTTCCATTCTGTTTTGGTTTTAGGTGGGTTCTTTTTAAAACATTTTTTGAAATTATTTGAAAATACACAAAGCAGAATATACACCAATTCACTAATTTCTATGTGTACAAGTCAGTGATATTGATTACATCCTTCAAACAACACAGCTGTTTTCAGCCTCCTTTCAAATTGTTCCTCCTATAAGCATACCCTCACCGCCCCCTAAACTTTCTATCTAATGCTTTGAGTTGCTATTGTCAATTTAGGGTGCTCTGGTGGCCTCACGTCTCTGGCAGTTCCAATCTAACATGGGCTCAGAGGTGGAAGGATGGGCAATCTCCTCCAGTGTGGTTTACAGCTTAGAAACCCAATGGAGGGTCAACAGTGTGTTGGCTCTGACTCATGGTGGTGAGTTTCTGAGTTGTCATTTTGACACTAGACAGTTCTTTGAACACTATGTTCAAAGCAGACACACTTTTCTAAGTAACCTAACCTAATGCTTATCCTAAAGAGGACTTTAGCTTTTCTAAGAAGATGGCACCAAAAGTGAAGAAAGAAGTCCCTGCCCCTCCCAAAGCTGAACCCAAGTAAAGGCATTAAAATCCAAGAAGGCAGTCCTGAAGGGCATCCACAAACAACCACACAAAAAAGATCTGCATGTCACCTACCTTCTGGAGGCCCAAGATGCTGAGACTCTTAAAACAGGACAAATACCTCCAGAAGAGCCCCCCCCAGGAGAAAGCACTTGACCACTATGCCATCATTAAGTTTCCCCTGACTAATGAGCAAGCCATGAAGAAGACAGAAGATAACAACACACTCGTGTTCACTGTGGATGTCAAGGCCAACAAGTACCAAATCAAAGCTGTAAAGAAGCTCTATGACATTGATATGACGAAGGTCAACACCTTGATCAGGCCTGATGGAAAAAAGAAGGCCTATGTTCGATTTGCTCCTGACTATGATGCTTTGGATGTTGCCAACGAAAATTAGGATCAGAAATAAAACTGAGTTATGTAAAAAAAAAAATTGGATCATCTAAACTGAGTCCAGCTGGCTAATTCTAAGTACAAATTTTTCTCACCAAAAAAAGAAAGAAAGAAAGAAAGAGGACTTTAGGGGTTATTTTTTTGTTTAAGGTTTAAAGATTATCTCAGGGCAATAGTTTTGGGAGTGCATCCAGCCTCAGTGGTTCTAGAAAGTCTGGATTCTGTGAGAATTTGAAATTTTCATTCAACTAATTTTAAAGGATCTCTAGAAGGCTTTCTCTACAGAATTGATATGAGGGTTAAACAAGCATGAGTGTAAAGCAGTTATTCAGTTGAAGAGGACCTAGACATTCAGATTAGGGTTACAAAGCCCTTACTATATATGATAGGAAGAATGTATTTGGTTTTCATGACATAGTTGGTTATTCATGAAAAAGAATTTTAATATTGTCTATGTTACAAGATGGAAGGAGTACACAGAGTCACTATACCAAAAAGAACTTGCCGACACAGAAGAATAAAACAACATATGATCAAGAGCCTATGGTGATGAAATAGAAAATTCAAGCTGTTCTGAAGAAACTGGCAAAAAAACAGGCCTCAGGAATTGACAGCATACCAAATGACATATTTCAACAAATAGATGCTGCCCTGGAAGGAAGGGCTCACTATGTTGTGCTAAGAAATCTGGAGGACAACCACCTGGCCAACTGATAGGAAGAGATCCATATTTGTTCCCATTTCAAAGAAAGGTGACCCAACAGAGTATGGAAATTATCAAACAATATAATTAATATCACATGAAAGCAAGATCCTGCTGAAAATTATTTAAAAATGATTTGAACAGCAAGCACATCAGCAAAGAACTGCTAGATGTGCAAACTGGGTTCAGAAGAGGACGTGGTACGAGGGATAATATAGCCAATGTTAGATGGATCTTGGCTGAAAGCAGAGAGTATCAAAGCAGAGAGTACCAGAAGAATGTCTATGTTTCATTGACTATACAAAGGCATTTGGCTGTGTGGATCACAACAAACTGTGGCTGACTTTGAGAAGAATGAGAATCCCAGAACACTTGATTGGGCTCATCTATACTTGGATCTGGAGGTAGCTGTCAGAATAGGAAGGAAATGCAGCATGGTTCAAAATCAGGAAAGGTGTATGCCAGGGATGCATCTTATCTCTATACCTTTTCAATCTATATGTGGAACAGGTCATCCAGCAGGCTGGACTTTATGAGGAGGAATGTGGCTTCATGATTGAAAGAAGACTCATCAACAACCTGTGTTATGCAGATGACAAAACCCTACATACTGAAACTGAGGAGGACCTGAAGCATTTGCTGCAGAAGGTCAAGGATTGTAGCCTTAAATATGGATTGAAGCTCAGCATCAAGAAAACAAAGGTTCTCACCTCTGGGCCAGTTGGCAGCATCATGTTGGATGGTGAAGAGATTGAGATTGCTAACAGCTTCAGCTTGCCTGGCTGCACAGTCAATACTCTTGGGACCAGCAAAAAGGAAATAAAAAAAATTGCATTGGAAAAATCTGTCAGAAATCTTTCCAGAGTACTGAAGAACAACAATGTCAATCTGGAGACATAAAGTGCTCCTGATCCAGAAGATGGTCTTTACAATTACTTTCTATGCATCAGAGAGTTGGACAATGATTTGAGGATGATAGAAGAATCGATGCCTTTGAACTGTAGTTTTGGAGAAGAGTATTGGATATATTATGGACTGCTAAGAGAACAAACAGGTCTATCCTAGAGAGAGTGAAACCAGGCTGCTTCTTGGAGGCAAGGATTCTGAAGCTCCATCTAATTTACTGTGGACATACTGCCAGGAGAGACCAGTCTTTGGAGAGGGATATAATGCTTGGAAATATGGATGGACAGCACAAGAGAAGATGACCATGGATGAAATGGATTGATTCAGTGAGTAGGGTAAAGGGGATAGGAATGTCAGAAACAATGAAATTGGCTCAAGATAGAGCAGATTCAGGAGCTGTTGTACATAGCATTGCAATGAGTCTCAGGTGACTAAATGGCACATAACAACAACAACAACATATTTCAAGGTGGTGTAGCAGTTAAAACACCAGGCTGTTAACTTCAAGGAAAGTAGTCTGAGCCCACCAGCCATTCCAAAGGTGAAAGACAAAGCAGTTTGTTCCTGTAAAGATTTATAGGCTCTGAAACCTTATGGGACAGTTCTACTCCTACAGGGTCACTATCAGTCAGAATCAACTTGAAGACTGTGGGTTTGGGTTTTCAATATTCTAGGAATGGAGTCAGAAATACAGTGCTGAATAGGCAGATGCAGTCCCTGATTCCACAGACCTTGTAGTCAGATGCGAAAATAGAAATAATTATACACAATCAAATGTCTGTCTTACTATTATATTTTCGAGCTGAGAAGACATTATCTGACCATGACAGTTCACATTCTAGTGCTTGAGGGAAGGCAAAACCCAGCCAGCAGCTCCGATGCCAACTTATTTCCTGAGTGCATTTCACATTAGACTTGAACAAAGTAGCATTCAATGAATGCCTGATTAATTGAATCTCCAATACTGAGTATCCACTATAAACAGATGCTAGCTTTTTAAGGCCTTGTCCCATTTAAGCACATTTCCTTGCAGTGATTCAAGGGGAGATACTGAAAGAGCAATTATAGAGGGGAGAGACTGAAGACAGGCGAGAGCCTGGTGATTGATGAAGCCAGTCCCCTGGAGGGTGGAAGAAATAGCCCTGGAAAGAAAGTGTAAAAGGACATAATAGAAGCTATGCTTTCATTTTTAATTTGAAAAGCTCAACATTTATAAGTAACAAATTTAACTAGAAAAGGCACAGCTTTTACTACTATGAAGAATATCCACTTGTATTAAGTGGCACAATCACTTCCTGATAAAAGTGGAAACTTAAAATACGGATTTCTGCCAAGCACAATTTGTAAACAAATTCTATTTCTCTGCCCCAAAGCCTCTGATTTCTTACTCACCTAATAATAAAGAAAAATATAAAATGCTTTTTTTAAACTTTGGAAATCCCTGTTCTTTATTGACAGGTTTACTTTTCTATTAGGATGGCAGAAAAAATTACCGCCACTTTGAGTTTTGAGAAACCATATGGTGTTTATAGAGCAGGAATTAATGATTACATTATTGTGGTAGATCAAAATGCAGCAGCAACAACCAGCCTGGGCCCTGAGAAGTCTTCTCCAGTTCTCCCAGCACCAATCAATCTCAGCATCTGTAGGCCAGTGACATCGAGTTTAAGACCAAACAATTGATATGGGTTCTTAAACTGAAGGAGTTGAAAAACAAATTCAAGCCACAGGTGGCAATATTTAAGGATACTTTGGGTAGAATGGTAAATGATCCAGGAAGTATCAAGAGAAGATGGAAGGAATACACAGAGTCACTGTATCAGAAGGAATTGGCTGACACAGAAGAATTTCATGAAATGACATATGAGCAAGAGCCTATGGTGATGAAGGAGGAAGTTCAAATTGCTCTGAAGGAATTGGCAAAAAAACAAGGCTCCAGGAGTTGACGGCATACCAACTGACATATTTCAACAAACAGACACTGCCTTGGATGTGCTCCCTAAGTTGTGCCAAGAAATCTGGAGGACAGCCAGCTGGCCAACTGACTGGAAAAGATTGATATTTGTTCCCATTCCAAAGAAAGATGACCCAACAGACTGCAGAAATTATCGAACAGTATCATTAATATCACATGCAAGCAAGATTCTGCTGAAAATTACCCAAAAACGTTTGGAACAATATGTCAACAGAGAACTGCCAGATGTGCAGGCTGGATTTAGAAGAGGTCGTGGTACTAGGGATATTATGGCTAATGTTAGATGGATCTTGGCAGAAAGCGAAGAATACCAGGAGAATGTCTATCTGTGCTTCATTGACTATGCAAAGGCTTTTGACTATGTGGATCACAAGCTGTGGCTGACTCTGTGAAGAATGGGAATCCCAGAACATTTGATTGTGCTAACGTGAAACCTATACTTGGACCAAGAGGCAGTCATCAGAACATGGACCAAGAGGCAGTCATCAGAACAGAGCAAGGAGACACTACATGGTTCAAAATCAAGAAGGGGGTCTGTCAGGGATGTATTCTGTCTCCATACCTTTTCAATCTGTATACAGAACAGATCATCCGAGACGCTGGGCTGTACGAGGAGGAATGTGGAATCAGGATTGGAGGAAGATGACACAACTCTGCTTGCTGAAACTGAGGAGGACCTGAAGTGCTTGCTGCAGAAGGTCAAGGACTACAGCCTCCTATATGGATTGAAGCTCAACATCAAGAAAACAAAGATTCTCACCACTGGGCCAATTGGCAGCATCAGTATGGATGGTGAAGAGATTGAGATAGTTAACAGTTTTAGTTTACTTGGCTCCACAATCAACACTCTTGGTAACAGCATCCAGGAAATCAAGAGATGAATTGCATTGGGAAAGTCAGCTGTGAGGGACATCTCAAAAATACTGAAGAGCAACGACATCAGGCTGGAGACTAAGGTGTGCCTGATCCAGGCTATAGTCGTCGCAATTACGTGCTATGCATCAGACAGCTGGACAGTGAATAGGGATGATAGAAAGAGAATTGACTGCTAGGAGAACAAACAGGTTTGTCCTGGAGAAGGTGAAGCCGGAATGCTCCTTGGAGTTAAGGATTCTGAAGCTTCATCTGACATACTTTGGGCATGTTCAAGGAGGGACTGGTCCTTGGAGAGGGTCATCATGTTTGGCAGAGTGGAGGGGTGGCGAAGGAGAGGAAGACCTTTGATGAGATGGATTGATTCTGTGACTGGAGTGGTGGGAATAAGTGCGCTTGAGATGGCTAGGTTGGCACAGGATAGAACAGCGTTTAGAGCTCTTGTACATAGGGTCGCTATGAGTCGCAAGCAACTCGATGGCACATAACAACAACAACAGAGGACAAAAGAAAGCATGGAGAAGCCCCCTCAACACCGTTTAGAAACTCCATATGCAATTACTCTCTAAGGGGGAAAGAAAGTGGCAAGTCACGTTATCAAAAATGGCATGCTTTTTGTTTTTAATTGGTTAAGAGTCTAATTCACTATGATTAAGAGTTATTATTATTAAGAATCTAATTCACTATGATTCACTAAGGCACATGGTTCCAATCCATTGCTCTGAGGGAGAAAGCTAAGCCCTCTCATCCTATGTGATTTAATGTCTCTGCAAATGTTCAGGTGGTTAACTAAGAGTCACTTTCAACTCAAAGACTGAAAGGTTAGTTAAGAATCAGTTTCAACTCAATGGCTCATAACAACAACATAGAGGTCAAGTAGGTATGATTTGAAATTAAACAGGACTAAATTAAAATACTGCCTTGACATTTGGAATTTTACTTGGAAAGTAAAATTCTTTTCTCATTCTTTTGGCAATAAAATTTTCAGTAACATTTATTAAGGAAGACGACACTGCTTGCAAGACTTAGCAGTCAAACTGTCCTTTAGATTTTCAAAAGTAATTTAAGCTGTCATAGAAACTTATTAAGCATCTGTTCAAAACCTTGCCTACATTTGCTATATTAAAATGCTCTTGAGGAAGGAAGGGAATTCATGCACCCCCATGAATTCTGATGGAGGTAGTCAGTGAATTCTGTGGGTTGTTAACTATTGTCAGGAGGTGGATAAGGGAAGTACCTTCTGTCGAGTAAAAAAGAGAAAGAAAAAAAAATTCTTCAGCCTAGGTGGCTTACACACATCTCTCTTCTCCAGATTGGAGCGGAAGACTGCTTTCTTCAGACCAGAAATTCCTGAGTCAGGAGAAGAGCTTTATCATATCTGTGCATGTGAACAAGCTTGTTGGCATTTCTCAGCTGCTTCTGGGTGAAAGAGGAAAAGGAGAACTGGTAGGAAATGCAGACTTCCTAATAATTTATGATCATTTTTCTTATTATTCATTACTATTATTTTGGTTTTCCAAAATGAGAAAAGCACACACCTGGGGGCAAAATGGTTAATATGTAAAGAAAATATTGGAAGTAAATATAAATTGAGTGGAAAATGCTTTCCTTCAATGTAAAGATGTGATGCAGTTAACGGTTGGCTGTGCTGACCATCAGGACTTCAAGTCCCCAGATTAGCTAAATAACTGATATGCATACAACTGCTGCTTAAGTCTAATCATGGACTGCATGTGGCTCACCGGCCCTCATACAAAGAAAGCCCACGTGGACTATATGTACAAAATCATAAGGACAGACAATTAAAGAGGAAAACTTCTCAAACTAGGAGTCCATTTTATTCTACATGAATTATTTAAGAGTTTAATATTTAATAAGCTTTGGATTGTGCTGATGGGGAAGAATATTGAATATTATAATGGACTACCAGAAAAATGAGGAGGCCTGGTGGGCTAGTGCTAACAGAAGAGGTTGGTGGTTTGAAACCACCAGTCCCTCCAGGAGAGTAAGATGGGTAGTTTTTTCCCCCATAAAAATTTAATAGCCCCTGAAATCTAATCAAGAGTAATTCTGAGTTGGATTTAGCTCAACAGCAGTAAGTTTTTGGGTTTTGGACCAGAAAAATAAGCAAATCTAGCTTGAAGAAATACTGTCAGAATAAGCACAGTGAAAGGAACAACCCTGATGCACACCTTTCCTGATTTTAAACCATGCGTATTGCCTTGTTCAGCTCAAATTACTATTTCTTGGTCTAGAGACAGATCTAAATCTACATTAGAACAATTAGGAATTCCCACTATTTACAATGTTATCCATAATTTATTATAATCCACATAATTGAATGCTTTCGCATAGTCAATAAAACACGAGTATATATCTTTCTGATATTCCTTGCTTTTGCTTTCAGTCAAGATACATTTGGCATCAGCAATGATGTCCTTCATTCCATATTCTCTTCAGAATTTAGCTGAAATTTCTGGCAGTTCTTTGTCAATGTATTGCTCAAGCCATTTTTAACAATAATCTTATGACTTTCCTTGCATGTGATAATTATATTATTTGATAATTTCAATTTTTGGTTGGCTCACTTTTTTTTTTTGAAAGGCACAAATATGGTTGTCTTTGAGGCAGCTGGCCTGGCAGCTGTCTTCCAAATGTCTTGGCAAAAATGAGTGAGCACGTCCAAAGCTACATTTGTTGGAATATCTCAATTGATGTTCTGTCAATTCCTGAAGCTTTATGGTTTGCCAATGCCTTCAGGGCAGCTTGCCTTTTCCTTTAGTATTATCAGTTCTTGATTGTACACAACCTTCTGAAATGGTTGTGTACAAATCAATCTTTTTTTTTTTTTGGTATGGTGATTCTGTGTATTCTTTTGATGCTTCCTGTTTCATTCAATGTTCTCCCCTTAGAATCCTCAGTCTCGTAACTTCAGACTCAAGTGTTTTCTTTAGTTCTTTCAGCTTAAGAAATGCTGAGCATTTTCCTTTTTAATTTTCTAACTTTATACCTTTTGCACATCAGTATAATAAAGGGGCAGAGAAAAAGAGGAAGACTTCAACATGAAGAGCTGACACGGGCTACAATGGCCACAAGCCAGCAGTGACTGTGAGAAGGCCTGGGACTCCGCAACGCTTCATTCTGTTGTACACACAGTCATGGTGAGTCAGAACCAACATGGTGTCACCTACTAATAACAATTTACTAGGCACTACTCTAGGAACTGCAGAGAATAAAAAAGTGCAAAATAAGAAACATACAGTTGGTAGAAGTGAAAGACAAGAACAGGGTAGAGGGGTGTGTGTATCTGTGTGAATTTAAGACATATAAATATACCTACCTCGAGAAGAAAAAGGAAGACTAAGTAAGTTATAAGAACATTAGTCCAAACTCAGAAAAAAGAAAAAGAAAAAAGACCATTAATTGACTTTCAGCTTTCTCCATCATTGTTTAGTTTTATCAGCTGTGATTGTGCTGCTCAACCATTGAAGTACCCAGTTAAAGATGATGATGCAGGGATGCATCCTCCTGATTAACTTGCACCCAAAGGATCTGTGTCATCACTTGGAAAAAGATGGCTCATTAGACAGAAAAGAGCAAATGTGAGGGGGTGCCCTGAATGTGGAAGATAGGGCAGCTTCCCTCTGAGGGTAAACCTAGCATTTGGGAAGCACAATCCCATGAGATGATCTATAAAAAATGCCAAGGACAGTGTAAAGCACATCAAGTGATGTTGTTGTTATGTGCCGTGGAGTCGCTTGCGACTCATAGCGACCCTATGTACAACAGCCCTAAACTCTGCTCTGTCCTGTGCCAATCGCACTGTCTCTGACACTCCCATCCCGATTATCCCAGTCACTGAATCAATCCACCTCATAGAGGGCCTTCCTCTCCTGCGCCGTCCCTCCACCCTCCCAAGCATGATGTCTCTCTCCAAGGACCGGTCTCTCCTCACAACATGTCCAAAGTATGTTAGACAGAGCCTCAGAATCCTTGCCTCCAAGAAGCCACCCGGTTTAACCCTTTCCAGGACGAATCTGTTTGTTTTCCTAGCAGTCCATGGTATTCTCAATACTCTTCTCCAGCACCACAGCTCAAAGGCATCAATTCTCCTTCTATCCTCCTTCATCATTGTCCAACTCTCTGATGCATAACAAGTGATCGCTAAGACCATAGCCTGTATCAGACGCACTTTAGTCTCCAGAGAGACACCATTGCTCTTCAGTACTTTGGAGAGGTCCCTAACAGCAGACTTTCCCATGGCAATGCTCCTTTTAATTTCCTGGCTGCTGGTGCCAAGACTGTTGACTATGGAGCCAAGCAAACTAAAGCTGTGTACAATCTCAATCTCTTCACCACCCATCCTGATGCTGCCAATTGGTCCAGTGGTGAGAATCTTTGTCTTCTTGACATTGAGCCTCAATCCATATTGGAGGCTGCAGTCCTTGACACTCTGCAGCAGGCGCTTCAGGTCCTCTTCAGTTTCAGCAAGCAGGGTTGTGTCATCCGCATAACACAGATTGTTGATAAATCGTCCACCAATCCTGACCCCACATTTCTCCTCATAGAGCCCAGCCTCCCAGATAATCTGTTCTGCAGAACATCAAGTGATATGCTTCACAAATTTAAGTTTCTTCAGTTCTTGTCCATATACAGAAAATAAATAATAGGGACAATAAAGCTTGTGCTTAAAATAACACGGTTTTATGACTTGTTGAAAACTACGCTGATTTATGTTTTAAATATAGCTCAGCTACAAAGGAATAGTCAGAGTTAATTGAGTTTATTTCTAGATAAAAGAGACAAATTCCTAGGAAGACACAATTAAAAAAACAGACTCAGATAGCAATAGAAAATCTGACTAGGCCTATATGGAGTAAAGAATTCAACTAGTAACTTAAAATGTTCCCATATAGAAAATCCAGCCCCAGATGACTTCACTGGTAATTCTACCAAAAACGAGGGAAAAAACCCCCAAACACGTAACAACCTCTTACAGAAAACAAAGTTCCTTTTGACTAAAGAGACCACTTCCCAAGTAATTTTATAAGGCCAGCATTACCCAATACCAAGGCTAGTTTTAATGACATCACAAGAAAAGAAAGCTATAGCCCAATAGTCCTCATTAGTATAGATGGGAAGATCTTTAACAAGGTGTTAGCTAATCAAATCCAACTACATATAAAAAAAATTTTAAATAACCAAGTGAAGTTTATCCCAGGAATATAAGATTATAAGATTAGTTAACGTACAAAAATCAATTAATGTTAAATACTGTATTGCACTATATTTTAAAAAACCATCTCAACAAACAGCAAATAGAAGGAAATTCCTTAAGTCAAAGTTTTTTAAAAAGCAAATGAAGACCTCCTTGGATGGAATATAAAGGAATCAAACTGAATATATACCTGTGCAAAGAGATGGTGGGGAAGCTCAATATCAACAGTCAGAATATGGTCAGAGGTCACTTATGGAGCAGACCATCAATTACTCCTATGCAAATTCAACCTGAAACTGAAGAGAATGAAAACAAGTTTATGATAGCCAAAATACAACCTTGAGTATATTCCACCTGAATTCAGGACCATCTTAAACAGATTTGATGGATTTAACTCTTAATGACCAAAGACCAGAGACTCTGAAACTTGCTCTGGAACACAGTGAAGCTAAAAGGGATGAGAGAAATGATAAAATAAAAGAGCTGAAGAGAAGGTGTCAAAGGGCACCTTGTGAAGACAAGGCAAAGTACTAAAATGAAATGTGCAAGGACCTAGAGTTAGATAACCAAGAGAACAATACACTTGACATTTCTTAGGTGGAAAGAACTGAAGACCCAAGCCTTGAGTTACAAGACTGAAGGATTAATTGGGCAAAATATAGAATTGTTGTTGTTGTTGTTGTTGTTATGTGCCGTCGAGTCGCCTGCGACTCATAGCGACCCTATGTA
>NW_006399775.1:14988060-14995944 GCF_000299155.1 Elephantulus edwardii
TCAAGTGTTCTGGGGTTCACATTCTTCTCAGAGTCAGCCACAGTTTGTTATGATCTACACAGTCAAATGCCTTTGCATAGTCAATGAAGCACAGACAGACATTCCTCTGGTATTCCCTGCTTTCAGCCAAGATCCATCTAACATCAGCTACAATAGAATTATGGATTAAAAATAAAATACTTTGGAATAAATTTAACAACCTAAGTGCAATCCTTAGGTACTGCAAACTACATAATATGGCTGGGGGAAAAAAATACAATTTCTTTCGTAAGAATCTGTACAAATATGGTTCCTTTGAGGCAGGTGTTAAACACATCCAGATACCCAATTTCTCCAAGCCACTGTTAATTCACCATCACTGACATAAAACACACTCTTTCCTTTCAGTTTTCTCCTCTCCTAGGTTTGGTAATTTGTGGCAACATCTCACAGAACTCTCAAACCATGATTGTAGTTTTATAAGGCTACAACTTGAGATCAGGATCATCTTGGAAGTAACAGGCTACAACTCAGGATTAGCATCAGGAAGCACAGAGGCAAGGTCTGGAACACTCCCCCAAAGTAAAGAACTCATCGTTCCTCCTCCAGTGAAGGACAAAGTTTTCTCAGCTCGCTTTCTCAGCCATGCTTGTTTCCTCTGAATACGCCTCCCTGTAGCTGTGCACATGCTTCAGTGGTTGTGCGTGCAGTTCAGCTTTCTAGCTGTCCTGTTTCAGTTATACAGCCCTTGACCTGTATTATAGCACTCTGGCTCCACCGGCAAGCCTCCTGCCTGACAGCACTCAGCTTTCTCTCTTTTCTCCTTGTTTCTGACAAACTCTGTTGGGTTAGTTTTTTAAATAGGCAACCAGTTCAATCACACTGGGTGGATTTCAAGTCATTACTTGCAAAATGAGTGACCTATTTCCTTGCTGGAATATATGGACCAATCCTTGCACTTGGCTCCCATCTATCTGCACAATATCTGACATCTTCTGTCTGCAGGCATGGGCTTCTTCTCTGGGCAAATGTAAATTTCTCTAAAGAACTAAAGCTACTGAAATTAGGGAAACTTTAACAACCCCTCAGGGTTAGAGTGGAAACACCCAAACTATAGCTCCCCTGCCGTCAACCAAGGCAAAAGGCCACATAAAGGGACACTTCCTCATCAACGTGTTATATGTTCATGAGGAAGCTTTGGTGGTTTAGTGGTAAGGAGCTGCACTGCCAACTTGATGGCATATGGTTTGAATCCACCAGCTGCTCTGTGCGAAAAAGATGGGAAATCTCTTCTTGTGCAATTTACAGTTTCTGAAAACCAGCTGGAGGTTCAGCTAGGGGTCAGTTCTAACTTGATGGCACATAACAATGACTGAAGATCCAAGACTGTCAAAACGAAAATTCTCTAGCTATAGATCTATAAACTCAAAACAACTCTTATAATCTCAGCAAGATTTTTTTGGGTTATTGTTAAAATAAAAAAATTGAGGGAGCTCTGGTGGCCAAGTGGCAAGAAGCTGCACTGCAATCCCTGAGGTACACTGTTCGAATCCACCAAATGCTCTGGTAGAGAAGGAGTGGCAATCTCATCCTGTACCAGTCAGATCTGATTTGATGGTACACACACAAAAAAAATAATTTAAAAAAATCAACAAATTGACTAAAAAATCTTATGGAAATGCTAAAGAATTATCCATTTTGAGAAACAGGAATAAGGTCTGAGGACTTACATTAGCTGATTTTAAAACTATTATAACAAGTCTTGATCAATAAGGGGACTACAAAAGGTACTTTCAAATTCTCACGGGATGTAGATTTTTTTTTTTAACTACTGAGGTTGGGAGAACCTCTGAAACTATTGCTTTTATTTAAACCTTAAACCAAAGTACTCCATTAAGTCTTCTTCAAACTAAACAATAGTTTTCCTTAATAAAGAGTTGAACACTATGTTCTTTCAAAGAACCATCCATATTGAATCAAATTAACAACAGCAACTCAAACGATAAGAAACATAAGGGACAGTAAGTTTTGTTTTATTTTTAACAGTAAGTTTATGTTAGTGGGGAAGATGAATTTATAAAAGATAGGTACGAACGGTTGTACAGCTTGAAAAATGTAATCAATATCAATGAACTGACATTGAGAAATTGTTAAACTGGCCAAATGACTGGAAGAGATCTGTATTTATTCCCATCCCCCAAAATAATGGTGACCCGACAGAGTGTGAAAATTCACACATAAACAAGATCCTGATGAAGACTATCTAAAAATGACTAGAATAGTACCTCAGAGGAAGACTGTCAGATGTGTAAGCTGGGTTTAGAAGAAGCTGTGGCACTAGGGATATCATAGTCAACATTAGATGGATCTTGGCCGAAAGCCGAGAGTATCAGAGGAATGTCAATCTGTGTTTCATTGACTATCCAAATGCATTTGACTGTGTGGATTTATAACAAATTGTGGCTAACCTTCAGAAGAAAGGGAATCCCAGAACACTTACTTAATTGTGCTCCTACAAAACCTATACTTACTTAGACAAGAAAGCAGTAGTCAGACAGAGCAGGCAAACAGTGCATGGTTCAGAATCAGGAAAGGTGTGTGCCAAAGATGCATCCTATCTCCATACCTTTTCAATCTATAAGCAGAACAGATCATAAAGAAAACTGGACTTTATGAGGAGTGTGGCATCAGGATTGGAGAAAGACTCATCAACAGCCTGTGTTATGCAGAAGACACAAACTGCTTGCTAAAACTGAGGAGGACATGCTGCATAAAGTCAAAGTCTGTAGTCTTCAATATCAATTGAGACTCAACATCAAGAAGACAAAGATTCTTACCACTGGACCAACTGGCAGCTTCATGACAGATGGAGAAGAGATTGAGATTGTTAACAACTTCAGCTTGCTTGGTTCCACAAACAACACTGGCACCAGCAGTTAGGAAAGCAAAAGGCAAACTGCATTGGGAAAGTCTGCTGTCCAGGACCTCTCTAGAGTACTGAAGAGTGATTATGCCAGTTTGGAGACTAAGGTGTGTCTAATAGAGGCCATGGTCTTTGAAATGACTTGCTATGCATCAGAGAGCCGAACAATGGTTAAGGATGATAGAAGAAGAATTGATGCCTTTGAATTGTGGTGCTGGAGAAGAGAGTTGAATATACCATTGCCTGCTAGGAGAACTAACAGGTTTATCCTGGAGAAGGTGAAACCAAGCTGCTTCCTGAAGGCAAGGATTTTGAAGTTCCATTTCATATACTTTGGGCATGTGTCCAGGAGGGACTAGTTCTTGGAGAAGAACATCATGCTTGGAAGGGTAGAGGGACAGCCCAGGATGAGATGGACTGACTTGGTAACTGGAGAAATGGGATTAGGTCCTGTTGGAGATGATGAGATTGGCTTGGGATAGGGCAAGGTTTAGAGCTGCTGTACAATAGGGTCGCTATGAGACGCAGGTGACTCCACAGCATATAACAACAAATGACAACTTGTTTAACTACGTATATTTTCAACAACAATGTTAAAACTTATTATAAAACTATAGTAGTGAGGTGTGTTCAAGACATAAGGATGGATACCTAGATCTGTGAATAGCAGAGCTAAAGCAGATTCAAACTGACTCACAGAGTGAAATTAAATTTTCAAGAACTTGGTGATCTAATTGTTAAACTACTGGTAGCCTGAAACTGGCAATGTCAGAGTATTCACATCATGGAACTTGGCAAACATTACAAATAAGTCCCTTATTTTTTTCTCAGAGGACTAGATGCCAAATATTTATCATTATATGCACATATTCACTACTGCTCACACATTGTCTGTTTTTTACAATGCAGCTAAGGTAATTCAAGAGGGAAGACAGCATAGTCTTTCCAACAAAATCTAAACAAATATCGCATTGCACTGAGCCAAATCTAATTAATAGTGGCCTCCTATCTGGTTTTAGAGACTACATCTTTATCAGAGGAGAATGACCATTTATCTCTCATGGGGCTGCTAGCATATTAAAACTGCTAACCTTCTGTTTAACAGTCCAACATGTTACCTACTATGCCACTAGGGCCCCCTTTAAAAAAATGATGCTGGCAAATCTCAATACGAAAAGAAAATGAATTTCTTTTTTATTTAAGAAAATTAATTTCAATCATCATCTTATGCTATATACAAAAAATTAACTAGAAATGGACCATAAATCAAAATGTATACTCTATAACCATGAGACTTCTGGAACAACACGGGGTGGGGGGGAAATCTTTATGACCTCACCAAAGGTAAAGAGTTCTTAGGAAAAGACGGGGGGCGGGGGGGAGATAAATTCAAATTCACCAGAATTAAGCATTTTCCCTTTTCAAAAAGATACCCTTAAGACAATGAAAAGGCCATCCATACCTTAAAAAGAAAATACTGATAAAACCCACATTTGATAAAGCATCTGTATCTCTTAAAACCTTTAATCTCTTAAAACTCAAACTAAAAAAAAAAAACAAACCACCCCCCCAAAAAAAAACAAAAAACCCTCAAACTAGGGAGCTCAGGTGGCCTAGTGACAAGAAAATCAAAAAAGGCCATGTGCTCAAGGCCACGTGCCACTCCACAGAAGGACAGGCAATCTCCTCCCATGCAATTAAATGCCTTTGAAAACCCATTAGAGGGTTGGTTCTGACTCTACGATACACAAACCCAAAAAGACAAATAACCCCATTTAAAAAAAAAAAAAAAGAATAGATACTTCACCAAAAAAAAGATGAGTAATTAAAAAACATTTTTAAAAATCCCTATAAGAATGGAGTCACTTCCAACGTATACTAACTTTACAGGGCAGAGCAGAACTGCCCTATAGTTTTCAAGGCTGTAATCTTTACAGAAACAGACTAACATATCTCTCCCACAAAGCATCTGGTAAGTTCAAACTGCCATTCTTTTGGTTAACAGGCAAATACTTAACAACAGCACTACTAGGCTTCTTGTTTAGTTGTTGTGGTATTGACCCTATGCACAGTAGCTAAGCCCGGTCCTATCCTGAGCCAGCCTATCTCTGACACACCTACCCTCATTATCCCAGTCACTATACAAATACATCTCATCCAGGGTTTTCCTCTCTTGCTCTGTTGCTCCACCCTTCCAAGCATGATATCCTTCTCCAAGGACTGGTCCCTTCTGGCAACATACCTGAAATTTTTTTTTTCTTTCATGAATTGTATTTTATTGGTTGTTTTAATACCTGAAATATTTGAGGCGAGCTTCAAAATCCCTGCCGCTAAGGAGCAACTTTGTTTCACCCTCTCCAGGACAAATTCATTTGTTTCCTTGGCAGCCCATGGAATGTTTATACTCTTCTCCAGCACCACAACTCACAGGCATTGCCCCTTCTTCTGTCATCCTTAGTCACTGTTCAGCTCTCTGATGTATAACAAGTAATTGCAAAGACCATTGCATGGGTCAGGTGCACCTTAGTCTCCAGACTGACATCATTGCTCTTTAGAGCTCTGGAGAGGTCCCTGACAGCATATTTTCCCCAATGCAATCAATCTTTTGATTTCCTGACTGCTGGTACCAAGGGTGTTGATTGTGGAAGCAAGCAAGCTGAAACTGTTAACAATCTCAATCTCTTCTCTGTCTATCATGAAGCTGCCAATTGGCCCAGTAGTGAAAATTTTTGTCTTCTTGATGTTGATCTTCAATCCATTTTGAAGACTACAGTCCTTGACCTTCAGCAGCAAATGCTTAAGGCCCTTTTAATTTTTGGTAAGCATGGTTGTGTCATCCGTGTATCACAGGTTGTTGATGAGTCTTGCTCAATTCTGATATCACATTCCTCCTCATAAAGCTCAGCCTCCCGAATGATCTGTTTCACATACAGATTGAAAGGTATGGAGATAAGACACATTCCTGCCACACTCCTTTTTTTATTTTAAAACATGCAGTGTTTAGTCACGAAGGAAATGCAAATTAAAACCAGAGTAATATTTCACTATACATCCACTCAACAAAAAAAAAAAACTTATTATTGTCAAGTCAATTACCAACTTGAATGATTAAAATACAGAATACTTACTTAACAATACTCGATGGCACATAACAACAACAACAACACTTAACAATACTAAATATTTGAAAGGATATAGAGTAACTAGATCTCTTAGACATAGCTAATGGGAATAAAAAGTGCATAGTCACTTTGGAAATTAATGGGTAAATTATTTTTTTTCTATATTTTATTAATTTTCATAAACATTTACAGAGATTTTGGGTTTCCATTCATTCCTTGTTGCACTATTCTCTCTACCCTCCTCCCAGTTTGTTCTTGTCCAAATGCCACAGTGCTTGTCAAAGCCAGTTCTGATTAATCTTCTTTGTCAGTGTGTCCTTTGCCATTCCCTATCACTCCTCCCTGAGAGAGACTTCACCCTGAGTCATAAGGAAAAAGGGACGGCGTATTCTCTTAGCTACTTCCTGCTGAAAAGGGACGCTGTGGGTTTCAGGGTGAAGATCTTCTCTCACTACTCTAAAGGGCTCCTTTGGCAGTAGGAAACACATAGACTATTATGGAGATTGATTTTGGGATTTAGATGCACTCTTATTGATTGTGCTTGGCCGTACATGTTCATATCCTTGAAGATGTATCATGGGGGTGTTGCAATGGGTAAATTCTTTTAAGCATAAAATAAGCATAGTCTTACCACAAGACATAATAATACTAATTCTAGGTTCCAAAGTAAAATGTAAGCTTTTCTCTATAATTTGTCCACGAATGTTAATAACAGCATTATTCATAATAGGCAAAAAGCTGAAAACAGCTCAAATGCCCGTTAACTGGCAAATGTATGAACAAAATGGTTATATTTAGAAAATGGCACATTACTCAAAATATACATGAAAAAAGCTAGAAAGAAAATACAGTATGATTTCATTAATATAAATTTTCTAGAAAAATCAGCTATGAAAAAGATCAGCTGCTGCCTTATGAGGATTCTCAGAATGCCTTCACTTAGTAACGGGCTCTCCAGACAAGAAAAACATGGCATCTTTAGAGAACGATCCAAGTATTTTGCAGAAAAAATGACCCCCCTCATTTCTTGTAATGAATGTTTAAGGGCTATTAAAACTGTGTTTGCCATCTGTAATCTTCAAGTTATAAAGAGACACCCATTTATTTTTTCTTTCATTGAGCTTTTTCACACCAAACTACTAATGAGGTAATTATCAGCAGAATAATTACTGTATAATTACAAGAGGAGTGAGAAAGGAAATACAGCACAGACCAGGCAGTCAGAATTTGTGTTCTGTCACAGATCTGATGAGAACGATCTCTGGAAATCGGTAATGGAAAGTTTATCAGCCTATAAACGGAAAGCAGCACTAGAGCATTGTAAAAGTGATTAGTTTGGTGGTAAAGGAGTTTTTGGAGGTAATCTGATAAGAGAGCAAGGAGCCTCTCTCCATAATCAACCAAGACCAGGCTGGAATCCTGTCCATATCTTAAACCATATCAAACCTCCTACTGCCATTGGGCTGATTCTGAAACCTAGTGATTCCATAATTAGGAAACTATGTCCCACTGGGTTCCCAAGGTTGTAATCTTATTGGAAGCTCCATCTCACATACTTCAGGCACATTACTAGAAGGGACCAGTCTTTGGAAGACATCATGCTTAGAAGGGTGGAGAGATAGTGCAAGAAGAGGAGACCCTGGATGAGGTACACTGACACAATAACTGAGATAAAAGGGTTGTTGTTGTTGTTGTTATGTGCCATCGAGTCGCCTGCGACTCATAGCGACCCTATGTACAACAGCCCTAAACTCCGCTCTGTCCTATGCCAATCGCACAGTCTCTGACACTCCCATCCCAATTATCCCAGACACTGAATCAATCCACCTCATAGAGGGCCTTCCTCTCCTGCGCCGGCCC
>NW_006399775.1:14998233-15003870 GCF_000299155.1 Elephantulus edwardii
GTGTGTCAAAGACAGTGAGATTGGCTCAGGATAGCGCAGGTTCAGAGCTATGGTGCACAGGGTCTCTGTGAGTCACAGGTGACTTGATGGCATGTGACTTGACAGCACATAATAACAATAACAGCAGCAATTTTACTGGAAGCAGACTTCCACATCTTGCTTCCATGGGGTGGCTGATGGTTTTGAATCACTGACCTTTTGGTTAGCTACAGAGTCCTTAACTAATGCACCCATCACCAAAGCTCTTTGTGTAGACATTTATCACATCTACCAACATTTTGCCATCAAATCAGAAGCAACTCAGAACTAAATTTCCACTGGGTTTCTGAGGCTATAAATCACATGAGAGGAGATTGCCCATCTTCTGCACCTCTGCCCCATAGCCACTGGTGGGTTTAAACAGCCAGAAAGGTAAGACCTTTGGTTTAGCAGCATAAACTCCCTCTGGACTACACCACCAGACTCCGTGTAGATTTTGTTGTTGTTGTTGTTGTTGTGTGCCATGGAGCCAGAATCGACTCACAGTTGACCCTCCAGCAGATTTCAGAGGCAGTAAATTGCACAGGAGAAGACTTCCCATCCTCCCATGGAACAGCTGGTGGATTTGAACAGTGTGCCTTTGGGATTGCAGTGCTGCTTCTTACCATTAAGCCACCCATGAAATGATGTGCAAATGATTTAAAAGCATCCCAGTTTCACTGTACTTAAGTAAAATTGGGAAAATGTACCTCACAGATCTAGAAAAGGATTACATCAGTCAACATCAGGGTAAAGTTAGGGGAAGCTCTGGTGGCTTAGTGGTAAGGAGTTGCACTGTCAACCCGAAGTTCAAATCCACCAGCTGCTCTGTGGGAGATAGATGGATACCTCTTTCCATGTAATTTATAACCTCTGAAAATCTGCTGGATTTAGATCAAAGATGAGTCAGTTCTGACTCAACAGCAATAACAACAACAATAACAGCAGCACATAGTAGCCTCCTTAGATCCAGCATAAACCAAATCAATTGCCATTGAGTCAGTTCCAACTCACAAAAACCCTCTAGCATACAGAAGAATTTCAGAGGTTGACTATTTCCATGGGAGAAGATTGCCTCATCTTTTTCCTGCACAGTGTGGTGGTAGTTGTTGGTAGGTACTGTGAAGGAGAGTACGACTCATAGCGACCCTATGAACCCTGTCCTATCCTGTGCCAACCTCACAATCTCTGACACACTCCAGCCCATTGCTGCAGTCACCATGTCAATTCACCTGGTTGAGGGTCTTCCTTGCCTTCGTGGTCCCTTCACCTTTCCAATCATGATGTCCCCCTCACAATGGATTCAAATTGTTGACTACCAGTTAACAGTCCAACACTGAACACACAGGTCCACCAAGGGATGTAGGTTAGTTTCCTAGTCTTCACTTCCATTAGATCACCACCAGATCACATAGTGTCTACCTGCTGAAAGCCCAATAAGTAAGGCCAAAGAACTTAAAAGTTTATTCAATAATTTTCATCCACA
Organism: Elephantulus edwardii; assembly: GCF_000299155.1. Classification (NCBI taxonomy): domain Eukaryota; kingdom Metazoa; phylum Chordata; class Mammalia; order Macroscelidea; family Macroscelididae; genus Elephantulus; species Elephantulus edwardii. The sequence continues at coordinate 14,999,738 of NW_006399775.1, forward strand.
TATTTTTTCCCTTGAAAATTACTTTTGGTTAGTCTATCAGCTCATACAATTTTAGCATTTGAGGCAAAAAATGGAAACTCATGAAGATATATATAGAATTTGGAATCACTGCAGCATCAGAGGCCCAGCTGTGATTTGAGCTTCCTAGCAGTTTGAGGACTTGGTTCCTTGGCTTCATCCTTTCCCTGTGAGGTATCAGAACATCAGTAATGTTAGCCTCCCTGAGCAGGCTGCCTAAGGCGGCCAGAGCTCCAGGAGGCAGGGCTTTGGGATCAGTATCATTATTGTTATTATCCACATGTCTAATATCTACCTCAGCAGATGCTACATGATGCAGGCAACCCAACCCTGAGTAAGGAGCAGACGTGCATTAAGACACTGAGTCATGGTAAAGGCTGTGGCTACAAAAAACGAAAAAAAGCTCATTGCCTTCAGGTTGGAATTGACTTGAAGCTGACCCTCCAGCTGGTTTTCGGAGGCTGTACACTGCATGAGAGGAGACAGTCTTCCTATCTCCTGTGGAACTTCTGATGGGTCCAAACTGCCAACCTTGTGCAAGCAATTCAACTCCCTTCAGACCACACCACACCAGAGCTCCCTATGGAAGTGATAAGAACATGCAAATCCATTTACACATGTAGTGTTTTGCCTTTTAGTTCTAAAATGTGCCAAGCATTGTTTGCTCTGGGCTAGTGTGTACAAGTTTAGTGTGGCTTACCTTCACTTAAGATGGAAGTGAGAAACTTGTTAAGATGAGCTCCTGGGCCCATCTTGATTTTTTGTTTCAGGGTCTTGGAAAACTTTGTTTTAAGCAAGCATTCCAGGTGCTTCTGTGGACTGAGCACAGTGAAAGGTAATTTAAGTTAACTTCTTTGATCTGCACAACCACCCTGGGATATAAACAAAGCCAGGAGTATTCAAAAAGTTTAAGTATTTGCCAAAGGTAAGACAACTTGCCAATCAATGAGTAGTAGGAACTAGGACTCCCTCTCCTTGCCCACTCTGCTGAAAGCCACTTCTTCCTTTGGCCTTTGCCACAAGTACTCACAAGACAAGTCTTCCTCTTAATACCCAGAGTGTGCTTGTCCTTTATTAAGTGTCTGTCCCTTATATAAGGGAGCTCTGGTGGCTTACAGTAAAGAGTTATACTGCAAACCCAAAGGCACTTGATTTTTATCTATCAGCTGCTCTCTTATAGAAAGATGGGCGATCTCCTCCTGCGCAATTTACTGCCTCTGAAAATCTGCTGGAGGGTCAGCTGTGGGTCGGTTTCAACTTGATGGTACTTAATAACAACAGGCTCTTACACTGCTTTAAGGTTAAACACTTGCCTTGGCTACCAATACTAAACTACTTATAACTTGAGAAAAAACAACAACAACCTCTCTCTTTGGAATGGGTTTTAGATTGTTCACTGTACGTGCTACAAAAAAATTGGTTGAATTAATTTTAAAAGTTAGTTAAAAAGCTGAAATGAAGTCTTCTGTCATTGGCTTTGCTTATTTTTGGGGTAGAATCTAAAACTCACCTTCAAGCTGCTCTCAAATTTAAACATTGTTTTCCTTAAGCTAAAGTGTAAATGTGAATGGCAGATATGTGAAATATCTGAAGTATCACAGGTTCTTTTCAGTCATGCAGGACATGTATTTATTGTCACTAGCTTGAAGAAGATACACTTCCTGCTTTCTATTTAGCCATGAAGAAAGCACTAACTCATAAACAAATATTTAAAAGGACAAAAAGACATAAAAATTCAACTCTGGGAGTTGAGTTGAACAGACTGCCTTTGGAAAAAGTACTTCTGGCTAGTGAGATATAAAATTTGTTGTTATTGTTGTTTACCGCTGAGTCAGAACCAACCCATAGAACCGACCCATAACAGATCCTTCCAGTGGGTTTTCAGAGACAGTAAATCACACAGGAGGAGAATGTCCATCCTTCTCCTGCAGACCAGCTGTTGGCTTCGAACTGCATCCCTTTGGGATTGCAGTGCAGCTTCTTGCCACTAGGCCACCCATAGTGACTCTATGAACAACAGGTCTGAACTGTGTTCTGTCCTGAGGCATCGTCATCATCTCTCACACACCTGAGTTCACCGCTGCAGTGACTGTGTCAATCCATCTTGCTGGAATGGCCCTCTACCTTCCAAGCATAGCCTCTCCTAGCAACACGCCCAAAGTTTGAGAGATGAAACTTTGCCATCGTTGCCACCAAGGAGCACTCTTGGCTACACTTTCTCCAAGACTTATCTGTTCTTTTCACAGTCCATGGGATAATCAGTACTCTTCTCCGGCACTGCAACTCAAAGGCATTAATTTTTCTTCTATGATCTTTATTCACTATTGAGATCTCAGATGTGTATTATGTGTTTGAAAAGACTATGGGCTGAATCAGGCATACTTTAGTCTTCAGACTGACATCACTGCACTTTAGTATTTTTGAGAAATCTCTGATAGCATGTTTGCCCAATGCAATACGTCTCTTTATTTCCTAACTGCTGGTAACAAGGGTATTGACTGTTGATCCAAGCAAGATGAATTCACTGACAACGTCAATCCTTTATCTATCATGATGTTGCTTACTGGCCCAGTGGTGAGGACTTCTGTTTTCTTGATGTTAAAATGTGATCCATGTTGAAAACGTAGTCCTTGATCTTCTGTAGCAATAATTTCAAGTTCTCCTCACTTTCAGCAACCAAGCATGTATCATCTGCATATCACGGCTGTGGATTAGTCTTCCTCCAATCCTGATGCCACATTCCTCTTCAGAGTCTAGCTTCACAAATCATTTGCTCAGTATACCAATTGAGTACATATGGAGAAAGGATACATCCTTTGTGATGCACACTCTTCCTGATTTTAAACCATGCAGTGTTCCCTTGCTCTGTTTGGGCTACAGCTTCTTGGTCTAGGTATAGATTTTGCATGAATACAATTAAGTGTTCTGGGATTTCCATTCTTCTCAACATTATGTCATGATCCACACGGTCAAATGTGTCTGCGGATAGACATTCTTCTGTATTCTCTGCTTTCAGCCAGGATCCATCTGGTATCAGAGTGCAGGTAAGACAAAAATTTGGACCTGGGACTGATTGCTGGAAGAGAAATGAACACTGGGCATGGAGTTTAAAAACAGGTAGATTCATTTGCCTACTTTGAAACTCACATTTGGTGTCACTGAGGAAATCCTAACCCTGCTGTCATGCTCAACTGTTACATCTGTGAAATGGGAGGGCAGGACATTACTTCTGAAAACTCCTTTTGGTCCCCTGACTCTCAGGATATCAAGAAATACACAATTCATGTGAAGCATGACTAAAGTGGGCACTGTTGACTCGGGCAGTACATTCATGTAGGAATATCCATTTAGGACCAATTAGTAATGTTGGCCACCATCATTAATTTCAGACCAGGAGATCTGGCATGTTAACGCAGGATGCAGCAGGATTATCTCACTCCAAATGCCAGGCTTCTTCCTCAATGCTAAGTGCCAGACATAAAAGGATATTTAGCAAGCAGGATACATAATTGGAAATGTGGTATGATTTAAATATTACAGAAACATGAATTTAAAAAAACCCACCACAACACACCTAAAAAAACAACCCCACAATAGATGAATCAACACCAGAATTAAAGCATTCCCTGTGAGCCATGGGATTTTTAGGGGATTATTTTTTCCTTTCTTTTTTGTTTTTCTAATTTGTATTTGCAAATTTTTCTATTATAGGAGGGAAGAGGAAGGGGAATCAGAGAAAGCAAAAAAGAGAGAAATAGAAAATATTACTGTTTAAACAGCCAGCTGCTAGGGAGTGCCAAGTTCTGCCTGGACATGGCTGTCTAGTCAATAGTGGTTTCCTCTGGGACCTGGCTGGCCTTCCCACCCACCTTGCTCACACAGCTGACCATCTCCCACTCCACTGAACTCACATGAGACTGCCACTTTCAGTTCCACTTAATTTCCACTCTCCCCTCTGGCTGGCAGCCAAAGTCCTCTTGGCAACCTCCACACTGGTTCCCATGGATACCCTAGAACTCCCAGACAGGCAGCTGCTCAGAACAGATGGTTGCTGGCAATGTCTGGGAGGCTTAAAAGACACACACACACACACACACACACACACACACACACAC
>NW_006399775.1:15003970-15023365 GCF_000299155.1 Elephantulus edwardii
ACACACACACACACACACACACACACACACACACACACACTTTCTCTCTCTCTCTCTCTCTCTCTCTCTCTCTCCACACTTTATCTGCGCCTTGATAAGGAACTCATGGAATCTGAAATGTAAAAAAGGCAACAACGTTTATTAACATTTATTGGATACTTACTATCTGAGAGACAATTATCTAGAAATTCTGCAAAGAAAGAAAAAAAATTGACCAGAAAGGATGAATTAAAGAGTTTAGCTTTTCTAACTCAATGAAAAAGGAACGTTTAGACCAAGTATCTTTTTGGATCACTGTGGATTTTGTTGTTATGTGCCATCGAGTTCTCTGTGATTCATAGTGACCCTATGTACAACAACTCTGAAGCCTGCCATATCTTGAGCCAGCCTCACTAACTCTGACATGCTTACTACCCCTATGACCCCAGTTACTGTGTCAATCTATTTCATCTGGAGTCTTCCTCTCCTGTGCTGTCCCTCCATCCTTCCAAGCATGATGTCCTTCTCTAAGGACTGGTTCCTCCCGGCCACATGCCCAAAGTAGTGAGATGGAGTTTCAAAATCCTTGCCTTCAAGGAGAAACTTGGCTTTGCCCTTTCCAGGACATATCTGTGTGTTCTCTTGACAGGCTATGATATGTTCAACTTTCTTCTCCAGCACCACAATTCAAAGGCATCAATTCTTCTTCTGTCATCCTTAGTCACTGTCCAGCTCTCTGAAGCATAGCAAATAAATGTGAAGACCATGGCCTGGATCAGGTGAACTTTAGTCTCCAGAATGACACCATTACTCTTCAGCACTGTGACAAGGTCCCTGACAGCAGACGCCGCAGTACAATTTGTCTTTCACTTCCTGACTGCTGGTGCCAAGAGTGTTGATTGTGGAAGCAAGCAAGCTGTAATTGTTAAAAACCTCAATCTCTTCTCCATCTATCATGGTGTTGCCAATTGACTCTTTGTCTTCTTGATGTTGGCCTTCAATCCATATTGAAGATGACTGAGTTTTAATCCGTATTGACGACTATAGTCTTTGACCTTCTGCAGCAAACACTTCAGGTCCTCTTCAGTTTCAGCAAGCAAGGTTGTGTCATCTGCATCAACTGTTGTTGATGAGCCTTCCTACAATACTGATGCCACATTCCTCCTCATAAACTCCAGCCTCCCGAATGATCTGTTTTGCACACAGACTGAAAACGTATAGAGATAGGATGCACCCTTGACACACTCCTTTACCCATTTTGAACCATGTGTTGTTTCCTTCCTTTAAGGACTTTTTCATGGTTCAAGTGTAGGTTTCGCAGGAGCACAATCAAGTGTTTTGGGATTCCTATTCTTCTGAAGGATAGCCACAATTTGTTGTGATCCACACAGTCAAATGCCTCTGCATAGTCAATGAAACACAGGCACTTCTCTGTTACCTTTGCTTTCTGTCAAGATCTGACACTGGCAATAGTTTCTCTACTGTCCCGGCCTCTTCTAAACCCAGTTTGTATTTGTGGTAGTTCTCTATCAATGTATTGTTTCAGTCATTTTTGGATCATTTTCAGCAGGATCTAGCTTGTGTGTGATATTAGTGATACTGTGTGATAATTTCTACACTCTGGTGGGTGACTTTTTTTTTTTTTAAATAGGAACAAATATGGTTCTCTTCCAGTCATTTGGCTAGGTAAGCAGATCCAAGGTAGCATCTGTTTGTTGATATATGTCAATTGGTATGCCATCAAAACCTAGGGCCTTGCTTTTTTGTCAATTCCTTCAGAGAAGCTTGAACTTCCTTTTTTACCAGCATTGCCTCTTTCATATATTTTCCGTGAAATTCTTCTGTGTCAACCAATTCTTTTTGGTATAGTGTCCTGTGTATTCCTTCCATCTTTTTTTGATGCTTCCTAGATCATTCCACATTCTGCCCATAGCATCTTTAAGTATTACAACTTGAGGCTTAAACTTGTTCTTTAGTTCCTTCAGCTTAAGAAAGGTCAAGTTCAGCCCTTTTGATTTTCCAACTACAGCTTTGCACATTTCATTATAATACTTTGCTTTATCTTCCCAAGCTACCCTTTGAAATCTGTTCAGCTCTTTAACTTTCTTCTTTCTTTCTTTCCTTTGCTTTGGCTTCTCAATGCTCTAGTGCAATATTCAGTCTCTTCTGACATCTACCTTGGTCTTTTCTTCCTTCTCTTTGTTACCTTTTGCATTCTTTCTGGATGATATTCTTGATATCCTCTCACAGCTCATCTTGTCTTCATTCATTAGTGTTCAAGGCTTCAAACCTGCCTGTTCCTGAGATGATTTTTAAATTTAGGGGGATAGACTGAAGATCAAACTTTGGTTCCTGTGGATTTGATTTCACCTATTTAGCTTTAGTTTGAACTTGCATATGAGTAGATGTGGATGATAGATTTGATAATTTTAGAAATTAAGAAATTAAAGAATTTAAGAAATTAAAATGAAATTCTGATTCAGAAGGTCTGAGGTGGAGACCCGGGTATCTATGTTATAAACAAGGCTTTCACATGATTCCAATGAAGGTGGTCAAGGACCAGTCAGAGAAAACCTGCTGCCTTGGAGACTTCCAGATGTTAGTGTACATAAACCAAGTCACCTGGTCATCTAGTTAAAGGGCAGTTACTGCTGTGTACTGTCGAGTCGGCACCAACTTGTAGCTGAACCTTCAGCAGGTTTTCAGAGGCAGTAAACTGCACTGGAGGAGACAGTCCATCTTTCTTCTGTGGAGCAGATGGTGGATTTGAACCACATTCCTCTGAGGTAGCAGTATAGCTCCTTTACCCCTAGGCCACCAGAGCTCCAGTTAAAAGGCAGATGCTGATTAAATATGCTCAGAATAAGACCAGAGTCTAAATTCCTGATATGCTCCCAGATGAGGCTGATGCCACAGATGAAAGATCGGAGCGACTGGGAATGAAAAGGTGAGGTAAAATGAGATTACTTTCATAGTTAAAAAGATCATTTCTAGATCCATCTTGAAATCTAATGTTGTGAGCAACCTCCATAATATCCATACACATACAAGGAAGACTTGCTAACATCGCTATCATTCAAAAACATGCACCAACAGCCTGAGTCAAAGAGGAGAAAAGAGATAACTTCTACCAACTTTTGCAGTCAGAAATTGATCCAATGTGCAACCAAGTTGCATTAATAATAATGGGTGACTGGAATGCAAAAGTTGGGACAGGAAGGAAGGACTGGTAATCAGGAAACAAGGACTTGGTGACAGAAATGAGACTGAAAACAGAATGATAGAATTCTGTATAATCAATGATTTCTTCGTTGCAAATGCCTTTAAGAAGAAACACAAGTGGCAACTATACACATGGACTTCACCTGATAGCATATACAGTAATCAGACTGATTACATTTGTGGGGGAAAAAAAAATAATTGGAAAAGGTGTGAAATCAGCTGTGAAAAGTAGGCCAGGTGCTGATCGTGGAAAAGACCATCAACTACTCATATGCAAGTTCAAAATGAAGCTAAAGAAAATAAAATTCAATCCACAAGAGTCAAATTTTGACCTCAAGTTTATCCCACCTGAACTGAAAAAGGTCTTGAACACTAATGAACGAAGGTCATATGAGCTGTGTGAGGATATCAAGACTATCATCCATTAAGAATGCAAAAGGTCATTACAAAGACAGAGGAGAAAGAAAAGGCCGAGAGGGATGCTAGAAGAGACTCAGTATTGCACCAGAGTGTAAAAAATCCAAAGCAAAGGGAAGAAACAAAAAAGTTAAGGAGCTGAAGAGAAGATTTAAGGGTAGTTTGGAAAGACGAAACAAAATATTATAATGAAATGTGCAAAGAGCCGGAGTTGGAAAAACAAGAGACAAATTCAGCATTTTTTTTTTGCCAGTTTGTTTACAAAGTTTGTACACATTGTGTTTCACACTACTCTTTATTCACATTGTGTTTCATATAATCATCTGAAGGAACTGAAGAATAAATTCAAGTCTTGAATTGCAACACTTAGGCATGCTGTGGGTTGTTGAATGATTAAGCATCAAAAGAAGATGGAAGTAGTACGCAGAGTCACTGTACCAAAATGAATTGTCTGGCACAGAAGAACTTAATGAAGAAACATGATAAAGATACAATGGTGATGAAGAAGAAAGCTGCTCTGAAGGAACTGGCAAAAAGGTAGGCCCTAGGAATTGATGGCACACCAATTGATGTATTTCAACAAACAGATGCTGCCTTGGACACACTCACCAGGTTGTGCCAAGAAATGTGGAGGACTACCACTTGGCCAATTGACTGGATGAAATTTATATTGTTCCCATTCAAAAGAAAATGACCCAACAGAGTGTGAAAATTATTGACATACTCAGTAGTATCACACACAATAAGCAAGATTATCGAAAAATGACAGCAGAGAACTGCCAGATGTGCAAGCTGGGTTCAGAAGAGGCCACAGCACTAGGGACATTATAGCCAACGTTCGATGGCTCTGAGCTGAAAGCAGAGAATCTGTGTTTCATTGACTATACAAAGGCATTTGACTATGTGGATCACAAACAAATTATGGCTAATCTTGAGAAGAATGGGAATTCTGTGCTCATGCAAAACCTACACTTGGACCAGGAAGCAGTCATCAGAAAGAGCAAGAAAACACTCTATGGTTCAGAATCAGAAAACATAAACATCAGGGACGCATCCTATATCCATACCTTTTCAATCTATATGCAGAACAGATTATTCAGGTGGTTGGACTTTATGAGGAGGAACGCAGCATCAGGATTGGAGAAGACTCATCAACTATGTGCACTGTGCAGATGAAACGACCTTGCTTGCTGAAACTGAGGAGGGCCTAAAGTGTCTGTTGCAGAAGGTCAAGGACTGTAGTCTTCAATATGGATTGAAGCTCAACATCAAGAAAACAAAGATTTTCATCACTGGGCCAACTGGCAACATCATGATAGAAGGAGAAGAGACTGAGATTATAAACAACTTCAGCTTACTTGGTTCCACAATCAACTCTCTTGGCACCAGCAGCCAGGAAATTAAAAGATGAATTAAACTGGGAAAACTGCTGTCAGAAACCTCTGAAGAGCAACAATGTCAGTCTAGAGTCTAAGTGCACTTGATTTAAGCTATGGTCTTTTCAATTACTTGCTATGCATCAGAGCAATGACTAAGGATGATAGCAGAAGAATCAACGTCTTCGAGTTGTGGTGCTGGGAAAAAGGACTGAACATGTCATGGACTGCCAAGAAAACAAACAAGTCTGTCCTGGAGAGGGTGAAATCAAGCTGCTCCTTGGAGGCTAGAATTTTGAAGCTTCACCAATCTCCCTTTGGGCATATTGCCAAAAGAGACCAGTTTTTAGAGAGGGACATCATGCTTGGTAGGGTGGAGGGATAGCACAATAGAGGAAGATCCTCAATGAGATTGATTGATTCAGCAACCAGGGTAATGGGGGTAGGTTTGTCAGAGACAACAAGATTGGCTCAAGATAGAACAGGTCTCAGAGCTGTTGTACACAGGGTCACTATGAGTCACAGGCACATAATGACAACATGGTCTTAAGGCACTTTATGCCTGTTATAATTGTCGGACAGGAATGTACACAATGTTGGGATACTACCTAGCTCTTCACAATTCTAGTCAGTGAGGTCATGATGGCAGCTTGAAATTGGCCTTTGTGAGAATACTGATACCACTGACTATACAAAGGCATTTGACTGTGTGGATCACAAACTGGCAAATGCTATAAATCAGGACCTGGTTTATAATTTTTTTCTGTCTAGACTTAATAAGTAAATGGTAACAAGATAGATTAAATTTGAAAGTGTGTTGTATCTCTAGCTGTTACATTGCAAAGAGCCCCTTAAAACTGAGGAAATAAATATATTCTTCCAGTATTTGAAAACTGCAATCTGATTGAGCAAAGAATCACACAATATTGACAAATGTGTGAAGTTCTGACATATGTCTTCATACATTTTTGTTGCCTCATTTTCTACCAACTCTTTAGCATAAACAAAAACATCAGCCAGAATTTATGTCAGAACTACATTCACTTGTCAATGATGGAACTTCTTTGTCAAAAAGGATACTTATCAAGTATTTACTTGTAGTTTGTAGACACTGTTGTTGGCAACAGAATTATAAAAACTCAGGGTGAATTTTGCAAGAATTCAAAGGTGTATGGACTTTAAAATAAAATTACTATATATTTATTAATATTTATAAATTGTGTACCACACATTCTTTATATAAATAAAAATATATGCATGTCTGTAGTGCATGTGTGTAAATGTATCTATATATATCTCCACTGCTGCCTGTTAAATGCTCACCAGCATACCAGTGCAGATGCTTCTACTCTATTTACAGCAGCCCAATCTTACCTTTTTTCACACTTACAATTCATATTTAATCCAGAATAAAGGTTCCTTGACAGCAAGACCCAGGCCTTTTTATCTTCATACTACCAGTGGTAAGTACAGTCAGTGACCAGCACAGAGAACTCTGACAAATGTTGAAGGCAAACTTTTTTCTTTTATGAGTTCTTACTAGTACTCACAATTGACAGAATTAGCCATTTCTGAGCACTCATAGCTACTTCCACACATCTCAACAAGTCTATCCTAGCAGTCCCAGAAATGAAGCTTTGAGTAGGCCCTTGGATAAAGTAATAATAATAATAATAAAAGTTTACACTTACTGAGCACATGTTTTGAGGTACTCACCATTTTAAGTGCCTTACATGCATTAACTCATGTAATACCCTCAGTAACCCTATGAAGTGTGAATCTTCACATTTTAAAGACTTGAGCTACAGAGAAGTCAGAGTTTGTTCAAAAGAGCAGAGTTGGAATTCAAACTTAGTCAGGGCTCAATGCTTCAATCGATGGATGGATGGATGGATGGATGGATGGATGGATGGATGGATGGATGGATTGGATGGATGGATGGATGGATGAATGCTATGAAAAGTACTTCCTTCCCTATGATGCTCCTAATTATATACAAACTAGTTTATATTTTCAACACCCTGGAAAATAATACAGTCTTACTTCAGAGGTGCAAGGCTGTTTCTCTTCCTTCGAAGTCCCTTTCAAGTTTTGAGACATCTCATAATTCTATTTTATCTATAACCTGCTTTGGAAATGCTATGAATCCATACCAGGACCTTTGTCCTCCAGTTTCGCACTGGTGGCTTTGGCAAAAATCCTCCAAGTGTAAAAGAATAACAGGCACACATGATGCAGGAAGGGGAAGATACAGGATTTAGAAAAGAGATTCTAAAAACTCATTGCTATCAAGGTGGAACTGATTCATAGCTGAACCTCCACTAGGGTTCTGGAGGCTGTAAATTACGTGTGGGGAGAATGTCCATCTTTCTCCTACAGAGCTGTTCACTGATGGTTTCAAACCACCAGGGATACGCTACCTTTAGGTCAATAGTACAACTCCCTATGGACTTTGCCACGAGAGCACTAGATATAAAAATAAAAACCAAACCCACTGTGATTATGCCAGTTCTGACCCAAGGCAATGAGTCATGTCTATAGGACAAGAGTATAAGTGTCCCACAGAGTTTCTAAGGCTGTGATCTTTGGAAGCCGACTGCAATACTGTTCTGCAAAACAGCCAGTGTGTTCAAATCACTAACCATCCAGATAGCAGTCAAACTATCAGAAACTAGTATGCCACTAGGAATTCTAGCTCACACTACATGATGTTGTTGTTAAGTGCCACTGACTGGCCAAGTTGACGACAACTCATAGTGATGCTATGAACAATGGATCTGAACCCTACCCTATCCTGTGACACTTCATCATTTTTTTACACACTCGAGACTTCCATTGTGTTATGGCATCTCATTGAAAGTCCTCCCCTCCTTTGCTGACCCTGCTTTTCCAAACATGATGTACTTTTTTAAAAAATGATGTATTTTCTAAGGTCTTATGCCTTCTAATAACTTGCCCAAATTATGTGAGATGAAGTTTCACCATCCTTGCCTCCAAAGATCACCCTGGTTACACCTTTCCCAATATGTACTTGTTTGTCCTTTTGGCATCCCAACAGATATTTGGCTCTCTTCTTCAACACCACAACACAAAGGTAACACCTTCTGTCATCCTTATTCATTGTTCCACTTTCAGATGCACAGCAAGGAGTTGAAAAGTTCACAAAGTGGGGTGTGAACTTTAGTCTTAAAACTGACATCTTCACTCTTCAACACTTTGGAGAGGTCTCTGACAGCAGACCTTCCCAGTGCACTGCTGCTATTGTTGTTAAGTGCTGTCAAGTCTTGGATGACTCATAGCGACCCTATGAACAAAAGACCTGAACACTTGAATAACTTGCATTGTTTCGCCACATTCAGACTTTCTGAAGGCAAGCTATTTCAGAAGGGATGCTACTCCTGCATCTAAGTTTATTTTAATCAAGAAGTTCCACCAAACACTGTCCATGATGGGTAACCATTATCACATTTGACATATCAGTGTCACTGTGTTTAGCCTCACAGCAACCACGAGTTACACAGTACAGCAAATGGACAGACCAGTGCTATACCACTTAGAAGAATGTTTGACCAAAAACAATTCAAACCAGACCTGAGGGTTGCAGATTAAAATCACCCACCTTTGCCTTGGTAGCATAATTTTTTACCCACTGGGCCAACAGAGCAGAATCTGGCTGCTGCAGATGACTTCCAAACTGGATTATAGCTCCCCCACCCTACCCTAATGCACTAAGTCTTTGGATTTCCTGGCACTGGTGCCAAGGGTATTGATTATGGATCCAAGCAAGATGAAACCATTGACAATTTCAGTCTTTTCTCCATCTATCATGATGTTTCTTATTGGCCTGCTGATTAGGATTTTTGTATTATTATTATTGTGTTTGTGTGTGTGTGTGTGTGTGTGTACCATCAAATCAGATCTGACTGGTACAGGAGGAGATTGTCCCTCCTTCGCCAGCAGAGAGCATCTGGTGGATTCAAACAGCACACTTCTGGGATTGCAGTGCAGTTTTTTGTCACCAGGCCACCAGAGCTTGCGGGATTTTTGTTTTCTTGATGCTTAAATGTTTAACATCCTAACAATACGAACATATTCCATATGAACACATATTGAAGGCTACAGTCCTTGATCCTTTGCAGCAAGCATTTCAAGTCCTCCTTACTTTTTAGCAAGCAAGGTTATGCCATCTGGATAATGCAGGTTGTATTAGTCTTCCTCTGATCCTGATGCTACATTCTTCTTCGTATAGTCGTTTTTCATATGATTTGTTCTGCATACAGATTGAGTAGGTATGGAGAAAGGGTGCAGCCCTGGTGCAAAACTTTCTTGATTTTAAACCATGCAGTTCCCTAGCTCTGTTCAAACAACAGCTTCCTGGTCCAGGTGTAGGTTTCACCTGAGCACAAGTAAGTATTCTGGGATTACCATTCTTCTCAGTATCAGTCATAATTTGTTATAATCTATACAGTCAAATGCCTTTGCATAGTCATAAAACACAAACAGACATCCTTTTTCTATGCTTTTAGCAAAGATCCATCAGACATTAGCAATGATATTCCTCATGCCAGAGCTTCTTCTATACCCAGCTTTAAATTATGGCAGTTCTTTGTCAATGTATTCTAGCTGGTTTTGAATTATCTTCACTAAGATTTTACTTGCATGTAATATTAATGATGTTTTTCTGTAATTTCCATATTCTCCTGGGTACCTTTTTTGGGAATGGAAACAAATAGAGATCTCTTCAAATTGGCTGGCCAGCATGTAAATTATTCCTTTAGTTGTTAGTTATATGACACTAGGCAAAATATTCAACCTTCCTTGGTTGGCTTTGACTCATGATGACCCACATAATTACTATTATATTAAAAGCAATAAGGTCAGGTGCTAATCTGAGCAGTTTATATGTAGAAACTCATAGAATTTTAAAAATATTTCTTCAGGTAAATACTATTATTATTTTCATTTTAAAAATTAGAAAATTAGGTTTAAATATTAGCAATTTAATCAAAAGGAAAAAAATAACCTAGGAGAGTTCATCAATAGAATATCAGATAAATAATATGTAGTGATAAGAATCTGCACTGCAATCTCAGAGGAACACAGTTCAAATCTACCAGCTGTTCCGTAGGAGAAGAATGGACAATTTCCTTTTGTGTGATTAACTGACTTGGAAAACCTGCTGGAAGGTCAGCTATGGGTTGATTCTGACTCAACAACACACAACAACAACATACACACAAAATGGAATATTAGTCATCCATAAAAACAGATTTCTGCTATACGCTACAACATGGAAGAATCTTGAAAACATACTGAGACAAAAGTATAAATACTGCATGCTACTATTTAAATGAAATATCTAGAACAAATGAGTATATAGAGATAAAACTGTGGTGGATAGGCGGTATTGCTTGAGGATACTGAATTTCTGTTGAGGGTGATGAAAAACTGGAAACACAGAGGTGATGGTTATACAATGAATAGTGGTACATCAGGAGCTCTCTAGGAGAGGGGCTATTTTTCACATCATTCATGCATGCACTGAGGCTGTGAGCTCTCTGTGAGTTTGAATCCTGGCTCTGCTCCTTAACATTGAGCAACTGGGGAAATAATTAATGTCAATGAATTAGACACATAAAAATGACTAAAACTGTAAATGTTTTATAATCTATATTTCATCTTAAGTAAAAAAAAAAGAAAGCAACTTGCAAAAAAGCTCAGAGGCTGGATTAAAACTAGACAAATCCAACACCACTACCCACTCCTCTACTATTCCTAGCTTGCTTTGCTTGGTCAGTCTATGGAAAATTCTTCACAACACTGTACTCTAATTCCTAGAGAGTAAAATAAGGTAAAGTTAAAAAAATAAGAGGAAGATTGAAAAGACAGATGTAACTGTTATTTTTTATATGTCTAATTACATAGAAAAGCCAAAAAGGAAAGATGACTGACTGAACTAGTTTCCATCCCCCAACAAAGATGCACAGAGATGTTGGATAAAACACAGTGAAATGCAACAAAAATCCTTTTAACATTCAGAGATGAGCTCCAAAGAAAGAAATAGGAACTTTTAGGTGCCAGAAACAAAGGCTCTATTGAAAAGGTTCCAGAGAAAAAACTCTACTGTAGCTGATATGGAAGGTTAAACCCTAGTATCAGCAGTTATGCTCAGTCCAGGTTTGGGGCTGTGCAGTTTGGGGAGGGGGAACTGACACTTCTACATGAAGCAGTATCCTCCCCCTAAGGTCGCTGTTTTACCGTGTAAGGCAATCACTAATTCGGAGAAATGACAAGGAAGCGAATTTCTATTTAGGGCTATAACTCACTGGAATAACTGATAAATCCAATTTGGAGGATTTAAAAAAGCAAAAATGACCTAAAATAAAACAGAGTGAAAATATGAAAGTTGGAGGTGTGATCAGAGGTGTTTGCTGTTGTCATGTGCCACTGAGTTGACCTTGACTCATAGTGATCCTATCAACAATGTCTCTGAACCTTGCTTTATCCTGAGCAACCTCACTGTCTCTGACACACCTGACCCCCCTGCCACACTCACTGTGTCAATCCATCTCCTCCAGGGTCGTCGTCTTCTGTGCTGACCTACTACCTTTCCAAGAACTATATCCTTCTCCAAGGACTGACTCTTCCTGACAACATAACCAAAGTATGTGAAATGGAGTTTTAAATCCCTTGTCATCAAGAGTAACCTGGTTTCACTCTCTCAAGGACATACCTGTTGGTTCTTTTGGCAGTCCATAGTATTTCCAGTACTCTTCCCTAGCACCATAGCTCAAAGGTATTGATTTTTCTCTTCTCTTTAGTCATTGTCCAGCTCTTAGAGGCATAACAAGCAATTGAAAAGACCCTGGCTTGGTTCAGGTGAGTCCTAGTCTTTAGACTGATATCGATGCTCTTTGGCATCTTGACAGCAGATTTACTCATTGTAACTTGTCTTGTATTGCGATGGGAAAGTCTGCTGTTAGGGACCTCTCTAAAGTACTCAAGAGCAATGGTGTCTCTTTGGAGACAAAGGTGCGCCTGATACAGGCCATGGTCTTTGCAATCACTTGTTATGCATCAGAGAGCTGGACAATGACTAGGGAGGACAGAAGGAGAATTGACGCCTTTGAGCTGTGGTGATGGAGAAGAGTACTGAATGTACCATGGACTGCCAAGAAAACATACAGATTCATCTTGGAGAGAGTTAAACCAGGCTACTCCTTGGAGGTAAAGATTCTGGGGCTTCGTCTGACATACTTTGGACATGCTGCAAGGAGAGACAGGTCTTTGGAGAGGGACATCATGCTGGGTAGAGTGGAGGGACAGCGCAGGAGGGGAAGACCCTCTATGAGGTGGACTGATTCAGTGACTGGGGTTATCGGGATGGGTGTGTCAGAGGCAATGCGATTGGCACAGGATAGAGCAGGGTTTAGGGCTGTTGTACATAGGGTCACTATGAGTCGCAAACGACTCGACGGCACATAACATAACAACTTGTCTTTTGATTTTGTGACTGCTGGTGCCAAGTGTGTTGATTTTGGATCCAGGCAAGGTGAAATCATTAACAACTTCAATCTCTTCTGTATCTATCATGATGCTGCTTATCAGTCTAGTGGTTAGAAATTTTGTTTTCTTGATGTTGAGATGCAATCCATATTGAAGGCTGTAGTCCTTGATATTCTGCAGCAAAAAATCCTCCTTAGTTTCCATCTGCATAACACAGGTTGTTGATAAGTCTTCTTCCAGTCTTGATGCCACATTCTTCTTTACAAAGTCAATCCTCTCAAATGGTATTTTCCTTATGGAAAAAGGATACTTTCATGATGCACTTCTTTCTTGATTTTGAACCATGCAGTGTTCGCTTGCTCTGTTCAGGCTACAGCTTCTTGGTCTAGCTATAGGTTTCACATGAGTTTAGTCAAATTTGAGATATCAATTCTTCTCAATATTAGTCACAATTTGTTGTGACCCATGTAGTCAAATTCTGCATTTGTGTAGTCAATAAAACCAAAATAGATATCCTTCTGGTACTCTGTCAAGATCCATCTGACATCAGCAATAATATCACTAGTGCCACACTCTCTTCTAAAAGCAGCCTTGATTTCTGGCAGTTATTTGCTGATATACTGTTCTAGTAATTTTTGGGTAATATCCCACAAGATTTTGCTTACATGGGATATTAATAATATTGTTTGATAATTTCCACATGCTGTTGGATCACCTTCTTGGAGAATGGAAATAAACATGGGTCTCTTCCAGTCAGTTGGCAAGGGAACTGTTCTCCAGATTTCTTGGGACAACCTGATGAGTACATCCAAGTCTGAATCTGTTTGTCGAAATATGCCAACTGGTATTCCATCAGGTCCCGGAGCTTTGTTTTTTGCCAATTCTTTCAGAGCAGCTTGAACTTCTTCCTGTATTACCCCTGATTCTTGATCATAAGCTACTTCTTTACATGGTTCTGTCAGAACTGTCAAGACAATTATTTTTGGTACAATGACTTCATATATTCCTTCCATCTCCTTTTGATGCTTCTTGGACCATTCAATATTTTGCCCACAGCATCTATAAGTACTGCAACTCGATGCTTGAATATGTTCTTCAGTTCCTTCAACTTGAGAAAAGCAAATGAGTTCTTCTCTTTTGATTTTCTAACTCCAGCTCTTTGCCCATTTCATTATAATACTTTGTTTTGTTGGGCCTAATTATTTTGAAACTTTATTAAATCACATGTACAGATTAAAAAAATACAGATAGCCACCAAAAATCAAACCACCCAATAAAACACAAAAAATGGAACACTAAATTCACACACAAAAAGGATTACAAAGAACCAGAATTAATTCCATAGAAAGCAGGAATGAATTAAAAAAAAAAAGAACAAAGGAAACATAGGAAGTATTGTAGTCTAGAGAATCAAGAGGAGAAAGTGTGAGAATTAATAAGATCATCATGTTTACTGGAAGATATAGCAATCAACAGCATTTCTAGATTCCACCACTAACTAACTAAGAAATTTTTAAAAGTCCCATTCACAATTGCAACAAATTCTAGAAAACACACAAGAAAAAAACAAGACATTTTTGAATAACACAATTGTAGACTTGGGTGAAAAACTGACATATTTCGTTTATGCCTTGTTGTTGCTAATCCTGCTCTAATCTCACGGTCTCTAACATACCTATCCTCATTGTCCCAGTTGCTGTGTCAATTCATCTCATCAGGGGTTGTCCACTCCTGCACTGTCCCTCCACCCTTTCAAACAAAATGTCTTTCTCCAAGGTCTGGTTTCTCCTGGCAACATGCCCAAAGTATGTGAGACAGAGACTCAAAAATTCTTGCCTCCAAGGAGCAGCTTGGTTTTACCCTCTCCAGGACAGACCTGTCTGTTCTCTTGACAATCCATGGCATGTTCAGTACTCTTCCCCAGCATCACAACTCAAAGGTACCAATTCTTCTTGTGTCCTCTTTGGTCACGGTCCAGCACTCTGATGCACAGCAAGTAACTGTGAAGACCAAGGCCTGGATCAGGTGCACCTTAAGTCTCTAGAATGACATTGTTGCTCTTTAGCACTCTGGAGAGGTCCCTGACAATAGATTTTCCCAGAGCAATTTGTCTTTTGATTTCCTGAGTGCTGATGCCAAGAATGTTGATTGTGGAACCAAGCAAGCTAAAATTGTTAATAATCTCAATCTCTTCTCCATCTATCATGATACTGCCAATTGGCCCAGTGGTAATAATCTTTTTTTTCTTGATGTTGAGTTACAATCATAGAAAAATTCAATAAAGATATAATTTCTCAAACCAACATATGAATTTAATGCAAATCAAATAAAATCTCAATAGTATTTTTCACAGTACTTGAGAACTTTTTCCACAATAAGTGTGTGTGGCACAGTAAATGTTCAAGACAATTCTGAAAAAGAACAATCAAAAGGGTGAGTTGCCTTGTTAAAAGTCCAACAATATTACAAGGCTATACTCTGGGCATATGACCAGGAGGGACTGGTCCTTGGAGGATATATTGTTTAGAAGATTTGAGGGACAGCGCAGAAGAGAAAGACCCCAGATGAGATGGATTGATACAGTAATTGGGGAAATGGGATAGGTGTATCAGAATCAGTGAGACTGGCTCAGGACAGGGCAAGCTTCAGAGCTGTTGTACACAGGGTTACTATGAGTCACAAACAACTCTACAGTACATAATAACAACATATTAAATGTGCTGTATGTCTAGGAATGGATGAATAGGCGAATGTGGTAAAGTCTAGAAAAAGACATATATAAGTGAGAAAATTTCCTAGATTATAAAGGGAGCTTTTACTTTTTTAAATTTTTTTTCTTATTCTGTCATCTTTAGTCATTGCCCAACTTTCAGATAACTCATACATAATGAGAAAAAAAAGCCCTTTTCTCTTTTTTTCCCTCTTTTGTACTTTTCTCCCTGTCCACCTCTTCCTGCCCTCAGTTCACTCCTATCTTTGAAAAGTAAAAGAAACATTCTTTCGTTGTTATACAATCCCTCCCACCATGTTCACTCCACTGTACAGCTTTTGCTCTGGATTCCTGCCATGACAATAATACCTAATCACATATCCCTTTTAAACAGTTCTCTCCCTCATCTGTTTCAATGCAGTATACATTATTTATCCCATCTTTTTCAGTCTCCCTCCAACCCCAATGTCAGTTCCGTTTTACAATAGTGGCACTATACAGTATCTGTCCTTTTGTGACTGAGGTATTTCACTCAGCATAATGTCCTCCAGGGTCACCCATTTTGAATAATATTGCATGAGTTCCTTGTTTTTCAAAGAAGCATAGTATTCCATTGTGTGAATATACCACAGCTTCTCTACCCATTCGTTTGTTGATGGGCATTTAGGTTGTTTCCAACTCCTTGCTATTGTAAACAAAGCCCCAATAAACATAGGCATGCATATATCTACTTGGATATCAGTTATGGTCTCTTTAGGGTATATTCCCAGTAGTGGAATTGCTGGATCAAATGGTATCTCTATTTGCAACTTTTTGAGAAAACGCCACACCCACCTCCACAGTGGTTGCACCATTTTACACTCCCACCAACAGTGAATAAGGGTTCCAGTTTCTCCACAACCTCGCCAGCATTTGTTGCTTGCTGTTCTGTTATATTTTGCTATTCTTACTGGGGTGAGATGGTATCTCATAGTTGCTTTGATTTGCATCTCTCTTAGAGCTAGAGATTTTGAACATTTCTTCATGTGTTTGTTGGCCATCTGAATGTCTTCTTTGGTGAAGTGTCTGTTCATATCCTGTGCCCATTTTTCAATTGGATTGTTTACCTTTATCTTGTTGTGGTGCTCAAGTATTTTATAAATTCTAGAGATAAGTCTAGAGTGAGCTTTTTAAATCTGAGAAAAAGTATGGTGTATTAAACAAATGAGTATAAGATATGGCTTTGCACACAAAATTGTATGAAATTGTCAAAATAACTATGAGATATAATCTCATAAAGTTACAAATAGAGATACCATTTGACCCAGCAATTCCACTACTGGGAATATACCCCAAAGAAACCGTAACTGCCTCCCAAGCAGATATATGCACACCCATGTTTATTGCTGCTTTGTTCACAATAGCAAAGAGTTGGAAACAACCTAACTGCCCATCAACAAACAAATGGATAGAGAAGCTGTGGTATATTCACACAATGGTATGTTATGCTGCATTGAAAAACAAGGAACTCATGCAATAATATTCAAAATGGGTGACCCTGGAGGACATTATGCTGAGTGAAATATCTCAGTCATAAAAGGACAAATGCTGCATGGTGCCACTGTTGTAGAACAGGACTGACATTGGGGTTGTGGGGAGACTGAGAAGGATGGGATAAATAATGTATACTGCATTGAAACAGATGAGGGAGAGAACTGTTTAAAAGGGATATGTGATTGGTTATTGTTGTCATGACAGGAGTCCAGAACGAAGGCTGCATGGTAGAGTGAACCTGGGGGGAGGGATTGTATAATAAAGAAAGAATTTTTCTTTTACTTTTCAAGGAGAGGAGTGTGCTGGGGGGGTGGAGAAGGGGTGGGCAGGGAGAAAAGTGCAACAATGAATGAATGGAAGTCCAAAGTCTCTGTAAATTTTCATTAAAATTAATAATAATAATAAAATATATAAAGTTGTTTCCCTACCTTATACCATATACAAAGGAAACAAAATAAGGTGCACTAGGGAGAGCTCTGGTGGCCTAGTGGCAAGGAGCTGTAACTACAATCCCATAGGCACATGGTTCAAATCCACCAGATGCTCTGCTGGGAAAAGGAGGGACAATCTCCTCCTGTACCAGTCAGATCTGATTTGATGGTACACTCACACAAAAACAAAATAAAATAAAATAATAAAAAAGAAAGGAAAAGGTTTGTTATTTAAAAATTTAAAAAAAAATAAGGTGCACTAAATGTCTAAATAACAAATCCTCAAAACCATGAAAAGAAAATATATATGACAAATAGCTTTATCACTTTATGATAGAGAAGTATTTCTTAAATTAGGCATTAAATTTTTCAAGGAGATGGAAAAACCCATTTCCAATTTTATCTAGAGTGAAAAGAGATACCAAATAACAAAAAAAAGCACTACTGAAAATGATAAAAACTGGAGGAGGCCTCAGACTCCCTGATCTCAAGTCCTACTACATAGCTGTGGTGGTCAAGACAGCATGGTATTGGTACAGTGACAGACACAGACACACATATCAATGGTATAGAATTAAGAGCCCAGAAATCACCTCATCGACGTATGGTCAACTGATTTTTGACAAGGAGATGAAATCAGTGAGTAAAGAAACAAAAGCCTCATAACAAATGGTGCTGGTAAAATCGGAAAACCTTCTGCAGAAAATTTATGCAAGATCCACATCTCACATTATACACAGAAACCAACTCAAGGTGGATCGGGGTCCTGTAAGTAAAACCAAAGACTATAAAATTCAACGGAGAAAAGCTAGGAACAACTCTAGAAGCCCTAATCCACAGCATCAACAGACTTCCAAGCATAATAAAAAAAATCTATAAGCAGGAGAGAATAAAACGGATGAATGGGGCCTTTTAAGACTCAAACCCCTATCCATATTTTTTTTTTAAAAAAACCCACAAAACAAAACTTTCTCCAACAGGGTAAAAATGAAATTCAAAACTGGGGAAAAAATACTTGGCAATGATATATCTGATATCTCTTACCTAAAATGTATAGACTACTCCAGCACCTCCATTTTGGATTTGGATGAAATGGCTAGACTCTGTAAGATGGTGCGCTTGTTTTGGTTGTGGATCTGTATAGATTGTTAGGTTGTTTTTATTTAAGCCTCTTGTTTAGAGCCAAAAAGGACTCCTGGTGGACACTGCATTTAAGTCCAAGGCCTTGTCTCCATTTTGGAGACTGGGTGAAGTGGCTGGACCCTGTAAGATGGGATCTCTGGTTTTGACTGAGGGTCAGTATGGAATGTTTGAGTTTTTTACTTAAGCCTCTTGTTTAGAGTTAACAAGACCTCCTGGAGTGCCCTTGTATTTAAAAGTTGGGCCCGAGGGATTATATTTTAATCCCTTGTCCTATATTTTGAAGGAACATTCTTCTAAGTAGTAGAGCAGTCTTCTGTCAGTTTGCTGTGCTGGGGTAATCTGGGTTTGCTGTGCTTCTGAACCTTGTGCCACTGGGGTCTCAAATGCCTTAACAACTGCCCATGGTGGACAGTGTTTGGTGGAGCTCCCAGATTAAGACAGGTTTGGAAGCAGGAGTGACATCCACTTCCTAAATCACATGCCTCTGGAAACTCTATGAACTTGGAGAAACAATAGTTATGGAAAAGTCTCAGGTCTCTTCTTCAAAGGGTCACTATGAGTCATGTGCGACTCAATGGCAATCACCACCACCAACTCTAACACCTCAACAAGAAAAAAGTACAATTGCAAAATGGAGCACAAAATATGAATACATACTTCAGCCTTTGTTCAGATGGCAAACAAACACATCTGTTAGAAAATAATATTTTTGAAGAAATTATCAGAATCCCTAGCTATCAGATACAAATCAATACAACAATGAGATACCATCTCATCTCAACAAAAATGGCAAAGTTCAACAGGGCAGCAAACAACAAATGCTAGTGAAGTTGTGGTCAGATTGAAACTCTTACACACTGTAAATGTAAAATGGTATAGTCACTATGGAAGGCGGTCTGGTGTTTTCTTAAAAAGTTGGAAATGGAAATACTACTTGACCCAGCAATTCTACTATTGGGTATATGTTGTCTGGTGTTTTTAAGTGTCATCAAGTCACCTGCGACTCATAGCGACCCTATGTACAATAGCCTTAAACCCTGCTCTATCCTGTGCCAATCTTATTGTCTCTGACACACCT
>NW_006399775.1:15024165-15024964 GCF_000299155.1 Elephantulus edwardii
GGAGAAGGGTGCAACAATGAATGAATGGAATCCCAAAATCTCTGTAGATGTTCATTGAAATGAAAAATAAACAACCTAAATTAAAAAAAAAATAAGACTGACATGGAGGGTTGTGGGGAGAATAGGGAAAAAAAATGGATAGATAATGAATACTACATTGGAACAGAGGAGGGAAGGAACTATTTGAAAGGAATATATGATTAGGTATTATATGTATGACAACAATCTGGAACAAGAGGTGCACTGCAAAGTTGACTGGTAAAGGGGGAAGGGAGGAAAGGTGTAACAACGAATGAGAGAAAAAAAAGTTTAAATCCTAAAAAAAAAGACACTGTGAACAAAGTTTAAATAAAAACAACAAGGGGGGATAGTAATCCAAACTAATGTAGATCAATAAGAAAAAGATAATGATGACCTAACAGAGCTAAGGCATAGGGTATAAATATGGAATTCCCAGAAGAGAAAATAGAAATTGTCAATAAACATATGGAAAAGATTCTTAATTTCACTGAAAATCAGAGTGATACAAATTAATTGAGATGGGCATCTTTTAATCTGAAAAAGGGGTACTTCTTTACATTTTTGGTTGAAGTATAAATTGGTACCACTATAAAAAGATCAATACGAGCAAACAACAAATGCTGGCGAGGTTGTGGAGAAACTGGAACCCTTATTCACTGTTGGTGGGAGTGTAAAATGGTGCAACCACTATGGAGGGCAGGATGGCACTCTCTCAAAAAGTTGCAAATAGAAATACCACTTGACCCAGCAATTCCACTACTGGGAATATACCCCAAAG
>NW_006399775.1:15025064-15044005 GCF_000299155.1 Elephantulus edwardii
TGAGTGAAATATCTCAGTCACAAAAGGACAGGTGCTGCATGGTGCCACTATTATAGAACAGGACTGACATCAGAGTTGGGGTGAGACTGAGAAAAATTGGATAAATAATGTATACTGCATTGAAACAGATGAGGGAGAGAACTGTTTGGAAGCTATATATGATTGGGTATTATGGTTATGACAAGAGTCCAGAGTGAAAGTTCCATAGTGGAGCTTACTTGGGGTGGGGAGAGAGGGGAGGATTCTATACTAATGAAGTAACTTTTCTTTTACTCTTCAAAGAGAAGAGCAAACTGGGGGGAGGGGTGGGCAGGGAGAAAAATGTGGCAATGAATGTATGGAAATCCAAAATCTCTGTAAACGTTTATTAAAATTGATTAAAAAAAATAAGAGAACTAAACAATTTCAGAGGGCATCTCAAGAAGACAAAGCAAAATATTACCGAAATATGTGCAGAGTTAGAAAACCAAAAGCTAAGAATATGCTTGGCTTTTCTCAAGCTGAAAAAACTGAAAAACAAATTCAAACCTTGCATTGCAATGGTTCAGGAAGTATCAAAAGAACATGGAAGGGATACATAGTCATTCCATCAAAAAGAATTTGCTGATAAAGAACCATTTCAGGAAGTAGCATATAATCAAGGACATTCATATAGTGTGGTATCAGGAATTATTGTTCAAAATGGCTTGCCTAGATATTGACTTTGCCACATGGATGGGCAGGATCACACAAATAGGGTGTGTTAGTCTGTCTAAAATGGGAGTGGCTAGTCTCACCAACCCACTAGGATTAAATAGAGGTTTCAGTGGAAGAAATTGGGAATCTCAATACCAAAAAGGAAGAGGAAGCAGAGCACATCCGTTGTTGCTAGGGATTCCTGCACCAGCCAATCCAAGATCTACATCTAGACCACCAGCAGCCTCAGCAGAAAATCAGAGACCAATCTGAGAGAGAGCTGACTGGGGACTGCTGCTCCATGGAGCTAAAGCCAGGTCCATAGAGGCCATCACCTAATCTTGCAGGAGGACTGAGAGAAGACACCATAACTGACAGGACTAAGGGAACTTAATTCTTTGTAACACTGACCTAAGTCATGAGGCTGAAGGTCAAAGGCCTATTACCACATTTGGGAGGCTGTCTGGATTGAGGGATTGTATCCTGCTGCCAACTTAAGTTATAGCCTGTTAACTCCCCTAGTAACCCCATAACCATGATAAAGTCTGTGCAGTCATTGCAATGAATTTTGGACCCAGTAAAAGAGTAAGATTCTGTAAAATTTTTCTTAACTTATTATAATAGTTGTCTTATACCTTAATGCCATTTTGTGACTTAAGCCACTCAGCAAAATTTGTTCTAGATTCATCCATATTATATAGTATTTCACATCCATATTGTGCAGAATTTCACAAATTCTTGATAATTTTCTAGTGATGAATAATACTTCATTGTGTGAATATATAATTTTGTTGTCTGTTCCCCCCCCAGCAACATTTACAGTTTGCTGTCTTTTTGAACTCTGTTATCTTTCCTGGGTGAGGTACTATCTCATTGCTTTTTATTTGTACCTCTGTAATAGCTGATGATCTTGAGCATTTCTTTATCTTCCCAGTATATGTGTTTATCTTCTCAATGTCTTCTTTGGTGAAGTGTCAATTCATGTCCTTTGCCCATTTTGTAATTGGGTTGGTAGTCTTTTTCCAAGTATTAGGGTTTTATAAATTTTAGCCATGAGGCCCTTGTCAGATATGGCACTGTCAAATCTTTTTCTCGGCCTGTTATGTGTACCATTGAGTAGGAACCAACTCATAGCTGACTCCCTCACAGGTTTTCACAAACAGTAAATCTTGAGGGAGAAAACTTTCTATTTTTCTCCTTTGGAGCAGCTGGTGGGTTTGAACTGGGTACATCTGGGTTGACAATTTAATCCCTTACCACTCACTAAGCCATCAGAGCTCCCACAGTTCTCAGTCTGTAGGTTCTCTTTAGGAGGTCACAATCATCTAGTTTATCCTCTGTTGATAGTGCATTTTCTGTTACACTTGATAGTCTATTTATGCTACTGATTAAAGTTCCTAAGTCAGGCCCAATTTTTAAATTTTATCTTTATAGTTTTACATTTTATGCCAAGGCTCTTGATCCATCTTGAGTTAATTTTTGTATAGGATTTAACATATGAATCTTGTTTCATTGTTACGCAAATAGACATCCAGTTTTGCCAGGACCATGTGTCAAGGCTGCCTTTTCCCCATTTAAAGGATTTAAAAGATCTTTGTCAAAGATCAGTTGTCAATAGTGGATAGATTAATTTCTGGGTTCTCAATTCTATTCTATCTATTGTTTCTAGGCGCCGTCTATAGACCTTTCTTTTTTAAAAGCATTTGTGTATCTACTGTTGTCTTTTTCTTTTCCATCTCATGTTCCCCTTCTTGCATTTTTATTATTATCATCAGATCCCTCCCACTACTGAAGTAGGAGCTGACAAAGAAAATTGTGATGTTCCAATACTTTGACCATACAGTCATATCCCCAGGGCCTACGTGTTTTGAAGGTACAAAAGTACTATACAAAGAAGTAATAAATGAATGAAATAAAATGAAAATATAAATAATCTTTAACAAATTTCTCCATCTAGATAGACACTATGTTTTTTGCTGTTATGTGCTATTGAACTGACTGCAACTCAGAGTAAGTCTATGAACAATGGATGTGAGCTTTGCTCTGTCATGTGCCACCCTCATCACCTTTTCACAAATGCCACTTGAACTATAAGAATGGTGAGTTAGATTAAACTCGTAGCAGTTAGAATCACCAAGCCTTTTTCCAATTCACAGCCTACTTTTGGCAACTAGACTCGAGAGGAATTCTGTGTCAAGGTTTCTTTAAGGAGTTATAACAATCTACTCATAGTAGATCTCTCTTCTGTGCTTTTCCTGGGTGCTGCATTCTAGGCATGTTGATTATCTAGCATGTATATCTTTCAATTAATTTATTCCACATCTATTTTGTTTTTTAAAGCCTGATTCAGCTCTGAGGGGAACCCTACACAAAATAGCTCTAGCAGTTGGAGAGTAATATTTCACAATGGTGACTCTGTTCTTTGTGCTCTTGGTTGCTACGAGAGATGGGTTGGTTATGAAGACAAAGAGATTCTCATACATACATCAGTTTCCTGTTGATGTTCAGCTGTAAGGAAACAAAAGAGTGACTATGTCATTTGGAAAAGAATAAGTGATAAGATTAAATAAGGAACAGTGTTCAAACTAAGTATTGTCAGACACTCTGTCCCAGCAGTTTTTTGTTATTGGATTAGAGCCTGAGACTTGATAGAGCACACTATTCTGTTCTCAATAACTTAGATCAGGCGTGGGAAGCTACGACACATGAGCCTAAGAGGACCTTCTATCTGTTTTTGTTTGGAGTTCTCTGGTGAATAATTTTGTTCCTAATTACTAAGGTTTTAAACTTAATATACTAATCCCAGTGACTTAGCTATCACAGGTTCAGAGATAGTAAAGTCACTTTCATAGCTAATTTTGTGAGGTAAGAATTCTATTTATAGATGAATATTTGCAATCAGTTTGAGGAAAGAGCCAATTAACTTTAAACCTCAATTCACCAAAATATTTTTCTTCTAAAATACTTGATTTTTCTTATTCTCTTTTACTCTCTCATTGCCACTGAGCTGGAAGCAGTCAATCGTTGACCCTACAGTGGGTTTATAGGGGGCTGAAAATTGCATGGGAGAAGATTGCCCATCTTTCTCCTGCAGAGTTACACTGGTAGATTCAAACCACCAGAGGTGCTGCCTTGGGGGCAGTGTAACTCCTCATGGATGATGCTACCAGAGCTTATTCTTCTCACTAGTAGAAAATACTACATTCAATTATTATTATATTTTTTAATTTCAGAAATAAAATTTTTACTGAAATGTATTTTTTCATTTGTTATATACACTGAATAAATAAACAAAACACACTGGTGTCAACTTGATTCTGACTCAAAGAGATCGTCCATTGCATTTCTGAGGCTGTAAATCAATATGGAAAGAGACTGACTAATTTTGCCTATTGGGTAAAGTATTTACTACCAGTCCCTTTACAGAAAGAGTTTGCTGGCCACTGGACTAACCAGAAGCTGTCTTTATAGATTTCTGTCTATTTCTAACTCTCTATCTATCTATCTATCTATCTATCTATCTATCTATCTATTCACTCCTCACATGTGAACACATGGTAGTGTCTACGTTTTGTAGATGACACAACCTTGCTTGCTGAAACTGAGGAGGACCTGAAGTGCTTGCTGCAGAAGGCCAAGGACTACAGCCTCCTATATGGATTGAAGCTCAACATCAAGAAAACAAAGATTCTCACCACTGGGCCAATCAGCAGCACCATTATATATGGAGAAGAGGCTGTTAACAATTACAGCTTGCTTGGCTCCACAGTCAACATTTTTGGCACTAGCAGTCCGGAAATCAAAAGTTGAATTACACTGAGAAAAATCTGCTGTCAGTGACCTCAACAAAGTACTAAGAAGAAACTATGTCAGTCTGGAGACTAAGGTGCGCCTGATCCAGGTCATGGTCTTTGCAATTACTTGCTATGCATCAGAGAGCTGGACAATGACTAAGGATGACAGAAGAAGAATTGATGCCTTTGAGTTGTGGTGCTAGAGAAGAGTCCAAGAAAACAGTCTGTATTGGAGAGGGTGAAACCTCTTTTCCTTGGAGGCTAGGATTTTAAAGCTCCATCTCACATAATTTGGGAAAGTTGCAAGAAGACTAGTCCTTAGAGAAGGACAGCATGCTTGGAAAGGTGGAGGGAGAGCGCAAGAGTGGAAGACCCCAGAGGAGATGGATTGATACAGTAACTGGGGCAATAGGCTTAGGTGTGTTGGAGTCAGTGAGACTGACTCAGGACAGGGCAGGCTTCAGAGCTATTGTACTAAGGGTCACTATGAGTCACAGGTGACTCAAAAGCACACAACAACAACAACATCTGAATAGCTGCAGTCCCAAATTACTATCTAACTACAGTCTAGTTGTCAGTCCTCGAGCCTGAAATATGCTACCCTTCTCTTTTTTGCTTGTTAATTCTGCCTACTGAAATCAGACTGACCCATTATCTCAAGTGCTACCACTTCCCCCCTTTATGAAGTCTTTCACGATTCAAGTCACAATTGATATTATTCTGTTTTTAAAGTAATTTTAATGAAAGTTTACAGAAACTTTGATTTCCATTCATTCATTGTTGCACTTTTCTCCCTGTCCAACCTCCCACCAGTTCGTTAGCTCTTCTCTTTGAAAAGTAAGATAAAAATTATTTCATTGTTATACCGTTCACATCTAAAACTGTCTTCTCTCTGAGATTTCAAAAGTTCTGGGGGCAGGAAGTCACATCCATGCAGCAGGAGAATGATGTCTGCTTACTGGATGAATAATTGATTGAAGTACCTGATAGGAAATGAAGAAATAATGAAGAGCTAATCTGATTCCTGTTGGAAAGACAAATTAAACTTTAAGGGAATTGTTGGGATTTTATCCCTGTCAGTGACTTAAGTATTTGCCTGTCAACAAGGAGTAGATTCTGCACAGCAAGGCTGTGGTAAGCTAAAGGGATAGAGAATTGCATATCCTACAGTTGCTATGTACGTTGAACTGAATATGACTCAGAGCGACCCTTCTATAAACAAAAGATCTGAACTCTGTCCTATCCTGAACTATCCTTATAATTTCTGACATTCTTGAGCCCACAGCGGCCTGCAGTCACTATGTTAATCCATGTTTAAGAGTCTTCTCTTTCGCCAACCCTCCACTTTTCCAAGAATGATGTCCCTTTCTAAGGAATAGCCTCTAGTGAAAACATACCCACAGTATGTGAGATGAAGTGCTATCATCTTTAGCTCCAAGAGACACTCTGGCTGCACTTTCTCCAAGACATATTTGTTTGTTCTATTACCATTCCATGGGATATTCAGTATTCTTCTCCAACACCACAGCTCTAAGGCTTCATTTCTCCTTCTATTACCCTTATTCACTGTCTAGCCCTCAGATACATAGTAAGTGATTGAAAAGACCATGCCTGAATCAGGTGCACTTTATGCTTCAAAATGACATCATTGCTCTCCAGTAATTTGGAGAACCCTCTGACTGCAGACTTTTACAATGCAATGCTTCTCTCTTCTGGAAGGAGAAGAGGTTGTAGGGAAGTACTAAGGAATTGACTATGGATTCAATTGAGATGAAATTATTGACAAATTCAACCTTTTACCCATCTACTATGATGTTACCTATAGGTCTAGTGGTGAGAATTTTTGTTTTCTTGATGTTGAGATACAATCCATATTCAAAGATGTTAAACATGTCTTTGATCTTCTATAGCACGTACTTCAAGTCCTCCTAACTTTCAACAAACAAGGTTGTGTCACCTGCATATCACAGGCTGTTGATGAGACTTCCTCTGATCTTGATGCTACATTCTTCTTCACAGAGTTCAGCTTTTTGAATGATTTGCTCAGCATACAGAGTGAATAGGGATGGAGAAAGGCAACAACTCGGATACAAATCTTTCTTAATTTTAAACTATGTAATGTTTCTTTGCTCTATTCAGACAACAGCTTCTTGCTTTAGGTATAGGTTTCATATGTGCACAATTAAATATTCTAGTATTCTCCTTTTTCTCGATGCTACCCATAATTTGCTATGATCCACACAGTCAAGGGCCTTGGCATAGTCAATGAAACATCAACAGACATTCTTTTGGTATTCTTTGCTTTCAGCCAGGAATCATCTGACATCAGTGATATCCCTGGTGCCTTCTAAACTCAGCTTGAACTTCTGGCAGTTCTCCCTCAATGTACTGTTCTGGCTGTTTTGGGATGATCTTCAGCAATATTTTGCTTGAATGTGATATTAATGATATTGTTAGATAATTTCCACATTCTGTTGGATCACCTTTCTGGAATGGGAACAAACATGGATCTCTTCTAGTCTGCCAGGCAGACTTCCAAATGTCTCCAGATTTGGATCTCCAGTCTTCCAAATTTCCTAGCACTGATTAGTAAGCACATGGAGGGCTAGAGCCATCATTTAAAACATATTAATTGGTATCCCATTAATTCCTGGGCCCTTATTTTTGCCAATACCTTCAGTACAGCTTTAATTTCTTCCTTCAGTACCACTGGCTCTTGATCACATGGGACTTCCCAAAATTCTTCAGTGTCAACCAGCTCTTTTTGGTGCAGTTATTCTCTATTCATTCCATCTTCTTTTGATGTTTCCACAATCATTCAAGATTTTGCCTACCACATCTCTCAGTATTGCAATTTGAATTGTAAATATTATTTAGAAACAGTGCTGCAAATTCACCCTTAGGAATATTCTCAATACTATTTTCTCAAGGTATCAAGCTGCTGGACATACTGCTGTATATTGGCAGGAATGTTCCTATTGCCATTCCTACTTTTTATCCCGTCTTTAGTTTCTCTTCCACTGGTTTTACACCCATGACTCCCTTTTTTTCTCTGTGGATTTGGACAGAAATGAAGCATTATAAGTACATATTTTTTTTTAAATTTTATTTTATTTTATTATTTTTGTGTGAGTGTACCGTCAAATCAGATCTGACTGGTACAGGAGGAGATTGTCCCTCCTTCCCCGGCAGAGCATCTGGTGGATTTGAACTGTGCGCCTCTGGGATTGTAGTTGCAGCTCCTTACCACTAGGCCACCAGAGCTCCCCTATAAGTACATATTTAACCCTGTGTCTCACTAAAACCTACAAGGGAGAAGAGAGGTATCAGGAAACTGAGAAGAGAATCCATGGAATTCTCAGTCAAAGAAAAGTCACAGGAAATATACATTATCAATAGAAGGAGTCTTTAGGTCTTCTGGCCTTTCAAAAAAGAAGCTTGACATAAAGGTGGCAAAAGCAAGATATTCAGCCAGGAAGTTATCACAGCCCAAGGGGAAAATCCTATTTAGAGCTTGAACACAATCAAACCACTCTCTGGAGGCACTTAAATAGTTAAAAATCTAGACTTAAGTAAAAATTAGATATCAGTGTTATCTCTCAAAAACAAAAAAACAAACCCAAAACAAATAAACCAAAACTCCACCCTCACTGTTGCCAAGTTGGAACCAACTCATAACTGACCTTCCAGTGGTTTTTCGGAGGCTATAAATCACATGAGAGGAGAGGGCCCATCTTTCTCCCAATGAGCCACTTGCTGGTGGAGTCAAACTGCCATTGTGTTAGTAGCATAACTCCCTACCCATCAGGCCACCAGAGCTCTCTCTTAGTTATATCTAGTGCTGCTATAATAGAAATACCATAAGTAGGCAGCTTTCATAAGTTGAAATTTATTCTTTTGCAGTTTAGGAGGCTAGAAGTTTGAATTTAGGGTGTCAGCTCTAGAGAAAACCTTTCTCTGTTGGTTCTGGAGGCAGGAAAGTCTTTCCTCCTTTGAGCTTCTACCATGGGCAATTTTCATGTAGCTTGGCATCTGTTTTCCCATCTTTGCTTGCTTGTTTAATCTATTTTAAAGGCAGCCCTCAAATTACAAACATCTGACATCTGTACAAGCGACAGTTAGGAACCAAGCCCTGAAAAGTTTGTTATTGTATTCTGCTGAGTTAGAACCAACCCACAGCTGACCCTCTAGCAGGTTTTCAGAGGCAGGAAATCTCACAAGAGGAGACTGCCCATCCTCCAGTGGAGCTGCTGGCAGATTTGAAACATGTGCCTTTGGGATTGCAGCATAGCTTCTTACCACTAGGGTGCCAGAACCTAGTATATTAAAAATATCTGAGGCACATAAAAAGGTTCATAGTCACAAATAGGTGATACTTAGTGACATGTATCAAAAAGTTGTTGTTGTTAAGTGCCGTCGAGTATTGTTGTTGTTATTAAGTGCCGTCGAGTCACAGGCGACTCATAGTGACCCTATGAAGGAGAGTCCTTGACGCTTGGGTGCCTTTCATCCTCTCTTCAGGTTCACAGGGTTTCCGGAAGCATGCTATTATGGAAGTGGATGCCACTCCTCCTTCCAAGAAAACATTATTACTGCATTATTATGTTAAAGATGTTTTAATATATCTAAAAGTGTTGCCTTAATGCTTTTTATGTAAATAAAGATATACTATATCCTAAGACAAATATATGACACACACTGAATACAAACCAATTTTGTATTGCTCCAGTTTACATATAAATTCCATTTAAAGACAGAATTTAGGATTTAGGAATAGAACACAATCATAATCCAGGGCTGCCTGTCTATCTCACCAAGGATTGACTGAACATACATCCTACACTAACCTTATCTTATTAACGTAACAAGAAAAACTCATTCCCATCATAGACATAGAAGTGAGGATTTACAACTCATATTTTTTAAGAGACACAATTCAGTCTATAACATTAGGCAGTATCACTTTACTAGGCAGAGAAATATCTCTGAATTTATTTTCACAGCAAAATTATACATGTTAACAGTCATTCTTTCCTAATTGCTTTCATTAAGATTCTAATTTTCTGTTTCTCACTTTATGCATGCAATGTTTTGGTGTATACGAAATGGCAGCAACCCAATCTCTCTACCTAAATTATATTTGCACAGCTAGATTATAACATAAATGACTCAGAGATGCATGCTGGCCTAAAATAAACACAGAAAATCTTTTTATCTGAGCATTTTTCCCAGAAGCTCAGACTGTGTGCACACAGAAGATCAAAACCCAAACCAAACCCACTGCCACTGAGCCAGTTTCCACTCACTGAAACTCCACAGGACAGAGCAGAAGTGCCCTAGGAGGTTGTCAAGGCTGCGAATCCTTTTTTTAATTTTTTTTATTTTTGTGTGAGTGTACCGTCAAATCAGATCTGACTGGTACAGGAGGAGATTGTCCCTACTTTTCCCGGCAGAGCATCTGGTGGATTCGAACCGTGTGCCTCTGGGATTGTAGTTGCAGCTCCTTGCCACTAGGCCACCTGAGCTCCTCAAGGCTGCCAATCTTGAAGGGAGCACCTCACCTTTCTCCCTCAGACTGGCTTGGGATTCAAACAGTGGCTGCTCGATTCAAATCTTGAGGCAAGCAGTCACGAGTTTAAGCACTATAGCACCAGGGATTCTTAAAAAGTACCTCAACCTGGTAAAAAACCTATTAACCTCAATTCCCTCTTTTGGGTTTCCAAGGCTTTAAATCTTAGCAAGCAAACTGCCCATCTTTTTCCTAGAGTACGGCTGGTGTATTTGAACTTCAAGTCTTTTGGTTAGCAGCCAACATTTAATGCACTAAGTCATCACTAATAACAATGATGATTAGGATAGTTATCATTACAGGGTTAGACATTAATGTAAATGCTGTATTCCATTCATTCATTCATTTAGTTAGACTATATACCATGGTCCAAATGGATACTGGTAGTGCAGATGTAAGACAGAGAAAGGAACCCCTGACTTCACAGGATGTTAAGTTAGTGACTTTGAAGCGAAGATTTTTCCTGGGTAGTGCGTGCAGTTAACATGCTCAGCGGCTAACCAAAATGTTTAAGTTCACCCAGAGGAGCTTTGGAAAAAAGGCCTGGTGATCTACATCTGAAAAATAAACATCTGAAAACCTTATTTAGGATCAGATACTTGTCTCATAGTCCAGGTACAAGCAGATGCTCATTTTATAGTCCATAGCCATAGTCATATTTTATCTTAAAATGCTGCCTTGGATTTAGAATAAAAATATTATTAACACCACCTACATTATCAACTGTAGCATTATGATTAAATAAATCCAACTTAATACCCTGCTTCTATAGTATAAGCCTCTTAAACAATGGACTAAAAGCTCTGAAGGGTAGGAGGGATTTAGAAAGATGAGAGAAGGCAGGAGAGAAAATCATAAGGCAAGACTAGTAGTTATTGAGAACTTATCAAGACCCAGCTCAGGATGTGATATGGTGGGGCAAATCACACACTTATCCTTAAAAGTCTCTAAAATATTCTGTTTGGCTTCATGATTTTAACATGCGGCCAGGGTTGAGAACACCCAGCAAATGCAGCAAGTATGTACAGGGAGTAGGAGGCAAAATGAGTGGTAACATTAGGTAAGTCAGAGCTAGGGGTCTAGAATGTACATCGAGGTTTCTGGGTCATGTGCAGGAGGGAAAAGGAATTTCTTAAGAGTTTTAGAGCAAGGAATGGTCAGACCACCCATCTCTTCTCCACTGAAGAAAAAGGGTTGGTAGAGGAAAATACCAGATGCCTTGGTGGTGGGGGGAGGGTCAGCAGCCCTACCAGGGGCTGGCATGTTGAATTGAGGGGCACTCTGAATTATAAGCAAGACATGGCTATGCTAGAATGCGAAGAATCAGGTTCCTGAAACAGCTCAGTCATTTACTAGTTGTGTGACCTCAATTCTCAGAATTTGCTTACTCCATTCTTTATCTTTAGAGATTATGATATTTACTGCAAAGGTCATTACAAAGTCTAAATAAAAAGATTTGCATATGTAGACTAGCCACAAACAACGTGGCTAGCACACAAGTCCACAGCCCATGCCTCTTTGTACTGGTTTAAATATAGAGAGCTAGGGAACATTTCTCCTCTGGTTTCAGTGGCATGAACACTGCTCCTTTTCTTCAAAGACAATAAACTATGTCAGTAGTTGTTTGGGGAAAAATGCATGTGTAACAGCCTTCTGAAAGAAGTCATGTATTTGTTTGCAGTGTACTTTCTCTAAATTTAATATTCTTCCCACTTCCCCAACATTCTTAACACTTAAAGAGAAAAAGACATTTGAACAAAATTGGTACTAAGCAGAGCTTTGAACTGGTTCATTCTAGTTCAACTTCCTGCTGAAAATTTGTCTTTCTACCTCTCCAGTGTGTTGAAGAGCAAGGATGTCAGAGACTAAGGTGCACCTGATCCAGACCATGGTCTTCGCAATTACTGTGATGCATCAGAGAACTGAACAATGACCAAGGATGACAGAACAATTGATGCCTTTGAGCTGTGTTGTGGAAGCACTTTGAACATACCATGGACTGTCAAGACATCTAACAGGTCTGTCATGGAGAGGGTGAAACCAAGTTTCTCCTTGGAGGCAAGAATTTTGAGACTGTGTCTCACATACTTTGGTCATGGAGCCAGGAGTGACCAATCTTTGGAGAAGAATATCATGTTTGGAAGGACTGAGGGACAGAGAAGAGAGGAAGACCCTGGATGAGATGACTTGACACAATAACTGGGGTAATTAGGATAGGTGTGTCAGAGACAGAGAGATTGCTCAGGATAGAACAGGGTTCTGAGTTTTGTGCATAAGGTTGCTATGAGTCACAAGTGACTTGATGGCACATAACAACAACAACTCCAGATATACGGAAACAGAATCTACAGTTTAATAAGATCTGTCACAATCAACTGAGGATCTTACAAAAGTGGAGATCCTGATTCCATATATCTGGCGTAGAAATTAAAATTCTCAGACAAGGTTGAAGTAGAGTGAATCAGTTCAAAACCCCAGGACAGAGTAAACACTCAATAAATGAGGCTTTAACTCAATTAAGTGAGACAGAGAGGCCTTGTGGTAGAGAGCTGTACTTTTCTTTTTCTTTTAATAATTTTAATGAACATTTACAGATATTTTGGATTTCCATTCATTCATCGCTGCATTTCTCTCCCCGCCCAGCCCTTCCCCCCACCCCCACCCCGAGAGCTGTACTTTTAACAGAGAGGTAGCACCTCTCTGGTGGTTCAAATCCACGAGTTGTTCCATGGGGGAAAGATGGGCAGTCACCTCCTATGTGATTTACAGCCTTCAAAACTCAGTGGAGAGTCAGCTATGAGTTGGTTTCTGACTCTATGACAATGTGTCTAATATTCCGCACTTTTGCATTTTGCCCTTGTCTACCTTTTTGCCAGATTATTATGGGTTTTAATGTTTTTAAATTTTTTTTATTATTAATCTCAGTGAAAATTTACAGAGACTGTGGACTTCCATAGATTATTATGTTTTAATACTTGACAAGCCTTAGGAGCTTAGAGGATTGCAAAAAAAATTCAATCTACTATATACCACAATGTTTTGGTCACAGGGAATAGCACAGTGGAGGAGGAAGTGTTTCAGAGAAGCATTTGTGGTATATTTTGAGGTTTCAAGCCTAGGTATAAATATCCTCACCAAAAAGGTTGCATCAAGTTTGGTACTGCAAAGGCCTCTTCATTCAATTTGAAACCAAACAGTATTGACAGTGAATGATAATGGTAGGATAAGGGAGAGAGTATAATTGTGGGAGGCACCTGCACGTGCTGCATGAGGCCAGAGGCAGGGGAGGTGGGAAGTGGACTACTGTGGGACCTCTGCTCTCAGCATCATTGGAATAGGCAAGCATGTGCACAAAACCCTCAGTCCATACACTGACTTCTTCCATCCATTCCTGGAATACTGATGCCACCTGGGCTCTGAGCTCAGCATTCTTTTCTCCTCTTTTCATCCCTCATCAACTCTTAATTGTCCATTAGTTTGATTCTCACTGACAGGCGAATACTGTCCAGATCTTCCCTGTCACCCCCACCCCATGCCTTGTCCTTTCCCGTAAGCATTAAATCTATTATCTCCATTTAGTTATTGACACCTCAAACTAAACTTGTCCAAAATTGTCTTTTTCAAGTTTAGTAAATGACACCACTGCGCTCCTAGAAATTGAAAACATGAAAATTGGGAAGCACCTTATATTTCCTCTTTTCTTTTCACTTTTAATCATACATTATTTATTTCATTTATTAGTGCCTGTTTTCATTCCTCTGTTGTTGGTAAGTCTTCATCATCATTACCTAGATTATAGTTTCCTCTCTGCACTCCATACTCCCAGTCTAATCCTATTCAATCTATCCTTCCCACTGCTGCTGAAATAACATTTTTCAAATATTCCAAACCAAAGTGTCCTTACTCCTTTTGCCTACAGCATAAAAAAGCTGGCTCCAGACTACCAAATCTAATTTCTCTCTCACCTTTCTACCCATATCTGCTAATGCCCCTAACTTTTACCAGGGCCAAACTGCTTCTGCTTTTCCTTCTGCTTTTATATAAACTGATCCTTCCCATTTACTCATTTCTCAAGAGAGACAATCCATCACCTTCTCTTCTAAACATTTTCCTGATGATGCTATGATCAGGCAGACTTGACCCCTCTCCTCTGTGCCCCACTGTACCCTGCACAGTGTTTCCACTGGGGCACCTCGAACTTTTCAGTGTGTTGTTTATTGACCCAGTTGTCTCTGCTTAAAAACATAAGCCTCTCAATGTAAAGACCACTTTGCAATCCCAGGACTTAGTCCAGGGCCTGACTGTAATTAAAAACACAAAACCTTTGAGTTGATTCTGATGGATGTCAATTTCATGTGTGGCAGAGCAGAACCACACTCAACTGCACAGGGTTTTCAATGACTGTGACCTTTTGGAAGAAGATCACCAATGGATCTTTCTTTCAAGAAGCCTCTGGGTGGGTCTGAACTGCCACCTTTCAGTCAGCAGCTGAACTCATAACCATTTGGACTACATAGGGGCTCTCTGACATGTAGTACACACTAATAAATGCTTACTAAATGGAAACTGAGTTGAGGTTAGTATATGTTAATGAGAGGGAAGACCTGGAGAAAATGCCAAGTATATCAAGAAACTAGTTAGGATTAGAAAAAGTCTGTGCCTTAGATAGCCTTAAAGCAGCAGACAAGGTAATTTGTGGATCCTAGACTCTAACTAGAGAGTAATGGCACCATTTTTGCAGGGTGAATGTGAAGATTACAATGTTGTTGTTATGTGTTGTCAAGTTGTCTGCAACTCATAGCAACCCTATGAACAAGAGATCTGAACTCTGTCATGGCCTATGCCATCCTCATCATCTCTGATACACTTGAGCCCATTGCCGTAGTCACTATGTCAATCCATCTGGTTGAGGGTCCTCCTCTCTTTTAAGAACCCTCCACCTTTCCAAGCATGCCCTTTTCCGAGGAATAGCCTCTCTTAAAAACATGCCCAAAGTATGTGAGATGAAGCTTTGACATCCTTGCCTCCAAGGAGCACTCTGGTTGTACTTTCTCCAAAACATACCTATTCTTTTGGCAGTCCATTGATATTCAGCACTTCTCTCCAATGCCATAGCTCTAAAACATCAATTTGTCTTCTGTCATCTTTATTTACTGTCCAGCTTTCAGATGTATATACCAAGTGACTGAAAAGACCCCAGCCTGAATCAAGGGCACATTAGTCTTCAAGCCGATGTCATTGGTCCTCAGTAATTTGGAGATGGAGGGACCAAACTGGGCAAGCAGGCTTGCCCAATGCAATATGTCTTGTTATCTTCTGACTGTTGGCACCAAAGGCATTGATTGTGGAGCCAAGAAAGATGGAATTATTGACAATTTCAATCTTTTCTCCATCTGTCATAATGTTTCTTATCATTACGGTAAGGATTTTTGACTTCTTGATATTAAGATGAAATTCATAATGAAGGCTGTAGTCTTTGGTCTGGGTAGTTCAGTAATGGTGACTTGGAAAAAAATATGAAAGTTAGTGATAGTTCTATAATAATTGTGAGAGAACTATCACGAGCTTGCACCTTTATTTTTTTTTTAAAGGTCATCCAAGCTAAAAAAAAGAAAGAAAAAAAAGGTCATCCAAGCTGAAATAAAAAATGTAACATGGGCATACCAATCTGTAGTGAACAACAACATTAAAGAATCTGCTTCTAGGTATAGTCAGCATCTTCCTCTCTCCTAATTCCATAGCATCTTTCTACAGAATCATGGTTTCTTTTCAAATTTACAATCCCTGACAGGAATGAAGAACCCATTGAGCAAGGTTAGCAGTAGTCTACTTGTGCTTACTCAATACAGTAATTGGTTTTGTAGTTATGTACAATTGGGTTGAGACTGACTCATAGCTGACCCTCAAGGAGGTTTTCAGAGTATAAATCACATGGGAGGAGATGGCCCATCTTTCTCCTGCACATCAGCTGTTGGACTGAACCTCCTTTCTTTGGGTTGGCCGTCAAACTCATTACCTACTATGCTCCAGAGATCCTTCTTATAATAAGTAGTGTTGTTGCTGTTGTTGGTATGTGCCATCGAGTCACCTGTGACTCAAACGGTCCTATGTGCAATAGCTCTGATCCTGAACCAGTCTTACTAACTCCAACACATCTAATCCCATTGCCCCAGTTACCATATCAATCCATCTCATCAAGGGTCTTCCTTTCCTGTGCTGTCCCTCCACCCTTCCGGATCATATCCTTCTCCAAGGTCGGGCCCTCCTGAACACACGCCCCAAGTATGTGAGACGGAGCTTCAAAATCCTTGCTCTTTCACGCTCTCCATGACAGACCTACTTGTTATCCTGGAAGACCATGGTATGTTCAATACTTTCCTCTACAACTCAAAGGCATCAAACTCCTTTTGTCATCCTTAGTCATTGTCCAGCTCTCTGACCCACAGCAAGTAACTGCAAAGTGTAGGAAACAGTTTTATGCGCTTTCCATCACATCATGATCAAACTGTTCAATACCAATTAGTAAGTAAGCACAAAGAAACCTGTGCTTATCTTGCTTACTGAATAATCCACCCTGACATCTTATATTTTCCCCTAGAAAAGCAAGCAGGATGAATAGTGTGTTATCTTCTCTGTGGGTTAGACTCAGTCACCATTAAAGCTCTAAGAGTTAACAGCACAAGGACAAGCAAGGATTGAGCAAAATGTCCTGTACACAATAATTCCTAAGTAAAAAAAATTCAATTAGACATAACACACTGCTGTGGGCATTCTGAGGGGTTTCCATGACAAGTCTCTCCTACATCTCTCCTCTTCAGTCACTCTTTTCTTTTTCATGGACATTGCTTCTGCTGCTGGTATTCCAAATACTCAGAATACTCAGGGCTCCATTATCCCATGGTAAATTTTTTCTATTCTCTCTCCAGAGAGGACTTTACCTCTTCTCAGGACTTTAATACCTACAAACTAATGGTTTTCAAATACATTATTCTGGGCCAAGATCCTTTTCTAAGTGTACCTCTCTCTAGTTATCTATTCTACATCACTCTCATTCATACACCGATTGCCACTGGGCCAATTTTAACTCACAGTGACTTTCCATTGGCTTCTGAGGCTATAAATCTTAACAAGAGGAGACTTCATCCTTCTGGTTGGTCATCAAATTTTGTTTTTTTATAGGTATATTATCAACAGATTCCTCTATTTTTATAGTATACTGTAAGTTGTTATTTTTCATAGATGTATTAACAGATATTATTAGATTCATGTAAATACAATTATTATTCAAGTATACACACCAACCACCAAAGTAAAAAATGAAGAAATTGAGGCTTTTTACTGACTTTTGCAGTCCAAAATGGATTAAACATGCAATTAAGATCCACTGATAATAACTGGTGCCTGGAATACAAAAGTTAGAAACAAAGAAGGACTGCTGGATGGAAAATACAGCCTTGGTGACCGAAACAAGGCTGAGGCTTGAAGGATAAAACTTTGTAGAATCAATTATTTATGAAATTAAAATGCCTTTTTTAAAAAAAACTAAAAAACATAAATGGCAATTACACACATGGACCTCAGCAATCAGACTGACAACATCTGTGGCTGGGGTCGGGGAGGGAGCGGGGAAAAATCTATGGAGAAGTTCAATATCAGCAGTCAAAAACAGCCAGGTGCTAAGGGAGCTCTGGTGCCTTGTGGCAAGAAGCTGCACTGCAATCCTGAAGGTACAGGGTTCGAAACCACCAGATAATCCGCTAGAGAACAAGGGGCAATCTCCTGTGTCAGTTGGATCCAATTTGATGGTATACACACACACATACACCCACAAAACAAAACAAAACAAAACAGAACAAAACAAAAACCCAACCAAAAAAACCCATCAGGTGTTGTTTATGGACAGACCTTAAATTACTCATACCTAAGTTCAAAGTAAAATGAAAGAAAATCAAAACAAGTTCAAGAGAGTAAAAATAATGACCTTTTCTCACCTGAATTTTAAAACTAGTTCAAGAGCAGATTGATGCACTGAATACTGATGACAGAAGACCAGATCAGTTGTGGGATAACATCACCCATGAAGAAAGCAAAAGGTTATTACAATAGCAGCAAACTAAGAAAATACCAATATAGATGTAAGAAGAACCAATATAGATGAAACTTGCTCTTCAACATACAGAAGCCAAAATAAAGGAGAGAAATGTTGAAGTAAAACAGCTTAACAGAAGATTTCAAAGGGAAGCTCAAGTAGACAAAGCAATATGTTATAATGAAATATGAAAAACAGAGTTAGAAAACCAAAAGGGAAGAGCATCTTTGGCATTTCTGAAGCTGAAAGAACTGAAGAACAAATTCAAGCCTTGAGTTGCAATAATGAAGGATTCTATTGGCAAGATACTGAATGGTAAAAAAAGAATCAACAGGCCAGAGACAGAGTTCCGCCACCAGAGATGGAGTTCCGCTGCCAGACAGGCCAGGACGAGACCCAGGAAGAGCAATAGTCAGCCATCCACCGCGGAACTCCAGAGGATCGAAGACTACCCGCCACTGTGCGACCCCCCTGCAGCCTGCACCTGTGTGATCCCAGACCAGCAGCGCCGAAGCCCTGCCCCCACCTCTAGGTGGTAGTGTCCAAGCCCTATGCTCCTTACCCTCTAGTCCCTTGCTTCCACGCACCTCAGCCCCCACCACAGCCCTGTGACCTCAGGGCACCACTGTGGATCACCTGGAGCTATCAACCGAGCTGTTGTGGAACTAACCTGGCAGAAGAAAGGCTGGTAGGATCTTATCTGTGTTTACTGGGGCTGATTATCTGGGAGAGCACCTAAGGGCGTGCCCACAGGTGGGGAAATTGGCTGAGCTCTCTTGGGTTCCCACCCAAAATGAGCCAGCCAGCTGGCTTC
>NW_006399775.1:15052435-15055286 GCF_000299155.1 Elephantulus edwardii
GGGTGAAGTCTCTCTCAGGGAGGAGTGATAGGGAATGGCAAGGGACACACTGACAAAGGAGATTGATCAGAACTGGCTTTGACAAGCATTGTGGCAATTGGACAATTAAAACAGACATTGGGGGGCGGGAAAGAAGAACGAACTGGGGATGATGGTGGGGAAAACAGTGCAACAATGAATGAATGAAAACCCAAAATCTCTGTAAATGTTCATTAAAACTAATACAATTTAATAAAAAAAAGAAAACGAGCATTAATAAAGAAATAATATACTTACTGGAAAAAAAATGAGAATCAACAGAAGATGAAAGGAATACATAAAGTCATTGTACGAAAAAGAATTTGTTGATATTTGACCGTTTCAGAAAGTAGCATAAGACCAAGGATCAGTGGTAATAAAGGAAGACATTTAAGGAGGAAGAATGTATGGAATGCATTGTGAAAATATAAGGACTCTGGAATTGATGGAATACCAACTGAGATGTTTCAGCAAACAGATGCACCAATGAACGTGTTCTCCAGTCTCTGCCAAGAAATTTGGAAGACAGATACCTGGCCAACTAACTAGAAGAGATCCATTTTATTCCAAATAAAAGTGATCCAACAGAATGCAGAAATATTATTAATATAAAATACAAGTAAAATCTTGTTAAAGATTATTTTTAAATGGCTGGAGCAGTATATCAACAGGGAGCTGCCAAAAAT
The DNA here is from genome assembly GCF_000299155.1 of Elephantulus edwardii. NCBI lineage: Eukaryota > Metazoa > Chordata > Mammalia > Macroscelidea > Macroscelididae > Elephantulus > Elephantulus edwardii. Next base: position 15,053,140 of record NW_006399775.1, read on the forward strand.
TAAAGCTGGATTCAGAAAAGGCCATGGCATGACAGCTATCATTACTGATGTCAGATGGATCTAGGCTGAAAGCAGAGAATACCAGAAATGTGTTTATGTGTGTTTTATTGACTATGCACAGGTATTTAACTCTGTGTATCATAACAAATTACAGCTAACATTGAGAAGAATAGGAATCCCAGAATATTGAGAAACCTATGCATAGACTAAGAAGCAGTTGTATGAACAGAATAAGGGAACTGCATGGTTTAAAAATAACAAAGGTGAGTTTATCTTCTTTTTTTATATATTCAGTCTGTACTGAATTCAATAAGGTAGACTATATGAATAAGAATGTGCATCAGAACTGGAGGAGACTCATTGACAAACTGTGCTATGCAGATGAAACAACCTTCCTTGAAGAAAGTGAAGACGGCTTTAAGCACTTACTACAGAAGATCAAAGACTACAGCCTTCAATATGGATTTCATCTCAACATCAAGACACCACTGGACTTATTATAACAACATAAAAGATGGTGAAAAGATTGAAGCTTTAAAGGATTTAATTTTACTTGGATCTATATCAATACCCATGGTAGCTTCTGTTATGAAATCAAAAGATGTGCTGTACTAGGCATACCTGCTGTCAAGGGCCTCTTTAAAGAGCTAAAGACCAAAGATGTAATACAGTATACTTACATGTCCATGACCCAAGCCGTGGTATTTTTAGTTGCTTACTATGCATCTGAAAGTTGTTCAATGAATAAGGAAGACAGAAGAATAATCAGTGCCTTAGAATGCTGGTGTTTTCAGAGTATTAAACATTCCATGGACTGCCAAAAGAATAAAAATTCTGTCTTGGAGGAAGTTCAACCAGAAGGCCCCTTTGAGGTAAGGATGGTGACACTTTGTCCCATGCACTTTGGTTATGCTGTCAAGAGGGACCAGTCCTTGGAAAAAAACATCATGCTTGGAAAAATATAGGGTCCAAAAAACGAGGAAAACCTTCAATGATATGGATTAACACAATGACTGCAACAATGGGCTTAAGGATGACAGAGTCTGTGAGGACGGAATGGAATAGAGCAAGGTTTAGATCTATTATTCATGGGGTCCCTTTGAGGGGTAGTCAATTCCATAGCATCTAAGAACAAAATAAACCGATTTTAAAAGAATATCATATGATCCTGGTCAACTACTGGAACAGGTCCATATTTATTCCCATTCCCAAAAAAAGATGAACCGACAAACAGTATCACTAATATCATACGCAAGCAAAATTCTGCTGAAGATTATCATGACTGGAATAGTACATTGACAGAAATCTACTAGAAATACAAGCTGGGTTTAGAAGAAGTTGTGGTACTAGAGATATTATTGCCAATGTCAGAAGGATCTTAACAGAAAGCAAAGAATACTAGAGGAATTGTCTGTGTTTTATTGACTATGCAAAGGCATTTGATTGTGTAGATCAAAACAAACTGTGGCTAACCTTGAGAACGGGAATCCCAGAACACTTACTTGTGCTCATAGAAAACCTATACTCAGACCAGAAAGCAGTTCTCAGAACAAAGCAAGGAAACACTGCATGGTTCAAAATGAGGAAAGGAGTGCATCAGGGATGCATCCTATCTCCATATTTTAATCTATATGCAGAACAGATAACTCGGGTGGCTGGGCTTTATGAGGAAGATTGTGGCATCAAGACTGGAGGAAGACTTATTAAAAACCTGTGTTATACAGCTGACAAAATCTTGCTTGCTGAAACTGAGGAGGACCTGAAGCACTTGCTGCAGAAAGTCAAGGAATGTAGTACTCAATATGGATTGAAACTCAACACCAAAATGACAAAAGATTCTCACCACTGGGCCAATCGGAAGTACCATGATAGATGGAGAAGAGATTGAGATTGTTACAGCTTGCTTGGCTTCACAATCAAAACTCTTTGCACCAGCAGTCAGGAAATCAAAAGACGGATTGCACTGGGAAAATCTGTCAGGGACCTCTCCAAAGTAATGAGAAGCAAAGATGTTAGTCTAGAAACTAAGGTGCACCTGATCCAGGCCATGGTCTTCATAATTACTTGCTATGCATCAGAAATCTGGACAATGACTAAGAATAACAGAAAAAGAATCGATGCCTTTGAGTTGTGATGCGGGAGAAGAG
>NW_006399775.1:15055936-15063299 GCF_000299155.1 Elephantulus edwardii
CAGTGCAGTATACATTATTGAACCCATCTTACTCAGTCTCTCCCCAACCCCAAGGACAGTTCCATTCTACAACAGTGGCATCATGTAATATTTGTGGAGGCGAGGATTTTCAAGCTCCATCTCACTTACCTTAGGCACATGGCCAGGAGGAACTGGTCCTTGGAGAAGGACATCATGTTTAGAAGGGTGGAGGGACAGCGCAGAAGAGGAAGACCCCAGATGAGATGGATAAGATAGTATAGGTGTGTAGGGCAATCAGTGAGACTGGCTTAGGACAGGGCAGGCTTCAGAGCTGTTATACATAGGGTCACTATGAGTTGGCACATTACCAATAACATCACCACCACCATATGATCATCTCAATCAATGCAGAAAAAACATTCAATAAAATGAAATACCTATCCACAATTTTACAAACTCCCCACAAAAAACTAGGATAAAGAGAAACTTCCTAAGCTCATATAAGGTTATCTTTTAAAAATAGAGTAAACTCATACTTGAAAATAAAATCTAGAAGTATTTCCACATCTATTATAGATGTCTATCACCATATCTACTTTTGAAAACTATACCAGAGTCCCTAACCAATGCAGCAACACAAATCAAACTAGGTCACAAAATACTGAAAAGGAAAACAATAAATAACTATTTTTGAAAAACATACATTTTCTCCATAGTCCTAGAGTCCATAGATAGAAAGAGCATATGGTAAGGCTGAATTTAAGATTAATACACAACATTAGCATATTTTAGCAAATCAAATTAGGAAATAAAATATACCCATCACAACAGGAACAATTATTAAAGTATACTTTGGAAAGAAAAGGGGAAAAAAGTAGTATGTCATTAGCTCAAAATAATAGAAGAGACACCCTGAAACCCACAGCGTCCCTTTTCAGCAGGAAGTAGCTAAGAGAATACGCCATTCCCTTTTCCTTATGACTCAGGGTGAAGTCTCTCTCGGGGAGGAGTGATAGGGAATGGCAAAGGATACACTGACAAAGAAGATTAATCAGAACTGGCTTTGACAAGCACTGTGGCATGGACAAGAACAAACTGGGAGGAGGGTAGAGAGAATAGTGCAACAATGAATGAGTGGAAGCCCAAAATCTCTGTAAATGTTTATGAAAATTAATAAAATATAGAAAAAAAATTAGTATTAAAAAAATAATAGAAGAGAATTACAAACCTACAAGAATTTCTATAGCATTATTGTGGCTTCTTGGGAGAAAGATGGGCAATCTTCTCCCATGTGATTTCAAGCCTGTGATACCCAATGGAGAGAGTTATGAGTAATATCCAATTTGATGCAATTAGAATGGCAGAGATGTGACAGCACATATCTCTATCATAAATTAATGGAGAAGAGTTGAATTTTTTTTAAAAAAGGTGTTAGGCTATTTTCTTATATGGGAGAACAAAATTAGACTTTTATCTCATTTTACACATAAATATAAAATCCGGGGGGGGGTGTTAAAAAATATAAAATCCAGATAGACTATTAAAAACTTAGATATAGAAAACAAAATGAAAAATTATTAGAGATATGGACAAAATGTACATTTTATACAAAATGTACCAAAATTTAAGAACACAATAGACTTAAATGACAAGCTTTGTCATATCCTCATATGAGTCACCTGCGGCTCGACGGCACTTAACAACAATAACATCAACATAGAGAGAGCAGTGTGGCCAGTGGACAGAAAGTGATGCTACCAAGCCAAAGGCGGGTGACTTTTAATCCGAGGCCCTCGGGCCTGTCGTTCATTGTTTTTGTTCAAATATTCCTTTCCTTTAGGTCGTATAGCCCTGGTGTGTCCACTTGCCGCACAGCGGTAACTTGTGGTTGCTGTGAGGCTGAACACTGTGACACTGATGTATCAAATGCGTTAATGGCTGGTTACCCAATGTGGACAGAGAGTGGGGTGGAGCTCCCCCATTAAAACAAGCTTGGAAGGAGGAGTGGCATCCACTTCCATAATAGTTTGTCTCCGGAAACCCTATGAACCTGGAGAGAGGATGAGAGACACCCAAGCGTCAAGGACTCTCCTTCATAGGGTCTCTATGAGTCGCCTGTGACTCGACAGCACTTAACAACAACAACAACAACAGGTCATTCCTCAGACTAATGAAATAATATTTTCTTGGCATGACATCTATGTATTTCAAAAGCTCTCCAGCAAATCCATGTGCAGGTCAAGTTAAGGACCACTGTTCCTAAGTGAAGGCTGTAACTCGAGTCACAGCTATAAGGTTCTGATTGTCAGTCCTCATTTGAATATTTACCGCTAGTGATAACCTTGTAGGATTTTGATTATGGAAGGTACAGTTTTGTTATACAACTGTTGTAGTGTTTGTTATTCTTTGTTGGTACAAGTAAGAGATTTGGTGGTAATTTTTAAAAAATCAACGAAATTAAACAGAATGAAATGAATCAGTATGTAGATAAATAAAACTTTTACTAAATTTTATTTTGAAAATGTCATTCAATTCAACAAATTGATATGGTACCCAGACACAATGTTAGAAAAGTACAGGGCTGAATAAAATATAACCCTTTCTCTTCAGGTGTTCATGATCTCATGGGAACAGCAGATATAGACAAAAGTATTTCATAATAAAACTGATGAAGAGAACAGAATATAAAATGGGAACAAAAAAACCCCCCACATCAATTCAGAATGGCAGGGCTTAGGGAATCATCATTGATGATTCAATGTCTGAGTTTGACCTTAAAGTACAAGAAGTTACCTAGGAAGAAATTCAGGGAATGGGTAGTTGGGGTAGAGGGAAGTTCTGTATAGGATAAGCCAAGTCTTTTTCTAACCTTCATGGAAAGCCAGAGGATACAGATTAAAGGATGTGTTCCTTTCTCATTTCCTTGCCATGACTCTCATTTTTCAAGTATTTTGCCTCTGGTTTATTAATTCTACCTCCTGGTGCCTCAGCTTATTTCTTCCAGGAAAAGTTTCTCATTAGCATTTCTATGGGGAGCACCTGCTACCCTGTCCTTTCTAACTGATGGCCAGGGGAATGGGGTTGACTGGGAAGGGAATTTTAATGCCCTCCTTATGCCTCATCTCACTCTAATTGAGAATGCTATGTCTAAAATCACCAATAGCTGTCCAATGAAATCTATCTCTAAAGTTAAATATGGTTTAAAAAATAGTACAAGCAAAAAAAAAAAAAAGAAACAAAAATAGCACAAGCTTCTTCATTTTTATACTATCTATGCAAAATTAATGTAATAAGAATTAACCAACTGTATGATTATGAATCATTTCAAAATATACATCAGATATCACTTGAATGCAAAAAGCTCAGGCTAACATGGATAGGTTATAAATTAGATGAAGTCTTAAGAAGGAGGAAATTACTATGTATGTAATTCTGGAAGCTGAATTTATACTATGCATTATAGTGTACAATATACTAAGCTGATAGATTGGAGTATTTTTCTCTTTTAAAGAAAATGACTCACATTAATGCTATGTGACAGATGTCATCCGTAAAGCCCAAGAGATGACTCAAACATTATGGCGTAAATGCATTATGATTTATGTAGGATGGTAGAAAAGAAGGGTTTGTAAAGCAAATTATCATTCAAATGAGTTCAAAATGGCTTCTAAGGCCAAGTAAAACTCGTTTACAGCAGAAATGAGTTCTACTCAAAATCAGGAGATACCCAGAATCATAGTACGAGAAAGAATGTGAGACAACAGGAAAAGAATATAATGTTCCAGATAAAACTTCTATTTTTTCCATGCAGTTTTCCCATTACGGTATGTTTAGTTTATAGAATACCTGACTTCCTTATATTTACTTTCATCCAAAGTACATGTTCCTATTATTGGCTAATTTTTCTTCAGGAACAAAACATAACATTAAGTTTTCTATAAAATGTGTCATGTATTCTAAACTGCCCATTAAAGACAGGAAAGTGTTTTAGCAACTTCTTTTTTTTTTTACTGTTTCCAAACCCTTTATCATACAGAATGACACTGCTACAAAGTCAAATGTGTAATTAACTTTTACAGAAGACTCAAATGATATATATATATTTTTTGGAAGCAGGAGTGGCATCCATTTCCTAAACAACATGCCTCTGGAAATTGTATGACCTTAGATAAATGTCAATAGTTATAGAAAGGCTTCAGGCCTTTTGTTCATAGGGTCGCTATGAGTCGTGCTTGACTCGAAGGCAAACATCAACAACAAAACCAACATATATATATTAAGGTACTCAGATTTTTCTTGAGGGTTATGACTTATAAAAATAATAACCATTCTTACCAACTGTGGATAACCCACTGAATTCTCTTAATTTTCACTATATATATATGTAACTCAAGTTGATATATATATATATGTAACTCAAGTTGTGAATAATTATTTTAAGATGTCATTTTGGGGGAAAATACTATATGGAATGAATGAAGGTACAAAATATTTGGAGTTGAATCTGAAAGATGTGGTCATTCCCTGATTCATAAAATATTTCCAAGTCCTGGCACCTTAGAAACAAAGACAGACTAGGACTACTCAAGGAGGTCTGAGGATCTGGAATCTTTCTTGATTTGAATTGAATGGGAGGGAAAAGAGGTGGCTCCTACCTAGTGGGCAATAAGCTACCACAGGGAGGTGGAAGGAGAAAAGAAAAAGGAAGAGGCCAAGAATCTCTGAATTTGGAATGAACTTAGGGATCTCAGGGAATGAAGAAAGGCCTGTAAACAAGAAAGCCACAGCAGGCTCAGAAAAAGCATCTCAGCTTTGTTTTTCTGTGGCCCTTATTGAAGAAAGGGGGGGCGGGGAAAAGGAATATGTACCCTTTCTTGATCCAGAGCAATTGTGGTCATGATTGCAATATACCAAGAAAGATGCCAAGTGGAAGGCAGAATCCAGTAAGATGGAGAAGGAGTCAATTGATTAACGGTCCCTGGTCTCTGGGAAATGCTTTTCAGGGTTAAAATCCGAAGAGGGAGTTGACTTTTGTCTTACACTAGAGAAGACACCTGTGTATGCTATTTTTTCCCTAAGCATGTGAGGAAATGCTTGCCACATTCATTGGAGAAAAGACATTAATCTGACATGAGGCTACATACAGGGACTTGGCAAAGGACACCAACTGCAGTATTCTACACCACACCCTCTAGCAGGAAGAGAGCACTGATAAGGAATCCCTTATGCTACATTTTGAACATCTCCAGCTCAATTACTCATCATGAACATCTGCCTCCGCAGGGACCCCCAAGTCCCATTTTACATGTTCAGAGTCAACTGTGATCTGTTAGGTAATTGATTTGGGTGGAAATAGATGGACAGAACTGAAAGCTAAGCACTCAGAAATACATATTGGATGGATGAAGGGTGAGAAAGCTGGCTAGAAGGACTGTGGCTGCTGCATAATGAAAATTCTAGTAGGTTGTTGAGAGAGACAAAAAAAAAAGACAGAAACAGAGAGAGGTGTTTCTATGCTTAGAGGTACTCACTACAAGGATGAATTGAGGTGGAGACATTTTGATGATGAGAGAGAAACATATCTGAAGTTCATGAAGGCAAAGGAGAGAGAAAGCAGATGTATTATTAGAAGAAAAGGCTGGAGGCTTGTAGGAAGTAGACGTTAGGAAAATGAGGTATTAGGTGGAAGACAAGACAAATCAAGCCTAAAGAGCTCTCCTCCTGAGCAATCAAATTTAATCCTCAAAATGTCTAGTCCTATGCCTAGCAAACATCGTATTGTTGCTGTGTGGCCTAGAGTGATTTCTGCCCATAGTGCACCTGAACGACAAGGTTTCTGAGGTGCTGTCTTTATAGGAGTTGATCACCACATCTTTTCTCCTGTAGAGCAGCTGGGAGGTTGGAATCATCAACCTTTCCATTAGCTGTTGAGGCTTAACCACTGTTAAGGCGCCTTAGCCTGTATAGCCAGTGCTCTAAAAACATATTACATATTTAATATTAAAGCACCAAATATGCGAACAATACTAAAATATATCTATTATTATAATTATTAATCACATCTTATAGTTGAGAACTGGAGGCCCAGAAAGGTTAATAAATTTGCCAAACGTGCTACAGCTAGTAAGAGACTGAAAAAAGTATGACTTCAAAAGGAATGGTATGGGGAGCTCTGGTGGCCTAGTGGCAAGAAGCTGCACTGCAAGCCCAGAGTTATGAGGTTCAAGTCCACCAGATGCTCTGCTGGAGAAGGAGGGGCAATATCCTCCGGTACCAGTCAGATCTGATTTGACAGTACACACACACACACACACAATAATAAAATTTTTTTTTAAAAAAAAAGGAATGGTACAAAGAGAATGTAAAGCCCTACAGGGTATTAGAAAGGAATGTGGTATACTTAAGTGTTGCCTAGGGACCCAGAGAGGGGGAAAGAAGAGTAAAGGGTCAAGAGAACTGGACTTGGGAGGAGGGGCTTTCGGGAAGGTTTAAGGGCAACGGCCATACCAGTAAAGCGTTGCATCTGTGCTAATGCAGTGGATGAGCTCGGCAGAATTGGGTGGAAATTGTAAAAGATTTACGAGTGGGATCTCAGATGGGGTGGGGTGGAGGACAGGTGGTTATGGTGGTGAAGCGAAAGGCCTTGAGAGGCTGGAATGGACAATAATAGTAACAGTGTTATCCAACAGAAAAAGATAAAAATGGCACAGAAGAGAAGCTGACTTGACGTGGAGCTAGGGAGAGGGTGTGGTCTAGGATGGGCGAGGAGGCAGAATGAGGCCTGAATAAGGCCTGGGCAGTTTGCTGGAGCGGACAAGGGTGACTATAGGCCAGCCGCGTGTGCTGCAGCTTGCACCTCACCTGTAGGAACTGCTCACTGTACTTGTCACCTCCTCGCGGATCTGCCTGTTGAGGGCGTCTGCTGCTGCACGCCCCTTGCCAGCCTCGGAGCCTGGCGTCTGGACCTGGGTCCCTGGCAGCGGAGTCTGCTCATGGCCCAGTCCCTGCCCTTCCGCACGATGCAACATCCAGGCGGGCCCGGCCTTCCTTCGTATGTCGTGATCATCAGGACCTGATCGCTTTCCCGCGGCGGAGAGGCCACTCGCTCCGCCTTCGGTCTCCTCCTGCCCGGGGGCCTCAGCTGCAGCTGGCGAAGACCAGCGCTCCTGGCTCTGCAGCCCGCTCAGTATCCCGGAAGCGCCGGCTTTCCTTCGGATGTCATGGTCGTCGGGGCCTGACGGCTTTCCCGCGGCGGGAAGGCCACCTGCTCCTCCAGGGGTCTCCTCCTTCCCCATGACCTCAGTGGTACCGTGCGCGGGCCAGCGCTCTTGGCTCTGCAGCCCGCTCAGTATCCCGGCAGCGCCGGCTTTCCTTCGGATGTCATGGTCATCTGGGCCTGACG
>NW_006399775.1:15063504-15082470 GCF_000299155.1 Elephantulus edwardii
CTTTCCCGCGGCGGGAAGGCCACCTGCTCCCCCAGGGGCCTCCTCTTTCCCCATGACCTCAGTGGTACCGTGCGCGGGCCAGCGCTCCTGGCTCTGCAGCCCGCTCAGTATCCCGGCAGCGCCGGCTTTCCTTCGGATGTCATGGTCGTCCGGGCCTGATGGCTTTCCAGCGGCGGGAAGGCCACCGGCTCCTCCAGGGGCCTCCTCCCTCCCCATGACCTCAGTGGTACCGTGCGCGAGCCAGCGCTCCTGGCTTTTCAGGCCGCTCAGCATGCCAGCGGGTCCGGCCTTCTTCCGGATGTCATAGTCGTCTGGACCTGACGGCTTTCCCGCGGCAGGAAGGCCACCGGCTCCTCCAGGGGTCTCCTCGTGCCCCCGGGCCTCAGGGGCGGCCTGGGCGGGCCAGCGCTCCTGGCTTTTCGGCCGACGCGCCATCCAGGCAGGCCCGGCTTTCCTCCGTGTGTCGCGCTCGTCCGCGCCTGACGGCTTTCCGGCTGCCGCAATGCTACTCACTCCGCCAGGCGCCTCTTCCTGCCCCGGGGCCTCGGTGGCGGCTTGGGCGGGCCAACGCTCTTGGCTCTTCGGCCGACGCTTAGGCACTCCCAGGACGGGCGCTGGAGCCTGGGTGGACGGGGGGATCGGCATAGGCTTAGGGATCCACGGGTGGTCCCCGCGGCGTGGCAGCGGCCAGGCACGGAAGTCCTTTTGGTATTGGGTCTCTCGCTCAAAGGGTGCGTCTGACAGCTGGTACTCGCTGCGCGGCCGACAGCTCGGCTCGGGCCGCTGCACTTTCCAGGCGCGGTAGTCCTGACGCATCACCGAGTCTGCTGGGCCTGTGCCGGAAGAGGAGACCCGGCCGCTCCTGCCTACGGGCGCGGCCGCCTCGCGGTCACCACTCGGCCCTGGCGCCGACCCTGTTGCCCGGGCAACTGCATCCAACTCTCCTTGGGCGGGCTGTGTCTCTATGGCGACCGCGCGCGCGGAAGGGGGCGCCTGTGTCAGCTGCGCCTGCTGCTGCGGTGGGGCGCCCGGGTGCTCCGTGGCCTCTGAGTACTTGGTGAAAACCAGCGGTACAGCGATGTCCGCCTTGTCCAACTGGTTCCAGAAGCGGGCGATGCAGCAAGCCCGTGTGATGCATGGCCACGCCATGATGCTGGCCGCAAAAGCTGGTTCTCTCTTTTTGTGGTTCTACTCTTCCTTAAGCCCTGTGGCCCCCAACTAGTCAATATGGTTGTTACCAGGTTTTCCCCCCCTGGTCAGCTACCTTACCCACCTCCCTTAGGGAGCAAGCTGGAGAGAGAGCCCGACCCTCAAGGTTGGGCCAGCAAAGCTATTGCTAAAATAATCTCAAATATCCCTTGATTACCAGCTGTAAACGCCTCTGGGAGCCTCCTGCAAACGTCTCGGGAGCGCAGTCGGGTGCAGGCGCAGTAGGGCAGAAGCACTGCGTCCCCAACTAGAGCGTCTGGGACGCACCCCTCCCTGCGGCTGCAGCGGCGCTCAGACCCCGGCCGAGAGAGGCGATGCGAAGAGAGGTGGCTGAGGCTTAAGCCATGGCGCAGAGAAAGGGCCTGGCTGTGTGGCTGCGGAGTGAGAGGATGCAGCTGGTCACCTAGCAGGGTGCAGCCAGCCACCTAGCAGGGCTTGGAGGCGTCACGTCCAGCGGAGCCTGAGTGATGCTGCTCCTACCGCTGCTGCTGCCTTCACTGGTGCTGTAGCTGCTGCCGCCGCTGCTGCCGCCTCTGCTGCAGGGGAGCGGCCCCACCCTTTTCTTCCACTCACCAATTAAAAAAAAAAAAAATCTCGGAAAGATGCTGAGAGAAAGGGCGCTGCAGAAAAAAATCACCTGCTGTCGTCAGCGCGCACCACTAGGACCTCGCCCTCTCTCCCCTCCTCCCTCCATCCTAACAGCTCCTCCCTCTGCTCCCAGGCAACAGTGAGATGCGGCCTTGGTGGGTTTACATCCTAGACTCAAAATGACTTTCTGGCCTTGCCCTTGTCGAGTCACCTTCAGGAATCTCAGACTCCTCTTTTATACAATAGGACCAAACACTGGGAGTGGGGGATGAGGGTGGGGTGGAGAATTGCATATTAAAATATAGAAGAAAACTTGAGTAAAACGCCTATTCTACAACAGATATTAAAAACAAGTTACAAAAATCCCACTTTCCGAGTTGATGCCAGCCAGCTCATCATGACCCTCCACTGGTTTCCAGGGCCATAAATCTTTATAGGAGTGGTTGGTGGGTTTGAACCGCTGACCTTTCAATTACCAGCCAAATGCATAGTGAATTATGTCATATTTTAAAAGTCATCTGGTTTTATTGTCTAAAATAAAAAAGCTGAGTATGAACCCACTTTGGTTCCTAACAAAAGTGCTTACTAGGCTTACACATAGGCACTGCTCCTTTTCTAGCGGATTCTTGGGTATTCTTAGGTCCTTCAAAGACCAATCCAGTCCACATAGGGTGTGGGGAGATGTGGTGAAAAGAGGTTTGAAAGGTGAGCAAGCAGAAGAGTTCAAAGTGGGAAAGGAGAAAGTGCCATGGATAGAGGAGTGCCTGCCCTGTAAGATCTTCCTAGCTCATTCTACCCCCAGATTTGCGTTTTCTCTTCTAGGAAGCAGAATTGATTCTGGAGTCAGACTTGTTTCCTACTCTGTCATGGCACTTAATACTATATATATGTCATCTGGGCAAGGTGAGTCATCTCTAGATCTCTCTGAAGAATGAGCCACTCTGTGTGGGTTTGGAAGAATAGTTAAGAACTCAGAGTAGAAGATTTGAGTCAACCCAAATCCAAACCAAACCAAAATTCACTTTCATCCAGTAGATTCCACCCCAGAGTGACTTTTGTAGGACAGAGTAGAGCTGTCTTACAAGATTTTCAAGGCTGTAAATATTTATGGAAGTAGGCTTGCATATCTTCCACACAGACAATGGTGGGTTGGAACTAGGTTTTTTGTTAGCAGCCAAGTGCTTTAATTACTGTGCCACTATGGTTCCTTGACTTCTCAATAGAGTAATGTTGTTGTTATTGATTGCCTTCAAGTCGAGCATGACTCATAGTGGCCCTATGAACAAAAGGCCTAAAGCCCCTCTACAACTATCGACATTTATCAAAGTTCATAGAGTTTCTGGAGGCATGTTACTTAAGAAGTGGATGTCACTCCTGTTTCCAAACATGCCATAGTATATTATTATTGTTATGTGCCATTGAGTCACCTGCAATGTATAGCAACCCTATGTACAGCAGCTCTGAAGCCTTCCCTGTCCTGAGCCAGTCTCACTAATTCTGACACACCAACCCCCATCGCCCCAATTATTGTATCAATCCATCTCATCTGAGATCCTCCTCTCCTGTGCTGTCCCCCAACACATCCGAGCATGATGTCCTTCTCCAAGGACCAATCTCTCCTGGCCACATGCCCAAAGTAAGTGAGGCAAAGCTTCAAAATCCTAGCCTCCAACGAGAGACTTGGTTTAGCCCTCTCCAAGACAGATCTATTTGTTTTCTTGACAGTCCATGGTATGTTCAAGACTCTTCTCCAGCACCATAACTCAAAGGCATCTATTCTATTCTTCTTCTGTCATCTTTAGTCATTGTCTAACTCTCTGAAGCATAACAAGTAATTGAGAAGACGATGGCCTGGATTAGGCACACCTTTGTATCTATTCTGACATCATTGCTCTTCTGCACTCTGGAGAGGTCCATGACAGCAGATTTTCCCAATGCAAGTTGTCTTTTGATTTCTTGACTTCTGGTGTTAAGAGTGTTGATTGTGGATCCGAGCAAGCTGTAATTGCTAACAACCTCAATCTCTTCTCCATCTAATATGGTGCTTCCAATTGGTCTAGTGGATAGAATCTTTGTCTTCTTGATATTGAGCTTTAATCTATATTGAAGACTACAGTCCTTGACTTTTTGCAGCAAGTGCTTCAGGTATTCTTCAGTTTCAGCAGGCAAGGTTGTGTCATCTGCATTTATTGAACCATTGCTATATGCCAGATTTGTTGTAAGCACTTTTCATGCATTATTGCTTTTTTAAAAAAAAATTACACAGCAACTTTGCAAGTTGAGAATTGATACTGTGGTTTACAGAAGAAGAATTAAAGAAAATTGCAGCAATTTGTCCATGTCTATACACTAATACGTCCAAGAGCCTGTGAATTTCATTTGTGTCCTGAATGTATTGTGGTAAAGCATTTGGCCACTAACTAGATGATTAGCAGTTCAAACACACTCTCCGTTCAGTAGGAGACAGACTTGATGGTTTGCTTCCACTAAGCTTTATAGCCTTGAGAACCCTATGGGTCATATGCATCTGTCCTATAAGGTCACTAGAGGTTGGAATCAGCACAATCAATGGCAGTATGTTTGGTTTCTTATTTTAGTACTCCATTCGTGATTCAGTGGTAGAATCCTCACCTGTGCAGGTGAATCAGGTTCAATTCCTAACTCAATGCAATTTTTGCAGAGCCAATCATCTATCAGAATGGCTTATACGTTGCCATTATGCTGAGCAGGTTTCTGTGGAATTTCCAAATTAGAACAGACTGGAAAGAAAGGCTTGGTTGTCTACTTCTGGAAAAAACAGCCAACAAAAACTCTACGGACCATGACAGTCTGATTCTCAACCAATCATTGGGATGGCAGAAGACTAGGCAGTGCTTCATTTTACTATGCATGGAGTTGCCAGGAGTTGAGGGCTGATGTGATGACAGCTAACAACAATAATATTATTAACAACATTGTTGTTTGGGAATCCACCCACAGAACCTATAGCATAGGTCACTTGGATATCTTCTCCAAGAAACCCTCCTGTTTTCCAGTGAGTCTTGATATCTCCTTAATGTCTCTCCATTTATATGTTCTGCACTGACCTTTTATCCCCAGTCACATCCCTTGACCTTTAGCCTTATTTCCCTTCCATAATGGCAGGATTTTCAGCATCAATCAATTAAGCTGACAATGTTGGCATGTAGGGAAGAAAGTGATTGATGTATTTTAGACTGGAAATTGATTGAAAACACAGTTTTTCTTTTCTAAACCTTTGAATTAAGCAAGATGAAAAGATAGCACTGAATTAACCTTTATCTGATGAACTTCCTTGTATTTGAGCCTTTGCATTTTGGGGATTTGATTTGCCTTCCATAAATACAATTATACTTGGCATGGTTTTCTTGTTGTTAGGGGATGCAATTTTTTAATAAACAATATAGTCTGGTCTGGACGTTTCTCTTCCTGGCACTACAGACTTCCTGAGATTTGGCTAATGACTTTTCAGTGGTGATTTCCAAAGGCAAAAAAGGGAACCAGAGATTGAAGTGACAGTGGTCAATATTGAGAGCGGTATATTAGTCTTCTTTCATTTAGCAGTTCTAATTTTCTGATTGAGACCACTGGTAGCCTTGTCCTTAGGGAGTTGGTTGCTGACCCAAATGCTGTGTTTTCTTAAGGTTGAAACCCACCGGTAGAAACTCCCAGGAGGGTCAGCTGTGAGTCCATTTTGGATTTCATTAGATTTTGCACAGTGCTGCCCCACCCCCATCCCCACTTCCACTGCCTGGGCCTGAGGCCTGGAATGAAGCTGAAACTGCAGCGGGCCTCACTGTGCCATGATATCTGCATACTTCCTTGTTTTTAGGGTTTGCTCTTAGGGATACATCAGTAAATTGTCAGTTTTAAGTACTGGGGGAGTGATTTGCATATTACTGATTATTTTATAGCTTAGAGTCTTACATTCTTGCTTGTTCATCATTTACTCTTATGAGTACAGTACTTGTCTGTCAGTTTGCTTTACTGCAGTGACTTGGTTTGCAAGACAGACCAGGAAGCAGGATTGGCCATCCACTTCAGAAACAACAGATCTTTGAAAACCCTTTGAACAATGGAGAAACACTGTTAGATGTCGTACTGGAGGTAGAGCCCACATTCAAACTTATTTAAAATGAGAAGAAACAGATGCAAACATTCATTTATAATTGGAACACAAAATGTACAAGGTATGAATCTAGGAAAATTTGACGCTGCCAAAAATGAAATGGAACACATCAAGTTATATATTTTAGGCATTAGTGAGCTGAGATGGAGGGATATTGGCCATTTTGAATCAATCATATGATCTATTATGACAAGAATTAAAAAATGAGAAAGAATGATGTTGCATTCATAGTAAATTACACCATTTCAAGATTGTATCCCGAAGTACATTGCTTTAAGTAATAGAGTGCTATCCATTTATATACAAGAAAGACCTTAATACAACTTTTAGTCAAATAGCTGCACAACAAAAGCTGAAGAGGATGAAATTGGGGATTTCTACTAACTTTTTTTTTTTAAAGAACATCTGTATTTGCTTTATTGACTATGCCAAGACATTTGACTGTGTGGATCATGACAAGTTGTGACTGACATTGAAAAGAGTAGAAATCTTTTGTGCTCATGTGGAACCTATACCTGTACCTGGAGGCTGTTGTACAAATGGAGCAGGGGAGAACTGCATGGTTTGGAATTGGGAAAGGAGTGTGCCAGGCTTGTATTCTCTCTATACACCTATTCAATCTGTGTGCTGAGAAAATTATCCAAGAAGCTGGACTCTAGGAGGAATGTGGCATCAGAATTGGAAGGAGACTCATTAATAACCTGTGTTATGCAGATGACCCAGTGTTGCTTGCTCAAAGTGAGGAAGACTTGAAACACTTGTTGCAGAAGATCAAGGAATGCAACCTACCATATGGATTGCATCTCAATGTCAGGAAAACAAAACTTCTTATCACTGGACCAATAGACAGCCTCAAGATAGATGGAGAGAAGATTGAAACTGTCAACAGCTTCATCTTGATTGGACCCACAATTAACAATCTTGGTACCAGCAGTCAGTAAATAAGGAGACACATTGCACTGGAAAAAATAAACAGCTAAAGGCCTTTTCAAACTATTGAGGACTAATGATGTCAATTTGAAGACTAAGGTGTGTCTAAGTCAGTCTTCCCAATTACTTGCTATGCATCTGAGAGCTGGATAATGAATAAGGATGACAGAAAAATAATAACGCCTTTGAGCTGTGATGTTAGAGAAGAGCACTGAACGTCCAATGGTCGATCAAGAGAAGCAGATGTCTTGGAGAGGGTGCAGCCGGAGTCCTCTTTGGAGGCAAGAATGATGAGGCTTCACTTAACATACTTTGGACATATTGCTAGGAGGTGTATTCCTTGTAGAAGGACATGATACTGGGAAGGGTGGAAGGTTGCCAAAGGAGAGGAAGACTCTCAACCAGGTGGACTGAGATGGTGACTTCTGCAATGGACTCTTGTGTGTCAGGAAGTGTGAGGATGGCGCAGGATAGAATAGGATTCAGATCTTTCATTCCCAGGGTCACTATGAGTCATGCTCGACTTGACAGCACCTAATAACAACAACCACCACCAACTTTTGCAATCTGAAATTCTCCAACATGTAATCAAGATGCATTAATAATAATTGGTGACTGGAATGCCAAAGTTTGGGAGGAAAAGGACTAGTAGTCAGAAATTACAGACTTGATGACAGAAATGAGGCTGGAGATTGAACAACTTTTGTACAGTCAGTGACTTGTTAATTGCAAATACTGGTTTAAAAAAAAAGAAAACCACACACAGTACCTATCCCCATGAGCCTCACTTGATGGACTACACAAGAATTATATTGACTACATTTGTGGAAAAATGTCTTTGGAGAAACCCTATCAGTTAAAACTGGACCAACTGCTGACTGTAGAACAGAGGGTCAATTATCACATACAAGTTCAAATTGAAGCTAAAGAAAATTAAAACAAGTCCATATGAACCAAAATACAACTTTGAGTCTATCCCACCTGAATTTAAAACTTATCTCAAGAATAGGTTTGAGGCATGATCAAAGACCAGATAAGTTGTGGGATAACATCAAAGATATCATTCATAAAGAAAGCAAAAGGCAGGAGGGGGTGGGTAGGGAGAAAAGTACAACAATGCATGACTGGAAACCCTAAGTCTCTATAAACTTTCATTAAAATTAATAACAAAAAAAGAAAGCAAAAGACATTACAAAGACAAGGTGAAATAAAAGACTAAAATGGATGTCAGAGGAGATCCTAAAAATTGCACTAGAAAGCCATTGATTACATTATTCATTGCTCCTTGCTCATTGACATAAACTCACTGTCTCTTAAGGTTCCTGTCTACACTTTCTAGTTATTTTTGATAATTTGATTTCATAAAGATAATTCTTTAAGAGTACAATGTTCAAATAGACAGTCTTCACTTCTTAAGCTAAAATAGTGTTTAAGTGAGAAATTAGGAATATTTCTGATTTAAAAATTATCTCAGGGTGATAGTTTCTAAGACTCATCCATTTTCAATGGTTCAAGAAGTCTGGATTCTATTGTTAGATGTCATTAAGTTGACTACAATTCATAATGACACTATTAACAACTGATTAGAACCTTTCATTATCCTTCAATAGTCTTATTATCTCTGCTTCTATCTCCTCCCCCCACCCTCATACTCATTCTACTATAATCATTTTATACAGTATTTGTCCTTATAGTACTGAGTTAGTTCATTCAGCATAACGGTTCAAGCCTATTTTTGCAGTCATTGTCAAGAAGGTCTTACTCTCTCCCCTCTGATCTTCCATCTAAAATTCTGATCTACTTTCCCCCCCTCTTGATCAGGATTCTTCAACAGAATCTTTGATCAAAATTTTCAGTAATGGTGAAGCCAGGTACAACTCAATTCCACTGATCTTATTGCAAAGAAGGCAGTTGTTCATGAAGACAATTAGTCATGCATTTCATTTTGTCATCGTCTTCTTGACTCTCTTTTTTTCTGTTCATGGCAAATAGAGGCCAATGGTTGTATATAGCATCCCATAAACTTTTGAGTAAAGAGCCAAGCCTTGTACTAGTATTGAAGATCCACTGAAATAGACAGTTTCTGTCCTCAAGGGATATAACTTTGGATGGTGTGGGAGAGAATTAGAAATAAAGTTATGACAGATTAGGATTAGTACTACTTTGAGGGTTTACAAAAACACTGTACTTACCATGGTTGAAAACACGTAGGTGAAAAGAGAATTTTGTCTTGAAGGTATGCCAGAAACTAGGGAGTACTCAAGGGGAGAGGCTGACAAGCAAAAGAAAAAGTGGACAGGGCAACTGAGGGAGAAACAGGAGAGTAACTGCATTACACTACACAAAGTTATAGAATTTTATTTAGAATTGTAACAACCACACTTTGAATTCTGCCCCTGTGGCTCAGCAACTGGATAACTTTCAGAAATAATTTCTTGTCTCTGTACCCTGATTTTCTATTCTAGGAAATGCAGATAGCCTTAGAGCAATGTTGCACACCAGAGACCTGCTTGATACAGAGCAGATGCTCATAGATAGTGGTCAAAGAGTGATGATATTGATGGTGGTGGTGGTCATTATCACAATGCCGGTCACAAGGCACACTGTTGTTGTTATGTGCTGGTGAGTCAACTATGACTTATATCAACCCTATGAACAATGGATCCTAAGCCAACCTCACCATCTCTGACACATCTGACCCAATTGTCATAGTCACCGTGTCAGTGCATCTCATCCTGGGTCTTCTCTAACGCTGTCCCTCCACCCTTCCAAGCATAATATCCTTCTCCAAGGACTGGCCCCTCCTGACAACATGCACAAAGTGTGTGACGGACTTCAAAACCCTCATCTCCAAGGAGCAACTTGGTTCACTTTCTCCAGGACAGACCTGTTTGTTCTCTCCACAGTTTTTATGGTCAATACTCTTCTCCAGCACCCCAATTCAAAGGCTTTGAGTTTTCTTCTGTCGTCCTTAATCATTGTCCAGCTCTCAGAAGCATAGTAAGCATGAGAAGACCATGGCCTGCATCAGGTGTACCTTAGTCTCTAGACTGGCATAGTTCACTGCTCTTCAGCACTCTGGAGAGGTCCCTGACAACGGATTTTTCCAGTGCAACTGGTCTTCTGATTTCCTAACTGTTGGTGCCAAGAGTGTGAATCTGAGCAAGATGAAATCATTGACTACCTCAATCTTTTCAAATCTCTCACGATACTAGGAAGCTCTGGCGCCCTAGTGGTAAGAATCTGTACTGCAATCCTAAAGGCTTGTGGTTCGAATCCATCACCTGTTTTGTGGGAGAAGGATGGGCAATCTCCTTCCATGGGATTTCAGCCTCTAAAAACCTACTGGGTCAGCTATGTGTTGGTTCCAACTCGATGGTACACAACAACATCATGATACTGCCTATTGGTCTGGTGCTAAGGGTCTATGTTTTCTTGATGTTGACATGCAATCTATATTGAAGGTGACAATCTTTGACTTTTTTTAACAAACAAACCGGTTTATTGAACCTTTATTCTCAATAAACAATCTGAGAAGCTGGACTATAATGAAGAAAATCTTGGCATAAGAATTGGGGCTTGGTTGGAATCCCTAACAATCTGATGTATGTAGATGGCACAGTTTTGTTTGATGAAAATGACTTAAAGTATTTACTCATGAAGGTAAAGAATTACAGCTTTCAGCATAGATTTCACTTGAGCGTGAACCAAACAGAAATCCTCACAATTGGATCAATAAACCACATCATGGTAAATTAAGAAATGAAGTTTATCAATAATTTCATTCTATGTGACTAAGAATTTTTATCATCAATGGGGATTGAATTTGTTAATTGTTTAATTCTTTTTTGAGATGGAACTTTACTCTTTTTTATGTTACTTTTATTTTTTTTTTTAGATAAATATGCCAAGCGGTTTCTTTTTTTCTTTTTAAATCAGGCATTTATAAACAAGAAAGCATACATTAATTACATAAAAATAGTTCTCGAATAGTAGAGTAAGTCGTAATATTGTCATTAGCAGCAGCATGGGTACTTTTATTTTTTAAATTTTATTTTATTAATTTTAATGAACATTTACAGAGATTTTGGATTTCCATTCATTCATTATTGCACTTTTCTCCCTGCCCATTCCTTCTCCCCAGTTCAGTCCTCTCTTTGAAAAGTAAAAGAAAAATTCCTTCATTGGTATAAAATCCCCCTGCCCCCAATCTTGACCTTCTAGAGCAAACATTTCCAGTCCCCAGTTTTGGTGAGCAAGGTTGTGTCAGTTGCATAACACAGGCTGCTGCTGAATCTTCCTCCAGTCCTGAAGCCACATTCTTCATAAAGTCCAACCTCCCAAGTGATCTGTTCAGCATATTGGCTGAAAAAGGTATGGAGAAAGGCACATTAAAGACCCTCTTTGCTGTTTGTAGACCAGTGCTCAACTCTGGGATTTAACTGAGACATTGCATATGACATTTTGGTGGAGGATAAGAGATACCCAATTTTGTGTTGCCATCTCCTGCAGAATAACTGCAGCTTGGATGGAAACCATATCAATCATCTGCTGTTTGCAAGGAAAATGCATTAGTTGCTGCAATCCATCATATTGACTTGCTGACTTTGACTTTTTTTTGTGATGGGTTCTGAAATTAAGTGACTATGCTTATGTACTATATAAGGTCTGTCTGGGCAACATCCAACCACATATGCATCTCTGATCTCATGAGGTTATAATAGAGTTCAGAAGTCATGATTTGAAAACAAGAAATAGTGGAAATAACTGGACAGAATTAGAAGAAGATTTAACAGCAATCTACATTACAATCTCATTTTCAGAAAGTAAAAAAAGACTTAAAGCACTTACTGAAGAAGACAAAGATCTTCAACATGAATTACATCTCCACATCAAGAAAACAAAAATTCTTGCCACTAGACCAATAGGCAACATCATGATAGATAAGAAAAAATATTGAAGTTGTTAAAATTTCCTTAAGTTTGGATCTCAAATTAATACTTATGACAGCAGCAGTTCAGAAACCAGAAGACATGTTGCATTGGGGAAAATCTGCTTCCAAAGACCTCTCCAAAGTTTTAAAGAGTAACAATATTAGTTTTTAAAGAGTAAGATATACCTAATGCAATCCATGGTCTTTTTCATTGTTTCCTCAGCATTTGAAAGCTGGGCAATGAATAAGAATGACAGAAGAAGAATTGTTGCCCTTGAACTGTGGTGTTGGTGAAGAAGAGTTCTAAATATCCTGTTACCTGCCAAAAGAACAAGCAAATCTATCCTGAAAGTGCAGTCAAGGTACTCCTTAAAGGCAAGAATGATGAAACATCCTCTTACTTACTTTGGGAATATTGTCAGGAGGAGTCAATTCTTGGAAAAAGACATAATTTGGAAAAGATGGAGGGTAAGAGAACGCGAAGAAGACCCTCAACAAGATAGGTTGACATTGAAACACAATGTATATGACTTTTATATGTAAACCTATATAAGAAAAAAAAAACCACTAAAAAAACTAAAGCATAGTTTCAGGGAACTTGCTGCCTATGTGCAAGGCACATAATTACATCAGTGTAAGATACCAGATGTAAAAAAAAAATGGAATAATGCAGTGATTTTAATAATAGATTAGAGGATGTCAGAGATGGTGAGGAAGGTGCAGGAAAGAGCAAGGTTTTGATCTGCTGTTCAGAGGATCACTATGAGTTGTAGTCACACACAGCAACAACAGCAATGGTTTTTAAACCCCTAAATTCAGACTTTCTCAATACTGGACTATGGGCAGGCTATAGACAGTGAGGTCAAGGACATGAAATTGAAAAATTAAATTTAAATTAAAAGAAATTAATCCCCCTTGATTAATGGCAGATAGTGGAAGTTGTTGCCCTTGAAGTCTCATTGTTGGAGTAAAGAGGCACAAAGGAAGAAGTCTAAAATGATCGCTGTAGAGCTAGGAACATCAGCATAAACTCATGCTTATATGAACACATATGGAAATATTTATAAATATAAGTATATACATAGGGTTTTCCTACACACACATATATTTACTTTATCCGTTGTAAGGGCCTAGAAGCAGTAACATCTCAGGAGGAGATAGTACATGTAATGCCCAGATAGAGCTTGGTTCCTTGGATCCTGTTCTTCAATAAATGAAAGCAGGACTCTGCAGAATTGGGTGGTTCTAGGATTCAACTCATTTCTGTCCAGTCAGAGCTAACTCACAGCTGATCCTCTAGTGATTTTCTAAGATTGTAGATCACATGCGATCACATGCTCATTTTCTTCCCTTAGGAATCAGGAACTGAACTGCTAATGGATTCAAGCCACCAAAGTGTAGCCTTTAGGTTAACAGCACAACTCCTTACAGACTGTAAGACCAGAGCTTCCTACTGGGGCAGAAAATGCAAAACATGTGCTTGGAACCCTTGAGATTTGAGATACTGCTTTTCTATACATATAAACAAACAAAATCAAAACCTCAAACCCACTACCACTGAGCTAATTCCGATGCACAGTGATCTTCCTCCAGGTTTCCAAGGAGAAAAACCTCTCCATCTTTACCCCTCAGAGCGTCTGGCAGGTTCAAACAGCTGATCTTTTTGTTTAGCAACCTAACGTTTAATCTACAATGAGACTGTAGGTATGATACACTTCAATTTATTTAAAGGTAAGATGATGGCAAAGAACCACCAGTACGTGATAAAGTTGATCAGATGTGGATGAAGAAGAAGAAGGGTCTAGAATGATTGTGATGATGAGGTTTTGATCTCATCAACTGGTAAATGAAGCTAAGTTTTATTGACACAAGAAAAAGCAGAATGAGAGCCATTGCTGGCATGTGGCAGAAAATAAAGTACAGTTTTAGACTTGCATTGACTGAGGTTGAAGGTCTTCCTCACCTTCACTGACCCTCTACCTTTCCAAGCATGACGTTCCTTTCCAAGGAATAGCATCTCCTAACAACATGCTCAAAGTATGTGAAACGAAGCTTCATCATCCTTGCCTCTGAGGAGTACTCTGGTTGCACTTTCTCCAAGACATATCTGTTTGGTTTTTCTCTTTTGCAGTCCCTGAGGTAGTCAGTATTCTCCAGCACTGCAACTCAAAGGGATTGATTATTCTTTTATCTTCTGTATTCATTGTCCAGCTCCTAGGTGTATAATTGTTGTTGTTAGGTACTGTTGAATTGAATACGAATCATAGTGACCCTACGAACAACCTATCTGAACACTGCACTATCCTGTGCCATCCTCACAATCTCTGACACACTCAAGCCTATTGCTGCAGTCACCATGTCAGCCCACCTGGTTGAAGGTCTTCCTATCTTTTGCTACCCCTTCACTTTTCCAAGCATGATGTCCCTTTCCAAGGAATAACCTCTTCTAGCAACATGGTCAAAATATGTGAGATGAAGCTTCATCATCTTTGCCTCCAACAAGCATTCTGGCTACACCTTCTCTTAAGACATATCTGTTTGTTCTTTTGGAAATCCATGGGATCTTTAGCACTCTTCTCCAACACCACACTTGCAAGGCAGCAATTCTTCTGTCATCTTTAATCATTGTCCAGCTCTCAGATGCATGGCAAGTGACTGAAAAGTGCCTGGCTGAACCATGCAGACCTTAGTCCTCAAAGTGACTTCTTTACTCTCCAATAATTTAGAGAGATCCCTGCCTACAGACTTTCTCAGTGCAATATATCACTTGCTCTTCTGACTGCTGATACCAAGAGTATTGATTGTGGATTCAAGTAAGATGAAGTCATTAAGAGTCTCAGTCCCTTCTCTATCGTGTTACCTATTGGTCTAGTGGTGAGGATCTTTGTTTTCTTGACATTGAGATGCAATTTACATCGGAGGCTGTAGTTTTTAACCTTCTGCAGCAAGTTCTTCAAGTCCTCCTCACTTTCAACAAGTGAGATTGTTGCCATCTACATAACAAAGGTTATTGATAGATATTCTTCCAATTCTGATGCCACATTTTTCTTCATAGAGTCCAGCTTCTCAAATAATTTGTTTAGCAAATAGATTAAATAGGTATGGGGAAAAGATACAACCCTGACACACACCTTTCCTAATTTTAAACCATGCATTGTTGTCTTGCTCCGTTCACACAACAGCCTCTTCATCTAGGTATAGGTTTCGCATGAGCACAATCAAGTGTTCTGGAATTCCCAGTTTTCTCAATGTTAGACATATTTTATGATCTGACAGTCAAATGCCTTTGTATAGTCAATAAAGCACAAATAGACATTTTTCTGGTATTCTTTGCTTTCAGCCAGGATCCATCTATCCATTGGCAATGATATTCCTGATGCCATGGCCTCTTTTAAGTCCACTTTTGACTTCTGGAGTTCCCTGTCTATGTACTGTTCTAGCTCTTGTTGTTTTTTGTTTTGTTTTTTTAATGATATACATCAGTATTTCATATGGTACTTCCTGAAATTTTTTTGTACAGTGACTCTGTGTACTTCCTCCAACTTCTTTGGATGCTTTCTGGGTCATTCAATATATTGCCCACAGCATCTCTCAATATTGCAACATGAGGCTTAAATTTGTTTTTCAGTTCTTTCAGTTTGAGAAATACCAAGCAAGTTCTTCCCTTTTAATTATCTAATTCCAGTTCTCTGCACATTTCATTATAATACTTTGCTTTCACCAGCTTTTCATTATAATACTTTGCTTTATCCTCCAGAGCTGCCCTTTGAAATCATCTGTTCAGTTCTTTCACTTTGACATGTTTTCCTTTGGTTTTGGCTTCTCAACACTTCAGCGTAATCTTTAGAGTCTCCTCTGATGCCCATTTAGATTTTCTCTTTCTCCTCTGTTTTTGTATGACCTTTTGCTTTCTTCATGGATGATATCCTTGATATCATCCCACAACTCATCTGGTCTTCCATCATTTGTGTTCAATATGTCAAACCTATTCTTAAGATGATAATGAAATTCAGATGAAATTAATTCAAGATCCTATCTTGATTCCTGTGGGCTTATTTTCATTTTCTTTGGCCTCAATTTGAACTTGTAAGTGAGTAATTAATGATTTGACCCACAGTCTGTCCCTGGCCTAGTTTTGACTGCTGATATTGAGCTTCTCCAATGATTTCTTCTACAAAGGTAGTCAGTCTGTTTCCTACGCAGCCCATCAGGTGAGATCCACATGTAAAGTCGTCTTCTGTGTCTTTTAGAATTAGTATTTGCAATGAATAAATCATTGTAAATACAAAATTCACTCTATTTCTAAACTTCATTTCTATCACCAAGCCCGTATTTTCCAACTACTGTTTCTTCCTCACTGCTTCCTACTTCTGCATTCCAGTCACCAATTATCATTAATGTATCTTGATCTCATGTTTGGTCACTTACTGACTGAAAAATTTGATGAAAATTCTCAATTTCTGGACGAATAGGCAGCATCATGATGGATGGAGAAGAGATTGAAACTGTCAACAGCTTCATCTTGCTTGGATCTACAATTAACACCATTGGTACCAACAGTCAGGAAATAAGGAAACACATTGCACTGGGAAAATCCGCAGATAAGGACATTTCTAAATTAATGAGGAGTAGTGATGTCAGTTTGAAGACTAAGGTGTGTCTGATTCAGACCATGGTCTTTCAGATTACTAGCTTTGTGTCCAAGATCTGGACAACGAATAAGTTTGACGGAAAAAGAATTGATGCCTTTGAGCTGTGGTGTTGGAGAAGAGCACTGAACATCCCATAGATGGCCAAGAGAACAAACAGATATTTCTTGGAAAGGGTGCAGCTGGGGTACTCTTTGGAGGCAAAAAATGTGAGGTTTCACCTCTCATACTTTGGACATGTTGTTAGGAGGGCCTATTCCTTAGAGAAGGACATGATGCTTGGAAGGGTGGAGGGTTGGTGAAGGAGAGGAAGACTTTCATCAGGTGGATTGATACAGTTACTGTTGCAATAAGCTCTTGTGTGTCAGGAAGTGTGAGGATGGTCCACAAGAGAGCAGGGTTCAGATCTTTTGTTCATAGGGTAGCGATGGATCATGCTCTACTCAATGACATCTAACAACAACTAACATCAGAATTTTGCTTGAATATGATATTGACGTTGTTGTGGGCCATTGAGTCTTAACCGACTCATAACTGACCCTTCCTAAGATACTCATATTGTTGGATAATTTCTACAATGTGTTGGATCACCTTTCTTGGTAAAGGAATAAACATTGATCTCTTCACATCAGTCAATTGGCTAGCTGTTCTCCAAATTTCCTGGCATAGACTAGTGAGCACATCCAGGACTGCATCTGTCATTTGAAACATTTTAATTGGTATCTAATTTTCAATTCCTGGGGCCTTATTCTTTGACAATGCCTTCCATACAGCTTCAATTTCTTCCTTTATTATCATTGATTCTTGATCATATAATACTTCCTGAAACATTTCAGTGTCAGCCAATTTTTTTGGTACAATGATTGTGTTTTCCTTCTATCTTCTTTTGATGTTTCCTAACTCATTCAAAGTTTTTCCCATAACATCCCCAAGTATTGCAACTCAAAGCTTGAATTTATTTTGCAGTTCTTTCAGCTTGAGAAATCATGAGCAAGTTCTTCCCTTTTTTATTCTCCAAATCTAAGTATCCACACATTCTGTTGTAGTAGTTTGCTTTGTGTTTTCGAGCTGCCCCTTGACATTTTCTGTTCAGCTCTTTTATTTCAGTATCTCTTTCCTTTGTTTTGGCTTCTTTTTTTTTGGGGGGGGGTGCCTAATTTTTTTTTTATTAATAGTAGTAGTATGCTTACAAAGCTCATATACACTGTGTTTCACACTATTCTTCATTCACATTGTGTTTCATACAATCATTCTCATGTATTATGTTTTATAAAATTAATCACCATTGGACCTTGCCCCGTCTTTTCACCCAGGTCCTTCCCATTTACTTCCCCTCCTGCCTCCACCCACCAGTCTGTGTAACCCTGTGGTTTCACCCCTGCCTATCCTCAGCCCTCTCCCCCTGGGTTTCCCATACATGATAAGAGCCCAAATATCCAACCACGACCAAATGGATTGAAAAACTGTGATACATTCACACAACAGAACACTATGCACCACTCAGGAACAATAATTTCAAAAAATACTATGCAACTTAAGAGAGGCTGGAGAACATAATGCTGAGCGAACTAGTGCAGTCTCAGAAGGACAAGTACTACATAGGGCCTAATCTTTATGGAAGTGTATCACCAAGTGCTTCTCTCCTTGAGTTACTGGGAAGGTTCACACTGACACCTTTTCAATTAGTATCCAAGTACTGAACTGTTGCACCTTTAGGCTACTTTTTTTTAAAAAATAATTTTAATGAACATTTACAGAGATTTTGGATTTCCATTCATTCTTTGCTATTTTGGCTTCTTGATGCTCCAGTGCCATTTTAATGTTCTCTTCTGACATCCCTCTTTTCAGTGACCTTTTGCTCTTTTCATCGATGATATCCTTAATCTCAGTAAGTAATTGCAAAGGCCCTGGCCTGTATTAGGCACACCTTAGTCTTTACACTGACATTACTGAGCTTAGTATTTTGGAGAGGTCCTTGACAACAGACTTACCCAATGCAATACGTCTTTTGATTTCTTTACTACAAGACAAGGGTGTTGATTGTGGATCTAAGTAAGAAGAAATCATGGAAGACATCAATCTTTTCTCCCTCTATCACAATTAATAGGAAACTTTGGTAGCTTGGTGGTAAGGAATTGGGCAACCAACACAAAGATGCTCACAAAGGTACCAGCTGCTCTGCAAGAGAAATATGGGCAATCTCCTCTTGTATTATTAGTTGTTGTTGTTGTTGTTGTTGTTGTTGTTGTTATGTGCCATCGAGTCGCTTGCAACTCATAGTGACCCTATGTACAACAGCCCTATACTCTGCTCTGTCCTGTGCCAATCGCACCGTCTCTGATACACCCATCCCGATTACCCAAATCACTGAATCAATCCACCTCATAGGGGGCCTTCCCCTTCTGCACTGTCCCTTTACCCTCCCAAGCATGATTTCCCTCTCCAAGGACCTGTTCCTCCTTGCAACATGTCCAAAGTATGTTAGACGGAGCCTTAGAATCCTTGCCTCC
>NW_006399775.1:15083875-15099020 GCF_000299155.1 Elephantulus edwardii
GCAACTCGAGGTTTGAATTTGTTCTTCAGTTTCTTGAGCTTAAGAAATGCTGAGCGAGTTCGGCCCTTTTGATTTTCTGCTCCAACTCCTTACACATTTCATTGTAATATTTACTTTGTCATCCCTTGCTGCCTTTTGAAATCTTCTATTCAACTCTTTAGTATTTTGAATTCTTCCCTCTGCTTTGTCTTCTTTGCGCTCCAGTGCAATTTTCAGAGCCTTTTCTGACATCCATTTTGGTCTTCTCTTCCTCTTCTGTCTTTGCAATGCCCGTTTGCACTCTTCCTCTATGATACCCTTGATATCTTCCCACAACTCATCTGTTCTTCGCTTATTAGTGTTCAAGGCCTCAAACCTGTTCCTGAGCCGATTCTGAAATTTAGGTGGGATAGACTCAAAGTCGTATTTTGGTTCCTGTGGACTTGGTTTAATTTTCCTCAGCTTCAGCTTGAACTTGCATATGAGTAGTTGGTGGTCTGTTTCGCAATCAGCTCCTGGCCTAGTTTTCACAGCTGATATTGAGCTTCTCCAGGGGTTCTTGCTGCAGATGTAATCAATCTGATTTATATGCATGATTGTATGATTTACTACCTCTGAAAACCCACTGGATGGTCAGCTATGGGTCAGTTTTGGCTTGATGGCGCACAACAACATCAAATTAGAAAGACTTATCTCAAGGAAACGGTTCACACACTTGGAGAATCTGGCAAGCCCCAACTGTGTGGTTTAGGCACCCAGTGAGAGGTTTCTTCTGACTCAACTAGCTGCAGGGGTGAATGAGCATAAGATTAGCAGCTCAGAGCACACATTACTGGCTTCCAATGATGATGAAACCGAGTTCAGTAGGCAATATGGCAGGCTGCTGGCTCAAGTCCAAATGCAGTATCTGATGGAGATAAAAGCAAGTGAGCTTTACTAGATGTCCATATAGATATTTAATGTGTGCCACACTTCCAATGACACTCCCTTTTAGCTAATTGGCTGCTTATAGCCGATCTCATCATGGGGGTTAGTATATTATTTGAAATCTCAACAAACAAATTAATGAAATGTGTACATATCAGACCTCTGTAAGGGAAAGATTGCACTATATCAGATCTTATCAAGGGCATGGCTATGTTATAACTGTGAAAGAGGAGAATCATAGGCAGCCAAATGGACAAGCTTCTTTAACTATTACCTGGACTTGGATATTCAGTCTAGCAAAGCATAAGAGCCAGCAAGAAGATCAAGAAGGCATAGCCAGAGAAAAATAGGGACTAAATCAGGAAGAGTATGACAACTACAGGCCAAAGACTTTTAAGGAGAAGGAAGTGATCACTAGGTATAAAACCACTCATAGGTCAAGATGAGATTGAAAAAAAATGATCACCAGATTCAGCAACAAGGAGATACTTTGTGAGTTTGTCAAGGGCAGTGTAATGGAATTGTGAAGTCTAACGTATAGAGCATAGGAAAACAGCATGGGAAGGGTAGATAGGAGGAGTATGTAGATAGAAGCCTGCTCTTCCAAGAATTTTGCTTTACAGGGAAGCATAGACATGGAACAGAAGGCAGAGTAGGTGGTGGGTCAAGAGAAACTTACCAGCTGCAGTTGAATGTAGTCCAATTTATTTGTGTCAAAGGAACTGTGTTTCTTAGGGTTTTCAATGGCGACTTTTTTTAAAAAAGTAGATTGCTAGACTTTTTCTCCAGGATGCCTCTGAATCAGCTCAAATCTCCAAAATCTTACTAAGATGAGATATATTTGGTTAGCAGCTGAGACTATTCAAGGCTTGCCCCACCTAGGGATGTCAAGGGATTTTTGTTGTTGTTGTTGCAAGGCGTCATCGAATGACTATAACTCATAGCAACCCTATGAACAACAGATCTGAACCTTGCCCTATCCCGTGCCATCCTTACAACCTCTGACATGTTCAAGCCCGTTGTTACAGTCCCTGTGTTAATCTGTCTTGTTTAAAGTCTTCCTCTCTTTTACTGACCCTCCACCTTTCCCAGCATGACATCTTTTTCCAAGGACGAACTTCTCCTGACAGCATAACCAAAGTATGGGAGACCAAGTTTTACTATTCTTTGCCTCGAAGGAACATTCTACTTGCACTTCCTCCAAGATAGACTTGCTTGGTCTTTCAGCAGCCCATTCAGCACTCTTCTGCAATACCACATTTCAAAGACATCAATTCCTCTTTTGTCCTCCTTATTCATTGTTCAACTTTCAGATGCATGAGAAGTAATTGAAAAGACCATGGCTTGGGTCAAATGCACTTTAGTCTTTAAGCTGACATCACATTGGAGAGGTCCTTGATGACAAATTTCCCCAATGTCCCACATATTTTTTTCTTTTTATTAAAAAAAAACTGTACTAGTGTTACACACACACTCACACACACACACGCACATGCACACACACACACAAACATTATGTTTCATTCATATACATTGTGGGGGGTTGTTTTATAACATTTTTTAAAATTTATACTAGTTTGTTTACAAAATTTAAATACATTGTTTTTCAAACCATGTTTTTGACTGCTGTTGTTATGAGTTTTGGTTGTGGATTTAGATAGGAGTTATTCCAGGGTATTTCTGAACTTCTGAAGAAGACCAAATGGAGGAGAGTAGTGAACACGGCAGTAAGGAATGGCAACACTAATTGAAGCTAGTTCATTAAGCAGTGATTCTGGTCCAAGTATGATGTTCAGGGGCATTACTTGCCAAGTGGTAGGAAGTGCAGAACAGGAGCAATCAGAAAAAAAGGAGCATGGGAGGAAGGAGCTTCAGTTGATAAGGGCTTTCAGTCTTCTTTCAGTCAGGCCCCACATAGGCAGGATTCAAGAATTTCTTCTCTGGATGTTGTCCCTCCCAGGTGGGAGTGGCAGGACCTTGAGACTGCTAGGTGTGGCATCCTCCATGCTTGCACAATCTTGGGCTGTAACAGAAGCTTGTGGTTTCCTGCGGCCACAGCAGAGCTCTGAGACATAGCTGGAGCCAAGCAAAGGGACCAGTATGGTGGAGTTTGCTCCCTTCATGGTGCCGTTGGAGAGGAGACTGCAGACATTAGCAGTGCTGCAATGGACCTTATCCTTCCTGATGCTGGGTAAGGTAGGGAGCCTGGGACCTGTGGAATAGCCACTCCAGGCACGTAAATCACACTAAGAAAGACTTCTGTCTAAAAGAGCAGCTTTGCTGCCCTCACAGACCCTAACCAGAGAGACCCTTGGGCTTTCTCAGCATCCTTTGGGGGGTGCTGGAGGGTATGGTGTGTTGGGGAAGGAGGTGAAAGCCATCATGGCTTTGGACAGCTTATATCATTTTCCTGGGTTGAAGGTTCTCCATTGATACTTAGTCGGGGTTCCATTCCTCAGAATACAGAGAAGGACCGAGGTGAGAATTTCTAAGCTCAAGAAAATGAGGGTCTCAGTGAGGATGGAACCGAAAAAAATAACAGGAGAAAAAGAGAAGTTACCAGAAGAGCAGGAAGGAATAGCAAATCTGAGGTTATGCTCAGGCTGGGCAACTGATCAGCTGTGTGGCCTTGGCAGGTCCTCGCCTGATCTCTCCAGGCCTCTACTTTGTCATCTGCTGAATGTGGATGAAGTGAAAAAAATATGCTTATACCCAGCCTTCAACCTGGCTGGACCCTGGGTACATTATGCCTCTTTGCTCTTCACTCACACTGAGTAAATGTGTTGATGGTGGCCATGTAAATACTAGCTCTGCTGAAAGGAGATGCTGTAGGGAATGGGTTGGAACTATGAATCAGAAAAGGAGAGTGATTAGAATTGTGTTGGATTTTTAGTTCTATCGGTTAGCACCTGAGGAGGTGGGAACTACTGTCCAGGACCTAGTAGTGTTCAGCATGTGATGTGTAGACACGATCCTGGCAGTTAAAATACGACACACTCGGCAAAGGTTGGTCAGTAGTCATTCTCTTGACGCCTACTTCCTTCCTCAATTCAGGCCCACAATTTTGCAGCAAGAAGATTAAGAGCAGGTTACCCAGGCCTTCCTATACCCCCTCTGCAGCCTTTCTGATTGTTGTTGTTGGAGGGTTGCTGCTCATTTTTTACTTCCTGGTTTCTCCTTATTTATACAGATAGACAGAGTAAGAGTCTTAAATGCACAAGACTGCTGGAGTTCTGAGCAATAATCAAAGGGAGAAAGGCAGAGGAGAAAGAGGGCGGACAGAGGATCGATCTGCTGGGTGACGGTGAGAGGAGAGCCCAGCAAGGTCCAAGCCCAGAGAAGGCATTAAGATCTGTTGACTTCTGCCCATTTTAGGACAAAGGGCAGTGGGGAGGAGTCGCTGTGTGGCACAAATGATTAAACTGTGATTAAATAGTTAGCTGGCTTGACTGTTAGCTGAAAGGTTCTTGTTCTAATCAAGTCAGAGCTTCCTTGGAAGACAAGTCTGGCAACCTGCTTGCTTCTGAAAGGCCACAGCCTTGAAAACTCTATGGAACGTAGTTGTCTTCTGACACACTTGGGGTCACTGAGTCAAAATACACTTGATAGCAACTCATAAGCACCTAGTGATCCTGGGACACAAAAGTCGTTGGTCTGTCCCTAGTGCAAATAGCTCTGCATGGACTTGAGCCAGTGAGGATCTCATGACTAAGACTGACTTGCATGAACTTTGACAGCTGAAGTGTGTCTGCATGGTTATGCCCATTGCTTCCTACAGGCCGTTGGCACAAGGTAGGCATGTCTCTCACAGGTGCCTGGGAACCTCAAGATTAGCATAAAAACCTCACAATAGCCTGGGGCCTAGAGAACCAGAGGGAGGACAAAGGAGAAAGGCGGTCTGGACCTGCACACACCAGGCCCAGTAGGTTGTAGGTGGGAGGAGTACATTATCCTGAGGGCAAAGGAGAGCTTTAAGGTGGGGAAGTGACAAAGTCCAATCAACGCATTAAAAGTTCCTGTGCCTGCATCCACTGTGTCAGAAGGTGGAGCAAGACCATGATAGAGAGAGGCTCTTAATCACAACAGGGGACACCAAATTATCACCCAGGGCTAAGCCCAGTCCACTAATTTTATTCAGCTTGCAAACTAAAGAAGGTAATTTTTGTTAACCGTAGAGTCAGAACCAACCCACAGCTGACCACAGGGGTTTTCAGACTCAGTTAATCACACAGAAGGAGATTGACCATCCTTCTCTGGAGGAGCAGTTGGTGAACTCGAACCACATCAGTTGGTGGCATGCCTTTTGGGATTACAGCACAGCTTCTTGCCACTAGGCCACCAGAGCTCAAAGAAGGTCCTAACATTTTAAAATATCTAGCTACATTTTAGATGGTTACACCCAGGTCTACATAGGGAGCTCCGGTAGCGCAGTGCCATAGTCCCTTAGGGAGTGAGTTACACTGTTAACTCAAAGGTGCCACTTCTCTGCTGGTTTGAATCCACCAGGATCCATGGGAGAAAGATGGGCAATCTCCTCCTGTGCAATATACAGCCTCTCAAAAGTCTTTGGAGGGTCAGCTATGAGACAGTTCTGACTCTTTGATGATGAGATGACCCATACCCACCTGTTGCTGTTAGGTGCCACCAAGTCGAGTATAGCTCATAGCGACCCTGTGAACAGCCAGCCTGAACCCTGCTCTATCCTGTGTCATCCTTATCATCTCTGAAATATGCAAGCCTATTGAAGAAGTCACTGTGTCAGTCCATCTCATTGGGGGTCTTTCTCGCCTTCACTGACCTAACTGTGTTGTCGTTGCCGGCTGTGTACTGTCGAGTTGGAACCAACCCACAGCTCTGGCAGGTTTCAGAGGGAATGAATTGCACAGGAGATTGCCCATTGTTCTCCTGTGGATCAGCTGGTGGATTTGAATAGCCTGCCTTTGGGACTGGATTCTTACCACTAGTGGTTTCTTAACACTAGGCCACCAAAGCTCCCTCTGATTTACCTGGTAACATCTAATTTGTCTTTTGGGCTGCTAGGTCTAACCATGTTTCCAAATGGTCTTTAAGAAAATGTTTGCAGGGAGCTCTGGTGGCCTATTGGCAAGAAGCTGCACTGCAATCCCAGAGGTATACGGTTCAAATCCACCAGATGCTCTACTGGAGGAGGGGCAATTTCCTCCTGTACCTGTCAGATCCGATTTGATGGTACACACACACACAGAGAGAGAGAGAGAGAGAGAGAGAGAGAGAGAGAGAGATATGTTTGCTAGTTTCTGGTTTAGATGGAAGATACTGGTATAGACACGTGTCCTGGTTCAAGAGAGACTTTGGATAGACACGTGTCCTGGTTCAAGAGAGACTTTGGAGGTGAGATCCTCAGGGCAGGTGGCTGCACTGTGCACAGACGGGGATCAGGGTCGCCAAGGTTCATCCACTGTGTGATTGGCTGGCTGTCCTCAGTGAACTCAGACCCTGGGAAGAAGAAGGTTTGAGAAGTTAGGGGGAATGCAGGGGCTTGGATGGCCTGGAGGGGGAGTAGCCACCAGCTAGTTGCTGTTCTGTGTGAGCAGTGTTGTGACAAAGAGACAGCATGAAGATGGAGGGAAGGCAGGAAGGAGAAAGCTACAAGACTTCAGGAGATGGTATTTAATGGGGGCTTTAAAAAACACTTGAGAATTTGACATGGGAGGTTGGGAGGAGAATAGGATAAGAGTGGATATAGATAATGCCCATTGCGTTGGAACAGATGAAATAAAGAACTGTCTAAAAGGAATACCTGATTAGACGTTATACATATGACAACAGCCCAGAATAAGAAATATATTATTGCAAAGAGAACGGGGAGGGCGGGGGCGGTGGGAGGTAGTGACTGGGGGAGGGGGAAGGAAAGAAGCGGGGGTAAAATGTGCAACAATGAATGAATGAGAATCTAACTTCTCTGTAAACTTTTGTTAAAATCACAATGAAATAAAATTTTATTTAGAAAAAAGTACACAGGCATTTGGGAGTTAAAACTAAAAACAAAGAGGAAAAGAAAAAAGAACAAGAACTTAAAGACTGGCAGAGGAGCCAAGGAAGAGTAATGGACTGTGCACTAACTGATAGTTGACTTTGAAGTGACTGCATACATTTTGGGGATTGGCAAAGAAATGGCTGGTGAAGTCCATGAAGACCCATCATGGAGAGCCCAGACTCTAGAACAAATAATCTTCCAAATTGGTTGTTTTCTATCTATTTCCCCTCCTCCATAACTGACGAGAAGTTAAACTCCAATTAACACCAAATTTATCTTGTCCCTAACTCCATCTCTAGCTCCTAGAAAAGTTATACTTAATACATATTTGTTGAAATGATGACTATTGGGAGCATGATATAGCCAAAAGAAAACTCTCTCATTGCCTTCAAGTCAGAATTGGCTCATAGCTGACCCTCCAGTGGGTTTCCAAGGCTATCAACTGCAAGGGAGGAGATTGGCCATTTTTCTCCTTCGAGCTACTGGTGGATTTGAAATGGGATTGTAATAGCCTTAGGGTTAGCAGGGCAACTCTCTACAGAGTACGCCACCAGAGTCTCCCACATTCAAAACGCTACTTGAATCTCAAGTCTCACCATACCAACTTGCTGTGTGACTTTAGCAAATTTAAATATCCACTCTGTAAAGTGTGATTTTAAGATTTTTCCCTTTTAGAGCTATGAGGATTGGATAAAAATAAATGATGTCTCTTTTCATAAATTATTGTAAAGACTCACAGTTTGGATTTTTTTGTGTTAAAAGGAGTTGAAGGGTGAGCCTAGGGTAGCAGAGCATGCTCTGTCAAGCACAAATATCCTGTGTTTTTTCCTAACTGCAAAAGTAATAGATATGCTTATTATAAAAAATTTAAAACTTTAAAAAAAGGTTGGCCTGTAAGTTACCACCATTACCAGTTTGTCTTACTAAATAGCAATGATTTTCTTAAAGTGAGAGTCACCTGCATAGACCTTTGATATTTGCCTCAGGGGAGAGAGCACTCGAGTTGAGTTTTTCCCCTCCCTGTTGTTTTTTTTTTAACTTTAACACAATTTAATGAAAAAGAAAATATTGTTACTCTCCTTTGCATCCCTATTTCCTGGCTTTCTGTTTTCTTCCAGATGTGTGGGTGTCTTTCATATTTTTATATGGACAATCATATATGTAGAGATGTTCTTTTCCAAACAAATGGTGCATTTTATCTCCATTGTTCTGCAATTTCCTCTCTCAATATCACAAATCCAATCCAATCCAATGTTGCAATCCAGTATGTTTTGTCTATGCAATCCAGTGAGATTAATTGCATCAGCCATATCATGCTATGGCCATCAGTAGCCTTTGCCAAGCTTTCCATTCCCATAATCTTGCATAAGCACTTAAAAACAAACTAAGACAAAAAGTGTCCAAGCTATGACCAGCTGGTGGTCCTTTCCTGCCCACTTCAGAAATCACAGGTTGACTGGAAATATAAAGCAGACATTAGGATGGTAGCTAGTTTGGAAACCTGGGCATGTGCTTAGAGGAAGGAGATATCCTGAGAATTTTGACGCAAGGCTGGCATTTGTCCCTGCTTTCATGATGCATTGGTGTCTGGGTTTGTATGTGAAGTCTCCACATGCACAGTCCCCTCCTGTGCAATTTACAACATTGGAAACCCAGTGGAGGATTGGCTATGAGTTCATTCTGACTCAGCAACAATGAGGGAGAGAGAACTAATTCAATAGAGTTTAAACCCTAACCACCCCAAACACAACACTGGAAAGTAGGCTCTATAAGGGTAGGGATTTCTCTGTGCCAGCAGTACCTGGGGTGTGAGAGGTGCTCTAGGTCAGGGGAAGATGCAGGTACTGGTTGCTAATCTGAATCTTATGACTGGTGAATCAATTCTGATGGTCCAAAACAGTCAAAATTCTCCTCCCCCAGGATGTCAGCCAATTTTGGGAGTCCCAGCGTAGCCTAATTTCAAATGAAGTAGACAACTAGAAGCTGGCCTTCTTTGACAATATGAGATTTCTGGGTTGGATAGGAAAGCTCACAGTTCAACCGAGCACACATGGGGCAGTCAGGAGTTGAAGTTGACCTGATGCAATTGGAACTGGAAGTACTGCAGGAAAAATGAGTTTGGGAGTCAGGCCTTGATAGTACCTGTTATTATCAAGTCAGTCCTGCCTCATGGTGACCCCATGTGTCACCATGTCAGAGTTAAACTCTGTTGGGTTTTCAATGACTGGCTTCTCAGAGGTTAGGCCTAATATCCATTGCTGTTAAGTCTTAATTCCAACTCCTAGTGGTGGTCTAGGGAGCTCTGGTGGTCTAGTGGCAAGAAGCTGTGCTGCAATCCCAAAGGCACACAGTTCAAGGCCACCCACTGCTCCGCCCGCAGAAGAAGGATGGGCAATCTTCTCCCACATGATTAACTGCCTCAGAAAACCCACCGGAGGCTCAGCTATGGGTCGGTTCCAACTAGATGGTACACAACAATAACAGTGGTGGTCTAGTAGTAAGAACCTGTGCTGCCAGCTGAAGGGGAGGAGGTGTAAGTCCGGCAGTTGATCAAGGGAGAAAGATGAGCAGTCTCCTCCTGAGTGACTATAATCTCTGCAAGTGCACTGGAAGGTCAGCCAGGAGTCAGCTCTGACTCTATGACATGAAACAACAGTGGTCGATAGGACAGATTAGAACTCTTCCACGGGGTCTCTGAGGGTATAAATCCTTATGAGAGCAGTCTGCTATGTCTTTCTTCAGTAGAACCGCTCTCAACAACTCATTGTTGTTGAGTCAGAAATGACTGACAGCTGACGCTCCCTTGTCTTTCCGAGGCTGTCAATTGCACAGGAGGAAATTTCTCATCTTTCTTCCTCAGAGCCACTGGTGGATTCAAACTGCCAGAGAGGTGCAGCCTTTTGAATAGCAGTTGGACTCCAAAGGACATCGGCAGAGCTCCCTGGTGAAGCAGCTAGCTGGTGGGCTTGAATTAGTGACCTTCTTGTTGGCAGCACAATGTTTGACCCATTGTGTCATCAGGGCTCTGGAGTTAGGCTCTCAGTGGGACGTTGGGCTGGCTGCATTCCCTCCTTAAAGGCTTGGGAGCAGATCTCTTCTTCTTGGGGTCAAGGACTGGACAGGACAGCATCATCAATGCTGGGCAGGTGGGGCGAGCACATGCTGGGGGTCCCATCTGCCTCCTGTCCAGACTTCCAACCACTGACAGCTCCTGCTTCCCTCCTCAGTTCAGATCAGCACCGTGATCTTCATAGGCCTCCTGTTCACAAAATTCTGGATTCTCACTGTCCTGTATGGGACCTGGTGGTTTCTGGACTGGGACAAGCCAGGACACGGGGGCAGGCCCTTGCAATTCGTGAGGCGCATGACCGTGTGGTCATACATGAAGGACTACTTTCCTATCACGGTGAGTACTGGGGTTAGGAGGGAAAGTGACAGGCTGGGTTGGGTTGAGGCCACTTGCCCCACTTCTCCTGGGTCTAGTGAGCATGGGCTGGGAGGCAGCACTGGATCTCCACCAACATGAGAACTAGACCAGAGTCTCGGCTTCTGACATTTGTTTCTCTATTCAACATGTGGGGTAAACACAGGGTTTGGAAAATGTGCAGAATTTGAAAGAGCACACATATGTATTGCATTGTAAACATGTAAACCCTCCACAGCCCAGGTTGAGGCAATGAAGGTAATGAACCTATAAACCCTAACAGACCACTTTCCTCAGACTTGCATTCACCTATGAGGAGCAGGACACTGAGGGAGCGACAAGGGCATGATTAAGGTTTTAAAGTTTGTACATTAATAATGGATAATGGTAGAGGGAAGGGGGCCTGTACTGGTTCATGGGTTGTACTCTGCCCCTAACTCTGGTGTGTTGTGTGTTCTTGGGCAAGTCCTTCCTCTATTCTGAAGCTCAGTTCTCCTGTGCCCGGTAAGCACGCTGGTTCCTTCCACTCCAAGTACCTTCAAATCTCTGACATCTGAGTCAGAGCCTCTCATGACCATTGGTGGACACTTGAAGGGCAGTCTCTGGATTTGACCGTTCAGCTCTTTTAGTGGATCTCAGATGGACTAACCTTTTGGAATGAAGCACCTGGGTAAGGATGATTACTTAGCCAGGTGGGATTGGACAGGGAAGGCGAAGAGGATCCAGGGAGGTGCCTCGTCGGGTCAACCCTCCCTGTCCTGGAACTTAAACTCAAACTCTTGGCCATCAAGTCAGAACTGACTCATAGCTGGTTCTCCATTGGGTTTCTGAGAAATAAGTGAATAGAAAGAGATGACCCATCTTTCTTCCATGGAGCCAATGGTGGATTTGAATTTGTTTTAGTTTAGCAGTGCAGCTCCCTATAGACTGTGCAGCCAGAGCTCCCTCTGCCCTGGAAACAGGGAAGGAAAAAGACCTAGCTAAGGTGTGCCAGAGACAGTGACACTGGCTGTTGATAGGGCAAGGTTTAGAGCTACTGTTCATAAAGCCACTATAGGTCATAGTCAACTTGACGGCACGTAACAACAACAACAACAACAAGGTGCAGCCTCTGGAGCTAGACAGACTAGGTTTTAATCCTATGTCTCAAGAGAGCTGAACAGTCAAATGCAGAGACTGACCTTCAAATTTCTCTGAGACTCTGTTTTCCTGTGTGGAAAAGGGGGATGATACCACTTACCTCACAAAATTCTGTGGGCCCAATAAGACTGCTGGCAAAGCACCTGGTAAGTTCTTAGTGAATAAATGGCCAGTGCAACTAGTCCTCTACTTACAATAAGGTTTCGTTCTGAGCACTTGTTTTAAGTCTAACATAGGTGGAATATCTCATTTAAAAAAAAAGATTGCCTTTTATTGTCACTATCTTCATAAATCTGTTTTTATTTGTGTGAACTGAAACATTGGATCTAAACTTTTAGAATATATCTTCATATATATATATAAACATGCACAAAAGAATATACAAATAATAAATATTTATTAATGATGACATTATCAACTAATGCTATGAAAGGCTGAATGAGGTCACATTACAGGCCTGGTCTATAGTAAAGTTGGTATCCGTGTCATAACATTGAAACTGGAGTCCTAACAGTTGTTGACGAATGCACAGTTCAGTTGTCCTTTGTCATTAGGGTTAAACAATACCTGATTTTTTATCTCCTGATATTAACAATGACTTCGTTGTAGACCAGACCACAGCCTGCTCTCACAGAATCCTTAACACTGAACATTAAGAAGGAACTTCTGAGAATGAATGATACCGTCAACAAAGGATACATTGCAGTGTTATATTTAGCGCATGTTACTAATGATAAAATAGAAACCCTCTTCCTCCCAAAAAACCTCCCAGATGGTCATAAATGTTGACAGTTGTCACTTGAATACGTCCTAAGACAGGGACAACCTCTTTGTATGTTGTTATTAGGTGCCTTCATATTGCTGACTTTTCCAAACATGATGTCTTTTTCCAAGAATTGGCACCTTCTGACAACATGCCCAAAATATGTGATATGAAGTTTCACCATCCTTTCCTCTAATGAGCACATTGGTTGCACTTCCTCCAAGATAGACTTGTTTGTTGTTCTGGCAGTCTGTAGAATAGTCAGCACTCTTCTTCAACACCACATATCAAATGCATCAGTTCTTCTTATTCATGGTCCAACTTTCAGATGCATAGGATGCAACTGAAAATATCATGGCTTGGATCAAGTTCATCTTAGTCTTTAAACTGATTTCCTTGCTCATTAGCACTTTGGAGAAGTCTTTAACAGCAAATATTCCTAACTTAACATATCTTTTTTCTTTAACTGGTTTATTTACAAAGTTTGTATTCTTTTTTAAAAAAAACAAACCCAACAAAGTACCAAGTTTGTATACATTGTTTTTCACACTAGATCTTTCCCATTTCTTTCACTTCCCTCCACCCCTCAAATTGTGCAATCCTATGATTAACCCTCACCCCCAACAGTGCTCACCCACCTGCTTCTTATCTCCCTTGGATCCTCATACTCATTTTACAATAATGGTCTTATAAAGTATGTCCTTATAAGACTAAATTAGTTCACTTATCATAATGTTCTCCAGTCCCTTCTCGAATTAGGTAGTAATTTACAAAATCATTGCTCCTGCATGCTGTGTAGTATTCCATCATGGAATGTACCATAATTGTGGTTGGACATTTGAGCTATTTCCATGTTCTTGCAGTGGTGAATAATGCCACTATGACCATTAGTGTACAAATCTCCATTTGTGTCTCATTCCTTCAGTGTTTATTCCAAGCAGTGGAATAGCTGGGTCATACAGAATTTCTATGTTCAGCTTTTTGAGGAAGTGCTGAACTGCCTTCTGGAGTGCTTGTACCATTATACAATCCCACTAACAATGTCTAAGAGTTCTATCTCACTTCATCCTCTCCAACATTTATTACTTGCTGTCCTATTAAACTTTGCCACTGCTACTGGGTGAGATGGTTTTTTATTTGCATCTCTCTTATTGTCAGTGATTTAGAGCATTTCTTCATGTGTCTGTTGGCCATCCTAATGTCTTCCTCCGAGAAAATTCTTTCCATGTCTTTTGCCCATTTTGTAATTGTGTTGGTCTTTTTCTTGATATGAGATCCTTGTCTGAAATGGTCTTGCCAAATGTTTTTTCCCAGTCAGTAGGTTTCCTTTTAACTCTGTTAGAAAAAGTTTTTGATGAGCACAGGGATTTACTCTTTAGAAGGTCCCATTCATCGATTTTATCCTCTCCAAACGGTGCATTTCTGGCTGTATTTAGCAGTCTCCTTATACTATAGACTGTCGTGTCTAAGCTTGATCCCGCTTTGTCTGTGCTGAGATTTATGGTTTGGGGCTTTACACCCAGGTCTCTGATCCACCTTGAGTTGATTTTTGAGTATGATGTGAGATGTGGTTCCTGTTTCAGCTTTATGCAGGTAGCAGTCCAGTTTTGCCAGCACCATTTGTTGAAGACATTGTCATTTCCCCATTTGATAGGTTTTCTTTCTTGTCAAATATCAGTTGAGCATAGACGGCTATGTCTGTTTCTGGGTTCTTAATTCTGTTCCCCAATGCAACATGTCTTTTGATTTCTTGACTGCTATTACTATTGGTGTTGGCTGTAGATCCAAGTAAAATTTAATTGTTGTCAACTCCAATCTTTCACCTTTCTGTCATAATGTTAGGGAGCTCTGGTGGCCTAGTGGCAAGAAGCTATGCTGTAATCCCAAAGGCACGCAGTTCAAGGCCATCAGCTGCTCTTCGGGAGAAGGATGGGCAATCTCCTCCAGTGGGAGTGACTGCCTCTGAAAACCTGGTGGAGGGTCAGCTAGGGGTCAGTTCCACCTCTACACAACAACAACATCATAATGTTGTCTATTAGTCCAATGGTGAGGATCTTTGTTTTCTTAATGCTGAGACGTTAATTCTCTTTGAAAGCTGTAGTCTTTGATCTTGGGTCAGTGCAGACACTGAGAAGTTGTAGGCGTGACTGTAGGTGTGAGAAGGACTTGGGTTCCCGCTGCCTTGAGGCTCTGATAACTAGGGTTCAGGGTTCACTAGCAACTCCAGGGAGCTTCCAGGACAAAGGGCAAAGGTGAGCAGGGTAGGGCAGGGGTGTGCACAGTTGTGCGTGGTAATAGATGTCACAGTGGAGCGGCCAGTGGCTGGTGGGCCTAGGGGTCCAAGTAGGGCAGTCTGCCCTGCCTGTCTTACCTACTTCCTCAGGGCCTTCTCCTAGGGTCTTAACAGCAGAGACAAAGAGGGTTTGCTGGCTCCTGAGCAGAGACACAGGCAGAAGTGTAGCTGGGGTATGGCAGGCATGGCATGTGTTTTGGGTGCCACTTGAGTGGGGGTAACAAACTTAGTGCCATGGATAAGCTTTTTATAAGAGACACTGTTGCCTATGAATGAGGCCTCATTCTTACCACAGGATTGCAGAGCTGTAAGATTCTGGACTTCTCTCTCCCCCCTCTCCTCTCTCCAGCTCCCTTTTTTGTGGCAGAAAGATTAGCGTTTCCAGGGGAACTGTTGTTTGTTAAAGCCTCAAGAGCCCAAGAAAACCTTAAGCAAGTCTGGTCTCCTGCACAGTCTTGTGGGTCTGGTTCTGGCAACACCTCCCATTGTGAGTCACATTCCGAGTTCACCAGGAGAAGCAGGGGAAGAAGTGGTGGCTGCACAGGAAGCAGCACAAGCAGAGGCTAGAGCTCACTAAATTATGTCTCCCCTATCTTTTTTTTT
>NW_006399775.1:15099634-15101112 GCF_000299155.1 Elephantulus edwardii
CCGTCAAATTGGATCTGACTGGTACGGGAGACTGCCCCTCCTCCAGCAGAGCATGAAGTAGAGTCTGGGTTTTTTTTCCCCCTCCAGGTGCCTGTTGGGGCCTGGGTTTCAGCTGTCCACACCACAGCAGTGGGCAACGAGCTTAAAGCCCCTGATGGCTCTGGGCGCTGATTCTCACCAGTGGCTATGGATGAAGTCACAGGGTCTCCCCTATCTTAGCCCTCCTTTTTTCATTCTTTTCTTTAAATTTGAATGAAACTTTACAAATCACTTTTTTTTTCATTCAATAATTCACAGACTTTTTAGAAAACTAATTGCAGTTTATTTTTGTAGTTAATTTATTAGGTAGTTCTGGAGGTTTAGTTGGTAAGGAGTTATGCTGCCAATTTACGGGTAACTTAAAAGTTCGAATCCACCAGAATTGTTGATACAGCAGGTCCCTGTGTCTCCCTCCATTGGCCAAGGTCAGGCGGTGCTATTGAGTGGTCAGTGGAAGA
The DNA here is from genome assembly GCF_000299155.1 of Elephantulus edwardii. NCBI lineage: Eukaryota > Metazoa > Chordata > Mammalia > Macroscelidea > Macroscelididae > Elephantulus > Elephantulus edwardii. The sequence goes on from NW_006399775.1 coordinate 15,100,132, forward strand.
TAAGGTATTGTTCACTTTGATATTTTGCCTGCTCTAGGCTGAGAACCCTTCAGCACGCCTTTGCCACACAGGTTCTGCAAGGGTCTGGGGATGAGAAGGAGCTGGAGCATCCTAGCTCTGTTGCAAACTTCCTCTGGCGTTGGTGAATCTACCTGTACTCTTCTTCTAATAAGATTGATGCTATCTTGGATCATTTTTCTTTGGAATGACCACAAATATGGATCTTTTTCAGTCAGTTGGTCAGGTAGCTGTCTTCCAAATGTCTTGGCATAAATAAGTGAGAATTTCCAGGGTTGCAACCACTTGCTGAAATACTCAAATAGCTTTTTGTCAATTCCTAGCGCCTTGCTTTTTTGCCAATGCCTTCAGTGCAACGTAGACTTCTTCCTTTGGTACCACCAGTTCTTGATCATTTGCTTCCTCTAGAAATAGTTGAAAAATGTGTTAAGCCCATTTGGTACAGTGACTTTGTAGTCCTTCAGCCTTCTTTTGATACTTCTTCCATTGTTCAGTATTTTGCACACAGAACTCTCAAATATTGCCACTCACTGCTTGTCTGCATCTCTATCAGCATGAGGAATGCTAAACATATTCTCTCCTTAAGTTTTTTCTAACTACAGATCTTTGCACATTTTATTGCAGTACTTTATCTTCTTGAACTGCTCTTTGAAATCTTCTGTTCAGCTCCTTTACATAATTTCTTCCATTTGTTTAATTATCTACACTAAAAAACAAGTTTCAAGGTGTCTTCTGACATCAATTTGACTTTTTCTTCTTTTTTTTTAAATTGGGAAAAAACATATTGGGGGTACAAGGAGGTGAGGGTTGGGGGCAGAAGGGTGAGGATGGGCAGGGATGCAGTTGCAGAGCTGCAGAAATTGGTTGGTGGGGGTAGCAGGTGAAAGAAATGAAAAGGATCCAGTGGGGACCAGATGCTACAGGAAAATGACAAGCATTTTCCAATGGTAATTAAATCAACTG
>NW_006399775.1:15101262-15123800 GCF_000299155.1 Elephantulus edwardii
AAGTGTTTTCCCAGGTGGGTCCAGTGGGGATGGCTGGTTGAACCCAGAGGCTCCATCCTCCTTTGCTTCTTTAGCTGGCAGTTATATTTCCTTTTTGTCACTGGCACTGGGTTCGGGGTCAGGTCTGAAGTAAAACTCAGTGGTAAGATTACCTATAGGAAAGGGAGCAAACCTAGAGAGAACAAACTTGTGAGTTACAAATAGAGGGGTTTTGGGGTGTTGCTTTCAGGTTTACTGGCGGAGACTTTTCTTTTTTTTTATGAACTTTTAATTTCTTTATGCATGAGACCCTTGATGTCATCATTAATATTATACAAAAGTAAACTTTTGCTGAACAGAATTTAAAAATTATTGCAGCAGTACATTGACAAGAAACTGCCTGAAATTCAAGCTGGATTCAGAAAAGAATGTATAGCAAGAGATAACACTGTGGATGTCATATGAACTTTTATTGAAAGTAGAGATAACTAGAAAGATGTTTACTTGTGTTCTACTGGTTATGCAAAGGCCTTTGACTGTGTGGATCACAACAAACTATGGTTAATTTGAGAATAATGAGAATTCCAGAACACTTAATGTGCTCATGTGAAATCTACACCTAAATCAAGAAGTTAAGAGAGAGAACCCTGGATGGTTTAAAATCAAGAAAGATGTGTGTTAGGCCTGTATCCTTTCTCTATACCTATTCAATCTGTAAGCTGAGAAAATCATTCAGGAAGCTGAACTTTATGAAGAAGAATGTGATATCATGATCAGAGGAAGACTAATCAACAACCTGCATTATGCAGATGATACAACCTTGCTTGCAAAAGTGAAGGGGACTTGAAGCATTTACTAATGACAATCCACTATAGCCTTCAGTAGGGTTTACGCCTTTAGGCTGAGATCTGTCTTCTAAACTCCAGGTCTGATCCTTCTCTCTTCCCTTCTATACTATATCGTAACCACAGCTCGGGGCTTCTTTTGCAAGTGTCCTCTACAGCCTATCCTACAGTAAAAGCACTCAGGATATTTTCATAAAATGTTAAAATATAGCAGAGATGCTCTTAGCATTTAGAACACGATATAAACTGTGTCACAGCCTGCAGGCCCCTGCATTCTGGGCCCTGGCCCACTCACTCCTTGTCTGTTTCTCTTCCCTCTTTTGCCAAGCCAGTTCTCCAGGCCTGAGCTCATTCACTGATGCTGTCTCCCTTACTCAAAGTGCACACGTTCCCCTTAAACTTCATCATCTCTAACTTGAAGACTTCCACAAGGTGGCCAAGCTTGCTGATTATGCTTATAGAGCCAGGCTACCTAAGTTTAAATCCTGGCTCTGTCACTTCACTAGCTTCATGACCTTGAACAAGTTGATCAATCTTGTGTTACAGTTTTCTCATCTGTAAAATGGGGGCAATCTTACCAGTACTTCCCTCTGAAACTTGATGGAGGATGAAGCACATCAGCACAAGCCAGCCTCCCACAATGCGGTCAGTGCCAGGAATGTTTGCCCTTCAATCATTCTTTCTGGCTCTCAGTGGCTGGTAGATACTGTGTCCTGTCAACTCTAAGATACTGCCAATGGTAAGACACACTGGTATTTTAATATAATACTAAAAGAATTCTTTTAATTTTCCCTGAAAGTAAAGTATCATATTATAGAAGCAATGATAAAGAAGGATGAAGTTCAAGTTGCATTGAAGGAATTGACAAAAAATAAGGTCTCAGGAATCAATGTGATACCAGTTGGCATATTTCTAATGACAGATGCAGCCCTGAACATACTCCCCGGTCTATGCCAGAAAATTTGAAGGCTAGCTGCCTGGCCAACTGTCTAGAAGAGATCCATATTTGTTCCCATTCCCAAGAAAGGTGAACCAACACAATGTGAAAATTATCTGACAATATAATAATAAAAATAATATACAAGCAAAATATTGCAGAAGATCATCCCAAAATGGCTAGAACACTACATTGACCAAAAACTACCAAAAGTTCCGGCTGGCTTTAGAAGAGGCTGTGGTACCAGGAATATCATTACTGAAGTCAGATGGTTGCTGCCTGAACACAGAGAATACCAGAATAATGTCTATTTGTGTTTTATGGACTATGCAAAGACTATACAAATAATAACAAATCATAGATAACATTGAGAAGAATGGAAATCTCAAAACACTTAATTATGCCCATATGAAACCTAGATCTAGACCAAGAAGCTGTTGTCTGAACAAAGCAAGGAAACACTGTATAGTTTAAAATCACAAAGGGTATGTGGCAGGGTTGAATGCTTTCTCCATACCTATTGAGTATATATGTTAAGCAAATAATTTGAGCATCTTACTTGAATCCACAATCTACTTGGTACCAGTAGTCAGGAAATCAGGGGACATATCGTTATTGGGAAAGTTTGCAGTCAAGGACCTCTCCAAATTACTGAAGAACAATGATGTAAGTTTGAAGACTAAGGTGTACCTGATTCAGGCCATAGTTTTTCCAATCATTTGCTATGCTTCTGAGAGCTGTACAATGTATTGGGATAACAGAAGAATTGGTGCCTTTGAACTGTGGTGTTGGAGAACAGTATTTGCTATCTCATGATCTACCAAACAAACAGATATGTCTTGGAGAAAGAGCAGCCAGAGTGCTCCTTGAAGACAAAGATGATAACACTGCATTTCACATACTTTAGGCATGTTGTTAAGAGCGGCTATTCCTTTGAAAAAGTTATCACGGTAAGAAAAGTGAGGGGTTGGCAAAAGAAAGGAAGACTCTCAACCAGATGAATTGATAACAATAACTGCAGCAAAAGGCTTATGTGTGTCAGAAGTGATAAGGATCACACAGGATAGGCCAGAGTGCAGATGTGTTTTTCATAGGGACACTATGATTCATGCTTGACTCAATGGCACCTACCATTGCCAACAAAAGAATTCTTACAGTTAACTTTGTTAGAAGCATCTTGATTTTAGGATGTTCAAATCCACAAAAGGTGAATCTTAGAACTGATGGCATATTTTTTAGACATTGAAGAGTGTCTGTTAGATGAATGCATGGGTTTTGGATGGGAGAGGGCATGGCTGAAAACATACCGGCTGAGAAGCCTGTTCTAATTAGGTCTCATCAATTCGATGACCCTGTGAACAGATCAGAACCTTGTGCTGTCATCGTGATCTCCACTATGCTCAAACCCATTGTTGCTGTCACTGACAATCCTTCTCATTGAAGCTGCTTCTTTCTTTCTATGAAACTTGTTATTGTTAAGTGCCATCAAGTCAGAACTCGTTTATAGCTGACCCTCGGGTAGGTTTTCAGAGATTGTATATCACACGGGAAGAGATTGGTCATCTTTCTCCCAAGGAGCAACTGGTGGATTTGAATGCCTTTGGGTTGTACAACTCTTTTTTTTGTTTTGTTTTGGCCAAACTTTTAAATTTAGTATTCTGTAGTTGTTTGGGTTGTACAACTCTTTGATAGCACAATTCTTCAACCACTAAACCACCAGAGCGAGGGATGTGGAAACATGACCTAGGTCATAGTGTTATTGCCAGGGCCAGGGAAAAGTCTAAGCTTTTCCACCCATCAGATATAATGTAGGAGGCAGGGAAGGCCTTTCTGTTCTTTCTCTAAGGCAGTAAGTATGTTCTTCCCTCTGCTAGTAGAAACCAAGTGACCAGTTGTAACAGAATCAGGGCCTGGGGCACTTTATTCCAAAGTAGGTTGAAGTTGTAGTGCCCTTTTCTCTTCATTCCTTCATGCCTTTATTCCCTAGTCTTACTAGAGCATCTCCTCTGTCCCAAGCTGTGCTGGGACACAGTGATGTTTCAGATATGTGGCCCCTAATCTTGCAGCTCTTGTGGAGATGAACTGAGAGACTTGGACACAGGAGACAAATAGAAGAAGGCACCACAGAAAGATACCAGAAGATACTGTGTCCAGGGGCATGCAGATGAGTCCCGATGGGACAGCTGTGGCTGGAGCAGTGTACACAGTTGAATTCATACTTGACACAGGCCCTCATGTTCAGGAGAATGTTTCTTTCTATACACGCCAAATAAAACTTGGTGCTATTAAGTCAAGCACATCTCATAGTGATCCTGCAGGACAAAACAGCGTAAGACCAGGCCATTTTCTCATTCTGTTATTCATGGGGTTGTTACGGGAACCAACTTGACAGCGTCTAATAACAATAGTCTTTAGAGAAGCAGAGTGACACGTCTTTCTCTCACAGTGCAGCTGATGGATTCAGGTCACGGACTTTTCCTTTAGCAATTGAGTGCTTAAACATTGTACTACCAGGCCTCTTCATGCACGCACAAATGCTTCTTTATTAAAGAACTAGTGTTCATTCTCTCATTTACTCATATTTGAAACAATATGTGCCATTGAGTTGGCACCAACTCAAAGCTGACCCGCCAGTGTATTTTCAAAAACGGTAAATCACATGGGAGGAGACTGTCCATCTTTTCCCTCCAGAGCAGCTAGGGGACTCAAACCACTTGTTTTTGTGTTGGCAGCACAATTTCTTACCCGCTAAATTCCCAGACTTCTTTATTTTAAATAGATTATTCTATATGCAGGAGTGGCATCCATTTCCTAAATATCATGCCTCTGGAAAGTCAATGAACTTTGATAAATGTCGATAGTTGTAGAGGGGCTTCAAGCCTTTTGTTCATAGGGTTGCTATGAGTCATACTTGACTCGAAGACAATCATCAACAACAACATTTCACAATAGTATTCAAAAGGGAATCAAAAGAGACAGATATGGGAAGCCCATACCCCTTGTCCCTCATGTACTAGTATACAATAAATCTACTTTTTCTGTTAGAAAAAATTCGAAATTGACAGAAACACATACAGTAAAAAGCCTCCCCCCTGATTTATATTCCATCCACACCTCTTCCTTCCCGAGAAGTAAGTGTCACTACTGAGTCCAGGATCCCCATGCTTCAGCAAGTATATTTCCCCCTTCTCTGCAGAGCTGGTGACACTGCACTGTGTTATCCTGCCTCATGCAAACAATCTATTGTGACCTCCCCTTATCAAGACAAGAAGCCAGCTTTATCGCACTATGGGACAGTGGTCCATTGTGTGCATGCTGCGTCATTAGTCTAAACAGGCTCTGTTGATGGACGTTTGAATGGACACCAAGTGTTTTTACATTACAACAGAAATGTCAGTTGATGACCTTGTCAGAAGTCATTGCGCACAAAAAATGAGGAATTTTGAAGGCTAACTTCTTCAGAAGTGGAGTTGCTGGGTTAAAAGTTTAAGTAATTTTTTTTAAATAAAAAATGGTGTTTTGATGGACATTGCTAAATTGCCTTTATGGAAAAACTCAAATTCACCACTAACAAGGCAGAACTGACTCATAGCTCGCTGATCCTCCAGCTGATCTTCCAAGGCTATAAACCATAAGGAGGAGCTTGTCCAGCTTTCTCCTGCAGAACTGCTGGGGGGTTAGAACCACCAGAGAGAGTGTCTTTGGGTTAGCAGCACAGCTGCCTGCAGACTACGCCACCACCACTCCTTGTCTATATGGAGGTTGTTCAAAATTATGCTCCCAGGGAGCTCTGGTGGCCTAGTAGCAAGAAGCTGTGCTGCAGTCTCGAAGGCACAGTGGTTCAAGGCTACTCCGCGGAAGGAGGATGTACAATCTCCCCCCATGAGATTAACTGCCTCTGAAAACCCGCTGGAGGGTCAGCTATGGGTCAGTTCAGACTCTGCGGTACACAGCAATAACACTAGTGGAGAATGAGAATTTGTGAGCATATCTAAGTAAGTTCTCCGATACACTGAGTAAGGCAAGTTTTAAAAGAAACGGTACCAGGTAGGCCCCTGAGGAAGTTTCTCTCACAAGTAATGCCCAGAGAGTTTTCTGCTCCGTATTTTCATTTCCATTAATTCGCCACTGCAAGGACGACAGTAGAGTAACTATCATCTCCCCAGATGAAGACGAGCCTCGCCTTCAATCAGTGAGGATTTTTTTTGGGTGGTGTGGGTGGAAGAAGCAGAGAGTCACTGGGCAAGTGGCTTACTTTGCACAAATGAGTAAGCAGGACTAGAGACAGCCTTGCATATTCTTTCAGGCTAACAAGAACCTGCTCCTACTGCCCTGTATGATTGCTCGCGCCCCCTCTTAAAGGTCACCTTTTCTTATACTGTGCAGGGGCAAGGTTGTCCTTGACTGACAATGGAGTTCTGTTCCAATGACTTTGTCATAAATCAGCTCTGACATAAGCATAATGCCCCCTTTTTTTGTATCGCATCTTACTATCAGTAACAGAGTTCTGGGGGCCTGGTCCATAAGGAGTTGTACTGTTAAGCCCAAGGCCAAGCTTTTCAGGTGGTGGAATCCACCAACTGTTCCCAGGGGGAGAGATGTGCAACAGCTTCCTGTGTGATTTACAGCCCCCTAAAACCTGCTGGAGGATCAGCTCTGAGTCAGTTCCAACTTGATCACAATGTGTTTGAGTTCTGAGGGTTGTTGGTTTTTTTTTAAATAAAGGCAGTTTAGCAATATCCATAAAGTTTTTTTCCATATCCATAAAAATTTTTAAATCAATTCTCTAGCAGCTCATTGGGAGAAAAATGGGCAGTCTCCTTCTATGTGACTTACAGCTTCTGACATCCTGCTATAAATCAGAATAGACTTGACAGAATAGAGTTTGGGTTTTGGATATTATTGGTATTTTATTTGTCTCTAGTGGTTAACATGAGAATGATAACATCAGCAAATTAATCTCTGCTACATTAAAGACTAAGGTGTGCCTGATTCAGTTCATAGTCTTTCCAATTATCTGCTATACATCAGAGAACTGGGCAATGAATAAGGATGACAGGAGAATATTTGATGGCTTTGAGTTGTGGTATTGGGAGTGCTGAATATCTCATGGACTGATAAAAGAATAAACAGATATTTCTTGGAGAGGGTGCAACCAGAATACTTCTTGGAGGCAAGGATGATGAAGCTTTGTAAAACATATTTAGGGCATGTTGTTAAGAGAGCCTAGTCCTTGGAGAGAGAAATCGTGCTTTGAAAGATTGAGGGTCAGCAAAAGAGAGGAAGATCCTCAATGAGATGTATTGATACAGTGTCTGCAGCAAGGGCTCAAGTGTGTCAGATATGATGAGGATGGCACAGGAAAGGACAGCGCCTGGATCTGCTGTTCTTGGGGTCGCTGAGTTGTACTTGATGGCACTTAAAAACAAGGACAGTTTATGTAGTAGATATTAGTGAGATCAAACAAACAAATAATCATAGTAATAAAAGGATACTTAGAAGTGCTGTCTCTTATAACACAAATACCAGAGTAAGGACTGTTAACGTTTCAAAAAACCAAGTTTATCAAGCATGGTAGCACCACCGTGTGGCCATTGGATGCCTTCAAATTCTATCTTGCAATCTTATCATTCCATGGCACCTTTCAGCAACCTTGGGCATGGGCAGCACGGGGCCAAGTATTTCCATTTTACAGATAAGAATCCCAACAGAGAAGTAATTTGTTCAAAACTCTTAATATGTGTTTGACGTGACTGGCATAGTAGCACCAAGCGCCCTCACACACGATATTTCAGTCTTCAAAAGAACCCAGGGTGGTGACATGTATGATTGAAGAAACTAAGGCACAGAAAGGGGGAGCACCTCGCCCAAATTCCCACAGCTAGTGAGTGATAGAGTTGGTGCTGGCACACAGGACCATCTCTGACCCACCCGGTTCCTGTCTCTGCAGCTAGTCAAGACTGCTGAGCTGAATCCATCCCGGAACTACCTTGCTGGCTTCCACCCCCATGGGGTCCTGGCCGCTGGAGCCTTTATCAACTTGTGCACTGAGAGTACTAACTTCCCTTCCATCTTCCCTGGCATCACCCCCCACCTGATGATGCTGAGCATGTGGTTTCGAGCCCCTTTTTTCAGGGACTACATCATGGGTGCAGGTGAGTCTTCTATTCCCAGGCTCAGAAAATGAGACTGGAGACATAGAAGGGGGTATATCAAGGAGGAATACCAGCACTTCTAGGAAGTTCTGGTGGTCTAAGGTGAGGAGTTGTGCTGCCAGTCTTAAGGCAGGCAGTTTGAATCCACCAACTGTTCTGTGGGAGAAAGATGAGAAATCTCCTCCAGTATGATTTACAGCCTCTGAAAACCCACTAGAGGGTCAGTTCTGACCTGATGGCACATTAAAACAACAACTAACACTTCTGTGTTTCTTCAAAAGCATATGTGGTGGTAGAAGGAAGCTAGACCCAAGGAAGCTCTTCCCAAAGCACAGTGTGGGACAATGGGCTGGAGAGAGCTGGGAGTGGTAGACCCCGGGCTTCTTGATATTGCTTATCATCTCCTGGGTCTGTCGATCTACCCTCACAGCCCCTGCCATCTCTCACCTCACACCTGACAGCCCTCTATCTGTCTCTCCAGGGCTGGTTGCATCAGACAAGGAGAGTGCTGCTCACTTGCTGAGCAGGAAGGACGGTGGAAACCTACTGGTCATCATTATAGGAGGTGCCAAGGAAGCACTGGATGCTCGACCTGGAGCCTACAGGCTGTTCCTGCGGAAACGCCAGGGCTTCATCAAACTCGCTCTGATACACGGGTATCACATCTTTGAGATGAAAGCTCTGGGTTCCATTGACAATTGGCAAGGAGAATTATGTTCTGGTGGGAAGACAGCGACAGAGGCAGATCAGATTCCCAGCTCATTCACAATGGAGACTGTATTTTTTGTTTTGTTAATTTCATACCTAAATATCCAGAGAAATTTTCACAGGGGCAGACCCAGCTGTCAAAGGGATTGGGTGGGAAAGGACAGGTTACCCAAAGTTGACCGTTGGCTTCAGACCTGTGGGATCTGGGAGAATGGGACATGGGGTATATTTCAGCACTTTTCCCACCTTGAGGTGAACCATCTTTGAGGAAAAGGAACCTGCTGATGTGGAAGAGATTTTTCTAGAGAGTTTGCACATGTTTTATATGTAGGAGAGGGTCTCTGAAGCATTCTAGTCTACCTGAGTGGTGCAGCTGGGAGGTTATGGCCCTGGGAGGGTCTGGAGCTTGCCCAAGGTCAGTAAGCGAGGTCCTGATAGGTCTGGGAGAGAATCTAGCCCTTCTTCCTGTAGTCCAGAGCATTGTTCTTTTTTCCAGTTCCCAGATGTTAGATCCTTGCAGGAAGCTAGAGGACTTTTTAGCTTGCATCTTCTCTGCCACCTCCCTTTCACCCTTACTCTTTTATTTCCCTCCAGGGCGGATCTGGTGCCCATCTTCTCCTTTGGGGAGAATGAACTATTTGACCAGGTTAATAACCCTCCTGGTTCCTGGTTGCGCAGGACCCAGGACAAGCTTCAGAGCATCATGGGCATCTCTCTCCCGCTCTTCCACGGCCGTGGCATCTTTCAGTACAGCTTTGGCATCCTACCCTACCGCCGGCCCATCACCACCGTAGGTGAGCCAAGACTCACGTGGGGTGGGAGATGCTGTGGGGAAAGGGGTATGGGCTGGTTGCTGCAAGGGGACGTGCAGATGGCAAGATGCACCCCCCTACCTTCATGGAACTTACATTCTAGACTGGGAAACAGGAACACAAGCCAATATGCCTAATGTGAAGCAGACTGAGATTCTGTAACAACAATAATCCCCACTGATTCCAGAGCACTTGCTTTGTGCTAGGCACCACTCCAGCTGCCTTTCATGCACCACTTCAGTCTTTTGCAACAACTGGAAATGCTGAGATTATGATGCTCATTTTACTGACAGCAAAATGAGGTTTAGAGACATTGAAACTACTTTCAAAGATCACACTGCCTTTGTGCAACTAAGGTGCAATTAGAGTCAGGCTCTGTCTGATTTTTTATTATGGCAGAGGAGGGCTGCATTCTGACCTAGAGAATGGAACAAGGCTAATTGAAGTACAGGGTGTTAAAGTACAGGGCATTATATATTAAGAGAAGGCCATTCCAAGTCTATCCAAAGTGTGTGCACAGAAGCAATCTGTAGGTTCCAGGTTATAATTTCTTTTTTAAATTATGCAGTCTTAAGCAATTTAATTAGTTTAACAAGCAAATAAATGAATAATAATAATAATACATAAATAAATAAGTAAGTACATACATATATACATAAACAAAAGCAATTTCCTTAGTGCCAGACACTTCCTTTGTTTTCCTCTTGGGTTTTTACTATCCTACTCGGTTCTTCTTCCAGTTCTGCAGAGCTGGGCGTGTTCATCTGCAACCATGGTTTTGCTAGTTGATCACAGACTTGGTGAACCTGATTCCATGCTCTGATCTGTGTTGTGTAGCAGTAGTTTTGTGAGTTGGACCATTGCTGCTTTCTCCACAGCTGTTCCCAAGAGGTGAGGTAGGGGGCTGCCTCCCCAGCCAGGCAGAGTCAGAGGAAGGAGCCTGGTTAGGTCCTTCCTGACCCTTCTCAGTGATGAAGAAGCATTTTGGGTCAGCGTGGAGGGAGGAGGCAGAAGAAGAAGAGCTGACTGGGTGGTGTGCCAGCCCCAGTATAGAAATAGATATGCTCGAAATCACAGCTTTATAAACTTGCAGAAAGGTAGATCATTATTGTTGTTGTCATGTTCCATTGAGTTGGAGCCAACTCCTAGCTGAGTTTCCAGAGGCTGTAAACCACACGGGAGAAGACTGCCCATCTTCCTCCCATGGGGCAGCTGGTGTTTTCAAAATTTGTGCCTTTGGGTTGGCAGCACAATTCCTTACCCACCAGGCCGCCAGAGCTCCCTTCTGGAAACATAGAGTCTTAGAAATTGAAGCTCATTGCCAGAGTTTGAAGCCTAACATTGGCCCTGTGACTTTGAACAAATTACTCAACCTCTCTGGGCCTCATTTTCTCACTTGTCAAATAGAAGCAGTTACAGCTTCTGTTCCCAGGATTGCTGTGAAGATGAAAGGGATTGATACATAGAAAGTGCCTAACACATTGCTTTTAAGAATATTAAAACTCAATTTTTTTAAAAATTAAAAAGTGTATAATTAGCATTTAAGTATTTTAACAAAGGTAATTTTTCCCTTTAAAATGTATGAAAAGAACGGTTCAAATCCACCAGATGTTCTGCTGGAGAAGGAGGAACAATGTCCTCCTGTACCAGTCAGAGCTGATTCGACCACACTCACACACACACACACACACACACACACACACACACACACAATTTTAAAAAATGTATGAAAAGAAACAAAGTATTTTAAAAATGAAAAAGAAACAATTGCATGAAAGCAGGCTTGGAAAAGGTGTCAGTAATAGCTCTTTCCTGCAGGGATGACCATGACCAGGGGGTGGGCACCTGCCCTGCTCCAAAGGGCCCTGTGACCTCCAGTAGTTCCACTCTGAGATAACACCCACCTTTATGCCTTGCAGTGGGGAAGCCCATTGAAGTGCAGAAGACACTGATGCCCTCGCAGGAGGAGGTGGATAATCTACACCAATGCTACATCAAGGAGCTGTGCAACCTCTTTGAGACCCACAAGCACAAATTCAATGTTCCTGCAAACCAGCATTTGGAAATCTGCTGAGCACTGAAGGGCAGGTCCCAACTGGAGAGAATATCAGGGGGACCAGTAGGAGGTGCTGTGATCTAAGAAACCTTCCTGGAGATGTTGCCTGAACACATCCCAGAGCCTTCCCAGACCCTTCCAAGCCCTGCAGGACTTAAACAAGAGCCGAAGTCCAGTTCTGGTCCCCATGATTTACTTTCCTACAATGAAACCTCACCCTTCCCTTAGCCTCCATCTACACTTTTATGAAATAGGAGAGGGGACTGGAAGAGAATGAGTTTGAGGTCTTTGATTGTGATGTCACTCTAAGGTCAGGTAAAGGAGAGCAGTGACTGAGGGCTTTTCTTCAGCTAATGTGAGTGAAAAGTCCCTGGGTGGCACAAATGATGAAGGCCTTGAATACAAATGGAAAGTTGACAATTGAAACCCACCTAGAGGCACTTTGGAAAACAGGTCTTTTGACCTGCTATGGTCAAAGCTGAGGTCTGCTTTTGCAGGGTCACAGTCTTGCACATGTGTGGCCACCGTGAGTCAACATCAACTTGACAGCAATTAACAGCAACAACACCCTGAGTGACAAAAGAAGCTACCACCTCTAGCCTTCTCTCCTACAAGCTCCTTTCTCCTGCAATTTGTCCCAGCTTCTCCCTCCTCAAGCTGGACAGGAGGGGCTGACCATTAAGCCTTAAAATGAATCACTTTGGGCATTTTGGAGTATCTTGCTCCTCTGAACTGTGACAGATGTAGCCATGTGCTCCAGCTCCACCTACTGACTCAGATAACCCCTGAGCATCAGTGGCATAGACTGAACCCTGTCCTGTCCTGTGCCGCCCTCATCATCTCTAAGCCCATTACTGTTGTCAGTGTGTCAATCCATCTTGAATGATGTATTAATTTGCTGACACTCCATGTTTCACAGCACAATGTCCCTTTCCAAAGAATAGCCTCTCCTAGCAACATGTCCAAAGTATATCAGCCAAAGCTTTGCGATCTTTGCCTCTAAGAAGCACTCTGGCTCTACTTTTTCTAAGGCATAGCTGATCTTTTGCCAGTTCATGGGATATTAAATGCCCCTCTCTAACACCACAACTCAAAGGCATCAATTCTTCTTTTATCACCTTTATTCATTGTCCAGCTCTCACGTGCATAGCAAGGAATTGAAAAAACATCCCATAAGGGGGACTCTTATTCTTCCATTGCAACTTCAGCCTCTGACCTTGATACAAAAGTGGGCTCAATAAATGTCAGTTCGGTAAATGAGGGGATTCTATTTTGGTCCTCTTTCCTTTTTCTGTATGTGTCAACCAAGGAGCCCTGGTGGTTCATTAAAAAAGTTAAGGGCTCAGCAGTTTGAAACCACCAGCCATTCCTTGGGAAAGACATGTCAGCCTGCTCTTCCAATAGGGTAGTTCTATTTGGTCCTATAGGGATGTTATGAATTGGAATTGCGTTTAGAGCATTAAACAGCATCATCCCTCAACCAACAGGACTGGTCAAAGTTTCATTTCTGACCCCCAACCTGGTTCTGAAGCTAGATCAAAGTGGTCCAGAGGAGACCTTGTTACTTCTTTCCTGACTCATCAACCACAAGCAGACCACTTCTAGCCTTCTTCTGCTGGGAGAAAAAGGGGAAAGGATTTATTAAAAGGAACATTAGAACACAGAAAAAGAGCACCCATGTGAGCGGTGTGTTTGTGTCTGCAGAGTGGGTGAGGCGGCCCAAATGTCCTGACTGGAAGAATGTGGAGGGTTGGGACTTGTATCCCTGCAGCCCTTGCTCCTCTATCTCCCAGGCTCTTTGGCAGTTAGCAGTGAGGAGACATGAAGTGACTGGACAGATACACAGTTTGTGAGCACCCCCTCACCTTCTTGGGGTGAAGCAGAGCCTTTTCCCTCCAAAAGCCAATCACACAAAATTGCACCTTGGGGAAGGGACATCTATCCAGAAATTTGGGTTCAAATTCCAATTCTACCTCTTGTCAGTGACCTTGGGCAAGCCTCCAAATAGAAATTTGGTCACCTGAGAACTAAAGAGGACAGCATCCACCTCTGGAGTTGTGAGCTTTTCCTGAGATAAGAAGCCACTCAACATCCTTTATTAAATAATGCAGAGGATGTGTAAACCAACTGTCAGGTGAAAAGGCACAGTGTCTCCTCTTAGGCAGGGGAGTGTAAAAGCAGCAGGAATGAAGAGAGTGCAGAGGAGGGGGAGGTGGTTTTCAGCAGAGGGGAAGCCTTGGAGAAATGGCAAGATTTGCCAAGAATACCTATAATTCTCCATATTAGTTATCTACTGCTGTGTACACCACACACTCCAGAACTTAGTGGCTGGTCTAGCAATTCCTCATTACTTCTCACAGTTCAACAGTTTGGTTGGATGGCTCTTCTTGCATCTTGCCTGGGTCCTCTGCAGCCATATTCAATTTATATGATAGCTGGCACTGGGCAGCTTGTGTGGCTGGAACTGGAGGGCTCTTTTCTCCACATGGGCACTTCTAGGTCCCTATTCTGTGCTGACTGGCCTTTTGTCACTCAGTGATGGCTGGGTTCCAAAGGAATGGGTGCCAAATGACCTTACCAGCCTATGACCTAGGTGGCACAAAGTACACAGCATTGTTCTAAAGGCCAAACCAAGCCACCAGGCCAGGCCAGAGTCAAATAGGAGGAGAGGACCTGCCTTGGGATGGAAGGAATTGTAAAGTTCTATCTCAAAATCATGTGAATACATGGGGTGGAGGGGATTCTTGTGGTCACCTTTGCAAACAATCTGTCAAAAGTTTAAAAATGAAAACATGTAGCATAACCTTCTCCCTTTCTGTCTCACCTCTCTACATACCTTAGAATTATCCATGTGACTATATTAGCTGTTTTTCATCCTAAGAGTCCTACCTCGGTCTCTACATCTCTATCTCTTAACCAAACCAAAAAACCATGTCTGCCAGCAAAATAGTTTGTTTTTTTTTAAAAAGCAACATAGTTCTGACTCTTGGTGCATATCTGCTGAGTTTCTGAAGCTATAAAGCTGTACAAAGGAGAAGGCCTCATTTTCTCCCCAAAGAATAACTAGGGGATTCAAACTAACAACCTTTTGATTGGCAGCCCAACATATAACACATTGTGCCACCAGAGCTCCTTGTCCAGATCTCTCACTCTCTGCAATTCATCCTTTATTTGGCAGCCAGAATGAGTTGTCTAAAACACAGAGCTGGCCTGACCACTCCCATACTCAACATTCCTCTATGATTCTCTATTGCTCCTAGGACAGAATCCATATCTGTCAGGGGCCTAGCAGGAATGAGATAGTAATATTGAGAAGAGTAATTTGAGAAGGGATTAATAAAGTGAGTGCAGAGTGGAGAAAACCAGAAAGCATGGTGAAGTGACCAGGGCTGTGACAGCAGGAGAGCCATCATTACAACTCCGAGACCTAGAAGGACAAGAAGAGGCAGTTACCTGAATCCAAGAAAAAGTCACATACCGGAAGGTGTCATGGAGCACCACATGACCGTGCAGGGAAGGAGCTGAAATGAGCACTTATGTCCAAATCACCATTCTCCGTTCAGTCTCCTGCCAAGGCTCCCATTGCCTGAAGCCACTTGGAAGTTGGAAAACACCATGAAGACTTGTGGCTGCAGTCTCCCAGGGCAGTGAGTCAAGTGGAAATAGTGGACAGTGGATTTGAAGGAGTCAACTAAGCTTCTTAGCCTGTGGCTGCCACTCTCCACCATTAGGCCTTCATTCTCTCCAGCCTTTTTCCTTTATTCCTATATGGTGTTCATCCTGGACCATTTGCCGTTTTTTCTGCAATTCTCAGGAGGCCCAGTGTCCCAGGGGTTAAAGCACTCAGCTGCTTTACTTAGTCCTCTAGGAACACTATGAGTGATAGAAGAAAGATGGGTAATCTCCTCTCCTGGGATTTTGTTGTTGTTGTGTACCATTGAGTCGGAAATGACTCAGAGCTGACCCTCCAGTGAATTTCCAGGGACAGTTAATCACATGGGAGGGGATAGTTTCTCTCTCCTGTGCAGCAGCTGGTGGATTTGAACAGTATGCCTTTGAGATTGCAGCACAGCTTCTTGCCACTGCTTCTGAAAACAATTTGGAGGGTCAGCTATGAGTTAGTTCCAACTAGACAGTACAAAACAACAACATAGGATCACCATGAGTCAAAATGACTCAATGGCAGGGTTGCTGTTGCTGTTGTTGTTGCTATGTGTTATCAAGTTGACTGCAACTCATAGGAAACTTGTGAACAACAGATCTGAACCTTGCCCTATCCTGTGCCTGGCTCACAATCTCTGGTATAGTTGAGCCCATTGTTACAGTCACTGTGTCAATCCATCTTGTTGAGGGTCTTCCTCTCTTACACTGACCCTCCACCTTTCCAAGTATGATGTCCTTCTCCAAAGTGTGTGGAGCATCCTTGCCTCCAAGGAACACCCTGGTTTCATTTTCCTCAAGACAGACCTATTGTTCCTTTGGTAATCCATGGGATATTCAGTATTCTTCTCCAGCACCAAAACTCAAAGGTATCAATTCTTCTGTCATAATCAGTCATTACAAAACTTTCAGATGTATAGCAAGTAATGGAAAAGACCGTGGCTTGGATCAGGTGCATCTTGGTCTTTAAACGAATATAATTGCTTTTTAGCACATTCTGGAGAAATCCATGACTGCAAATTTTCCCAATTAAACTAGTTTTTTGATTTCTTGTGCTACTATCAAGAATGTTTATTGTGGATCCAAGTAAGATTAAATCCACCCCTCCCCCCCAATCTGTCATGATATTGCCTCCTGGTTTGGTGACTTTTGTTTTCTTGATGTTGAGATGCACTGTGTATTGAAAGCTACAGTCTTTGATCTTCAGTAGCGAATGTTTCAAGATTTCCTCACTTTCAGCAAGCAAGATTATGCTCCAGGGAGCTCTGGTGGCCTTGAGAGAAGAAGCTGCACTGCAATCCCAAGGGTGCGCGGTTCAAACCCATCAGATGTGCTGCTGGAGAAGGAGGAACAATCTCCTCCTGTACTAGTCAGATCTGATTTGATGGTACACACACAAAAATAATAAAATAAAAAGAAAAAAATTATGTTCCATCTGCATAATGCATATTGGCAATAAGTGTTCCTCCAATCTGAATGCCACATTCTCCATCTTAAAGTCCAGCTTCTAGAATGATTTGTTCAGCATACAGATTGAATAAGTATGCGGAAATGATACTACACTGACACACAGCTTTCTAGTGTTTTAGAATTCCCATTCTTCACAATGTTAGTCATAATTTGTTGTAATCCACAGCCAAACGTTTTTCAATGGTCAATAAAAAAAACACAGAGACAATAAAAAAACCACATAAACACTGTTCTGGGCTTCTTGTTTTTTCACCAGGACCTGTGCAACATTAACGGTAATATCTCTGGTGCCACGGCCTTTTCTAAATCCAGCTTGTATTTTTGGCAGTTCTCTGCCAATGTACTGTTTCAGCAATTTTTTAATAATTATCAATATTTTGACTGCATGTGATATTAATAATATTGTTTGATATTCCACATTCTGTTGGCTCACCCTTCTTTGGGATCAGTGGAAGTCTGTATGATTTTTGGTCCTAAAATATCCTCACCTCTGTACCTTTGCCCATATTGTCCTTCTGTCTGGAATACCATCTCCTCACCTTGCTTGCTGTGGACTAAATTATTTAACATAACTCTTCTAGCCATTGTCTTGTAACTCCCACCAAATGAATGAATGAAACTATGCAAATAAGGTGCTTCTAACCTGCCAAGAGGTCATATAGTTTGCTAGGAATACAAATAAGGTGCCTGACAACCTCATGGGGGGTATTATGCAAGTTGTATCATAAGGTGTATGGAACCCTAAGGAGAAGCTTGGTCAGTTTTGAAATCTTTCTAGCCTTAAAATGAGCCATGTGAGAGACAGAGAAGGGGACCTCATGATTATCAAAAAGGATGAGCTGGGAGTGGAACACATCTTCTGGACCAGGGATTCTTGTGCTGAGAACCTCCTTAAGCCATGACTTACACACTTGTCCCCCAACCCTGAGAACTGTAACAACAGAGACAGCAAGAGATGGTGAGAAATTATGATAAAGAAGTGGTAGCAGCAGAAAACGAAGACAGCACAGAGTTTTCCAGCACATAGATCAGGAATACTGAACACTTTTTCAAGGAAAGAGGCTTGCTGAGAGAGTAAGGTACTTCTTGACACTTATTGGAAGTGAGTTTTCCGGCCCACTGAGCTAAAGCTGAGCACCTGGGACTAAGGCTTACTGTGATAGGAGGTGCTTCTTAGCATTTATTGGCAGAGCTAAAAAAGCTTCATAACACTTGCTCAATTAAGTGAGAAATCAAAGGACAGAGGAGAGAAAGAGAAAGAGAGAGAGAGAGAGCACTAAAAAGAAACTATCTCGGTAAAATAATGGTTTCTGAACTTGAATTGTATCTATCACTTTACTAATAAATCCCATAACTGGGAAAGTGAACTGTGACTTCTGTGTGACCATTGCAATGAATTTTTAACCCAGTAGAGAAGCAGAATATGTTGGAGAGAGGGGTGGTATTAGAGTTGGTAAAAGTTGTAGAGTCAATGTACATCTGACTCCAGTCCTCACAGGAATCAGCCTTGGGCTCTTGATGTTGAACTTGTGATGATAGAGTCACCTCTACCATGTCATTGCTATACCGCTTTATCCTTTGAGTAACTTCTATGTCTTTCAGTCTTTTCTCTGGGATCTCCAGACTTTCACTTCCTCTGCTATAGCACGCAGTGCCCTGGTGGTCTCTGTCTGATAACACCTTGATGCCACTGCCTCCTGTGTCCTCCTCCAGCCTGCTCAAACATTACACCTAAGTCATCTTAAAATCAAACTCTCTAAAATAGTCTCCTCTGCTTCAGGATAAACCTTAAACTCTCCTCATCCTGGTATATAAGGTCCTTTATCATTTGCCCTATAAAAGAAAGCTCTGGTGGCCTAGTCCCAAGGGAGTTGTGCTGCTAGCCCAAAGGTCATGCCTCTCTCGTGGTTTCACTCCACCAATGGCTCCAAGGGAGAAAGAAGGGCAATCTCATCCTGTGCAATTTGTGGCCTTGGGAATCTAATAGAGGGTCAGGCATGAGTCCAGCTCAAAGACAGTGAGAGGATAAGTGTTATCATCTGCTTATAGGCCTCATCTGCCTTATTTTCTGGACCTTCTCTCCCCATCTCCTATCACTCTTCACTACTCTTTGAAGGCAGGCTGCTCAAGTTATGTCTTGGAGCAAACTGTTTCCTTTCACCAAAACATTTTCTTCCTTCTCAATCTGGTTAAGTATCACTTGCCTCTGATGATCACCTTCTCCTTCAAACCCTGTCTTCCCACTGCCTCTTCTAAATCAAAGTTCATTACTGCTCTGTTGGGCTATGTTAGAAGGAGTAAAGGGCAATGGTTATTAATGAGTGAGCAGAGTCCTCTGTTTCCCAGTGGACCAGGGACTTTGGAGAGCCAATACTGTATCCTTGTTGTCCTTAGTATCCACTCGAGCACCCAATATAGGACCTAGTCATTTCAACAATCCCCGTGAATCATTCACAAATGAATTATCACATAATTGCTTCTACTGAGTCTAGCACATGTTAGACCTGGGGCAAGGATAAAGGAAGACCTAGGCTTTGTCACTGGAAATGACTGAATTAGTTACTAATTGCTATCTAATAAATCACTTGAAAGCTAAGAAGATTTAAACAACAAGAATGTTATCTCACAGCTTCTGAGAGTCAGGAATCTGGGGGTGACTCAGCTGGATAGTTCTAGTCATGGTTTCTCATAAGGTAACCACCACATTGTTGGCAAGATTTGAAGTCTCAGAAAAGTTGTTTGGGGTCAGAAGATCTGTTCCAAGCTTATGAATATAGTTCTTGGCAGGAGACTTCAGTTTATCTTTATGAATACTTCTCCATAAGGCTGCTCCTGACACAGCTTCTCCTAGAATGAGTGAACTGAGAGAAGGAAAAGATAGAAGGAGGTAGAGATTAAAAGGGGGAGGGGAAAAGCCTTATATGGTCTAATTTCTGAGTGACACACCATTAATTTTTGCCTTCTTCTACTGATTAAGTATGAGTCACTAAGTCCAGAGCACTTATCATACAAGGATGGGAATACCACTAGACATAGAATTACTGGAGGCCTTCATGGAGGCTGGCCACCATAGTGAGGAAGTGTGAACACTTGGAGACTAGATTGTTGTTGTTGTTGTTATGTGCCGTCGAGTCGTTTCAGACTCATAGTGACCCTATGCACAACAGCTCTAAACCCTGCTCTATCCTGCGCCAACTGCACCGCCTCTGACACACCCATCCCGACTACCCCAGTCACCGAATCAATCCATCTCATAGAGGGTCTTCCCCTCCTGCGCTGTCCCTCCACCCTCCCAAGCATGATGTCCCTCTCCAAGGACCCGTCCCTCCTGGTAACATGTCCAAAGTATGTCAGACGAAGCCCCAGAATCTTTGCCTCCAAGGAGTAGCTTGCTTTAATCCTCTCCAGGATGAATCTGTTTGTTTTCCTGGCAGTCCATGGTACATTCAGTACCCTTCTCCAGCACCACAGCTCAAAAGCATCCACTCTCCTTCTGTCCTCCCTAGTCATTGTCCAACTCTCTGATGCATAACAAGCGATTGCAAAGACCATGGCCTGTATCAGGCGCACCTTAGTCTCCAGAGAGACACTGTTGCTCCTGAGTACCTTTGAGAGGTCCCTAACAGCAGACTTTGCCATCGCGATACGCTTTTTGATTTCCTGACTGCTGGTACCAAGAGTGTTGACTGTGGAGCCGAGCAAACTGAAGCTGTGAACACTCTCAATCTCTTCGTCATCCATCCTGATGCTGCTAATTGGTCCAGTGGCGAGAATCTTTGTCTTCTTGACATTGAGCCTTAGTCCATACTGAAGGCTGCAGTCCTTGACCCTTCGCAGCAAGTGCATGAGGTCCTCCTCAGTTTCAGCAAGCAAGGTTGTGTCATCTGCATAACGGAGACTGTTAATAGATCTTCCACCAATCCTGATGCCACAATTCTCCTCATAGAGCCCAGCCTCTCAGATAATCTGCTCTGCATACATGTTGAAAAGGTATGGAGACAGGATGCATCCCTGGCGTACACCCTTCCCAATTTTGAAACATGCAGTGTTACCCTGCTCTGTTCTGACTACTGCCTCTTGGTCCAAGTACAGGTTTCGTATTAGCACAATTAAATGTTCTGGGATTCCCATTCTTCTCAGAGTCAGCCACAGTTTGTTATGATCCACACAGTCAAATGCCTTTGCATAATCAATGAAACACAGATAGACATTGTTCTGGTATTCCCTGCTTTCAGCCAAGATCCATCTAACATCAGCAACGATATCCCTAGTACCACGACCCCTTCTAAACCCAGCCTGGACTTCCGGCAGTTCTCTGCTGATGTGCTGTTCTAATCGTTTTTGGATGATCTTCAGCAGAATCTTGCTTGCATGTGAAATCAATGACACTGTTCTGTAGTTTCCACACTCAGTTGGGTCACCTTTCTTTGGAATGGGAACAAATATAGATCTCTTCCAGTCATTAGGCCACACAATTGCTATGCCTTACTGAAAGCGGTATTTTGCTTAGTGAGCAGAGGCTAAGCTCACTATGGAGAGAGCACGAAAATGAGTAGAGACAACAATTGAAAAGAGGGTTGGAGTTGAAAATGATGGACCCTCTGGATTGATTGGGATAGAGTACCAAGAGACCATATTAGTTCCCTGAAGCTGATATAGCAAAGCATCACAAACAATGAGACTTAGAACAACAAGAGATTTATCCTCTCAGTGTTAGAGGCTAGAAGTCTGAAATCAGTTTTGGTCATGCTAATTCTTTCTGAGGGCTCTGAGACAGAAACTGTACCAAGACAAGGCCATCATTCAATGGACTGGGATCTACCCTTCTGCTATGACCTCATATTAGCTAATAACATCTTTAATGATTTGTTTTCAAACAATGTCACATTCAGAGTTAGGAGGGAGTGTAATTTCAATATTTTTTCAGGAAACAGCATTTAATCCATAACAGTGATCATTAGGCTTGAGAGTGCCAGAAAGGGAGAACGGTGGGTAGAAGGACTGGACGAAAGAATACTCTTCTTCTTTTGCAGTAACTTTGGAGGTTCCCACATTGAAGCTTTCAACAGTACAAGCTAAAAGGGGCATAGAGTCCTGATCTTGGAGGAGATTGTACAAGAGGGTCACCCAATATGGACCAACTACACTGAACTTTTTGTTAAGGAGGAAAAATATTGTGTTCGTTCACTGAGATAGAGAAATATTTGTTTTAACAGTTGGCTTCCCTAACTAATACTGACATAAGGTTTATGTATTAATTTAGTATCCTCTAACCCAAAGAACCTTGCTCAGGGGCCTTTTGGGTGGAGAAGATGATCTCCCCACCACCCCAACACAAACACAGATACATACGATTAGGATATATTAATTGTGATGGTGAGGGTTAGAGGTCCTCAAAGGATGGAGAGAGTTGGAGTTTCCTCTGGAAATCAGACTGCCCTTTGATCTGGGGAGAAGTTCTCAGACATCATCACTCACAAAGGACAAAGTGCTTGTTGGGGTGCATTTTGTCTGACAGTAGTTTATGGGCCAGAAGTGACAGAATGGGACAGGGTTCAGCCAGCACAGCATTGTCAGCAGCCACGTGTCATGGGACAAGGCTCAATCTCACACAAGGGATTGTGCTCTGCCAGGTCTAGGAAGAGGCAAGGAGGTAGAAAGGGCATCCAGATGGAGTTGTTGAGTGAGTACAAGCAGAGAGGAGAAAATGCAGGAAGCATGTTGGTGATAATTATTTTTGTGATTCAGTGTGTAAGAGTGAGGTCTATAGCCAAAGAGACCATAACCGACATCCAAGCAGATATATGCACACCCATGTTTTTCGTGGCTTTGTTCACAATAGCAAGGAGTTGGAAACAACCTAAGTGCCCATCAACAAACGAATGGATAGAGAAGCTGTGGTATATTCACACAATG
>NW_006399775.1:15123900-15131181 GCF_000299155.1 Elephantulus edwardii
AATTCCACTACTGGGAATATATCCCAAGGAGACCATAACTGACATCCAAGCAGATATATGCACACCCATGTTTATTGCAGCTTTGTTCACAATAGCAGGGAGTTGGAAACAACCTAAGTGCCCATCAACAAACGAATGGATAGAGAAGCTGTGGTATATTCACACAATGGAATACTACGCTGCGTTGAAAAACAAGGGACTCATGCAATATTATTCAAAATGGGTGACCCTGGAGGACATTATGCTGAGTGAAGTATCTCAGTTACAAAACCACAAATACTGCATGGTGCCACTGTTGTAAAATAGGACTGACATCAGGGTTGGGGAGAGACTGAGAAAGATGGGATAAATAATGTATAATACTCCATTGAAACAGATGAAGGAGAAAACTATTTAAAAGGGATATGTGATTGGGAGTCCAGAGCGAAGGCAGCATAGTGGAGTGGACCCGGGGGGAGGGATTGTAAAATAATGAAAGAATTTTACTTTTTAAAGAGGGGAGTGTACTGGAGGGAAGGAGTGGGCAGGGAGAAAAGTGAAACAATAAATGAATGGAAATCCAAAGTCTCTGTAAATTTTCACTGAATTTAATAAAAAAATCCAAACAAAAAACAAACAAACAAAATAATGAGGTCTAGAGAAAAAGAAACTGGAAGTTCAGGCCTTTGTTCAACAAATATATGTATTAAAACCCTCTTTAATAACCCACTGGCCAAGATTTAGAGATAAACTAATGAACAGGAAGTTGAGTCTCTGATTTGTCTTGCTTACTCTTTAGTAGAGCTCAAATGTCTAGGGATCAAATTTTATAAAGATTGCCATCTAGGAAAACCTATGGGACAATTCTATTCTATCACATTGGGTTGCTATAAATATGAATGTGATAACATCTAACAACAACATATTGTGTGAAGGTGCCCTGAAAGGTCTTTGAGCTGGAGAGTCAGGGGCTATGCCAAAATGGAAATTTGCCAAAATTCCATCTTCAGCTTAAGTGGGTGTGTGTCTTAATGACTCCATGGGAATAGAAAGTCAGTGATGCAAACCACTTATCAAGTGAACTACACTGTGTGCTAGGCTCTAGGCAGGATGGTTTACAAAATTAGCTCAGTTATACCTATCCAAATAAAAAATCAAACCAGTTGCTATAGAGTTGATTCTAATTCATGAACGTTTCATGTGTTGTAGGCTTTTTTTTTTTTTGTGCTTCAAAGAATCTTCATGGTTATGACTTTTCAGAAGTAGATTCCTTGAACTTTCTTCAGAAGCACCCCAGGGTGGGTTCAGATGGCCAATCTTTTAGGTAGTAAGTAGCCAAGCATTTGATCATTTGCACTACCTAGGGACTCCTGAAGACACCAACAGTGTCTCCTTCATAATAGATGAGGTTGCTTGTCAGAGAAGTTAATAGACAAAGTGCTGAATATCTCATGGACTGACAAAAGAATAAATAAATGTGTCCTGGAAAAAGTACAGCCAGAGTGCTTCTTAAAAGCAAGGATGGCAAAGGACCTGTTGTTAGGAGACACTATTCCTTAGGAAGAGATATCATGCTTGGAAAGGTAGAGGATCAGTGAAGGAGAGGAAGATCCTCAACAAGATGGATTAATACAGTGTCTGTCAAGGTCAAGGATGTCCACTTTCACTACTCCTATCCAATATTGTATTGAAATACAGTACAATACAAATACAAATACAAATACAATACAATACAATACAATACAATACAATACAATACAATACAACACAACACAACACAACACAATACAATACAATACAATACAATACAATACAATACAATATAATACAATACAATACAATATAATACAATACAATACTTGCTAGAGCAATATGACAAGGAAACAAAAGGCATCCAGATTAGCAAAGATATGGTAAAACTCTCGCTATATGTAATTGATATAATAGTGTACAGAGAAAACCTCAAGGGCTCAACAAAAAAAGTTAGACCTAGTAGACCAATTCAGTGGGGTGGCAGGATATGAGAGAAATAGATAAAAATCAACGTGGTTTCTCTATAATAACAAAGAAAACACATAGAAGGAAACCAAGAAAACAATACCATCTATACTAGCCAACCACAAAGTGAGGTACTTGGGAATAAACCTAACTGTTGTTGTTGTTGTTATGTGCCGTCGAGTCGCTTGTGACTCATAGCGACCCTGTGTACAACAGCCCTAAACTCTGCTCTGTTCTGTGCCAATCACACTGTCTCTGACATACCCATCCTGATTACCCCAGTCACTGAATCAATCCACCTCATAGAGAGTCTTCCCCTCCTGTGCTGTCCCTTCACCCTCCCAGGCATGATGTCCCTCTCCAAGGACCGGTCTCTCCTTACATGTCCAAAGTATGATAGAAGGAGCCTCAGAATCCTTGCCTCCAACAAGCCACCTGGTTTAACCCTTTCCAGGATGAATCTGTTTGTTTTCCTAGCAGTCCATGGTACCCTCAGTACTCTTCTCCAACACCACAGCTTGAAGGCATCAATTCTCCTTCTATCCTCCTTGGTCATTGTCCAACTTTCTGATGCATAACAAGTGATTGCAAAGACCACGGCCTGTATCAAACACACCTTAGTCTCCAGAGAGACACTATTGCTCTGCAATACATTAGTGCAAGAAACAATGGGAGACCTAACTAAGTGGAAAAATATGCCTTGTTCATGGATGTTGTTATTATGTGCCATCGAGTGCTTGAGACTCGTAATGAACCTATGTACAAGAGCCCTAAATCCTGCTCTATCCTGTGTCAACCTCACTGTCTCTGACACATCTACTTCCACCACCCCAATTACTGAATCAATCCATGTCATTGAGGGTCTTCCTCTCCTGCACTGTCCCTCCACTCTCCCAAACATCAGGTCCCTCTCCAAGGACTGGGCCCTCCTTGCAACATGCCCAAAGTATGTCAGACAAAGCCTCAGAATCCTTGACTCCATGGAGCAGCCTGGCGTCATCCTCTCCAGGAAAGAACTGTTTGTTCTTCTAGCAGTCCATGGTATATTCAACATTCTTCTCCAGCACCACAGCTGAAAGGCATCAATTCTTTCTATCATCCCTAGTCACTGTCCAGCTCTCGGATGCATAGCATGCAATTGCTAAGACTATAGCCAGGATCAGGTGCACCTTAGTCTCCAGCCTGATGTTGTTGCTCTTCAGTACTCTGGAGAGATCCCTGACAGCTGACTTTCCCAATGCAATTCGTCTCTTGATTTCCTGGCTGCTGGTACCAAGAGTGTTGACTGCAGAGCCAAGCACTGTTAATTATCTCAAGCTCTTCATGATCCATACTGATGCTGCCAATTAGCCCAGTCATGAGAATCTTTGTTTTCTTGATGTTGATCTTCAATCCGTATTGAAGGTTGCAGTCCTTGACCTTCTGCAGCAAGTGCTTCAGGTCCTCCTCAGTTTCAGCAAGCAGGGTTGTGTCATCTGCATAAAGCAGGTTGTCGATTACTCTTCCACCAATCCTGATGCCACATTCCTCCTCATAGCCCAGTATCTCGGATGACCTGTTCTGCATACAGATTGAAAAGGTATGGAGACAGAATACATCCCTCCGTAACTCCTTCCCATTTCTGAACCATGCAGTGTCTTTTTGCTCTGTTCTGACAACTGCCTCTTGGTCCAAGAATAAGTTTCGCATAAGCACAATAAAATATTCTAGGATTCCCATTCTTTTCAGAGTCAGCCACAGCTTGTTGTGATCCACACAGTCAAAAGCCTTTGCATAGGGGAGCTCTGGTGGCCTAGTGGCAAGAAGCTGCAACTACAATCCCAGAGGTGCACGGTTCGAATCCACCAGATGCTCTGCCGGGGAAGGAGGGGCAATCTCCTCCTGTACCAGTCAGATCTGATTTGACGGTACACGCACACAAAAATAAAAAAAAAAAAAAAAAAACAAAAAAAAAAGCAAAAAAAAAAAGCCTTTGCATAGTCAATGAAGTACAGATTGACATTCCTCTGGTACTCTCTGCTTTCTGCCAAGATCCGTCTAACATTAGCTATAATATCCCTAGTAACATGACCTTTTCTAAATCCAGCCTGCACATATGGCAGTTCTCTGTTGACGTGCTGCTACAGTTGTTTTTGAATAATTTTCAGCAGAATCTTGCATGGGTAGGAGGATTCAATCTCCCACCCCAAAAGAGATAGAAAAGGCAAGTTTATTTGGAAAGGAAAGAGACTTTGAATAAGCAAAGCATTTTTGAAAAAAAGAAATGAAGTGGGAGGTATAGCACTCTTTGATCTCAAAACCTACTACACAATTATAATAACCAAAGCAGCATGGTACTGGTACAATGACAGACAAATAGACCAATGGCACAGAACTGAGAACCCCGAAATCAACTCATCTACTTATGGGAGGTTGGAAGGACAACACAATAGAGGAAGACCCTAGATGAGATGGATTGATTTAGTGACTAGGGTAATGGGGGTAGGTGTGTCAGAGGCAATAAGATTGGCACAGGATAGAGCAGGGTTTAGACCTGTTGTACATAGGGTTGCCAATGAGCTGCAGGTGATTCAACGGCACATAACAACAACAACCACCTGTGGTCAACTGGTATTCAACAGGGAAATAAAGACTATCAAAAGGGGAAATGAAAAAATTGGGGAAATGACCTCGTCAACAAACGGTGCTGGTGAAAATGAACTTCTATCTGCATAAAGCTGAAAAAGGACCCACATGTCACACTATACACAAAAATCAAATCAAGGTGGATCAGAGACCTAGGAATAAAGCCCAAAATCATAAAGATCCGAAGACACAAAATGGGACAAAACTTAGAAGGTCTAGCCAACAGTATAAAGAGGCTGGCAAATACAGCCAGAAATGCTCAATCAGGAAAGAGTAACACAGCTAAATGGGATCTTCTAAAAATTAAGTCCCTGTGTACATCAAACTTTTTCCAATAGGATGAAGAGAAAACCAAATGATTGGGAAGAAATATTTGTCTATAACATCTCAGACAAAGATCTCATAAGGAAAATTTACAGAATAATATAGGGCCTCCACAAGAAAAAGACTGATAACTCATTTACAAAATGGGTAAAAGACATGGAAAGACCTCACACAGAGGAAGACATTCGGATGGCCAACAGACACATGAAGAAATGCTCAAAATTGTTGGCAATAAGGGAGATGCAAATAAAAACCACAATGATATATCACATCACCCCAACTGCAGTGGCAAAGTTTAGCAGGACAGCTAGCGATAAATGTTGGAGAGGAAGTGGAGAAATTGGAACATTCGTACACTGTTGGTGGAACTGTAAAATGGGACGACTTTGGAAGGCATTTGCCATTTCCTCAAAAAGTTGAATATAAAGATTTTAAATGACCCAGCTATTCACTGCGAGGAATATACCGTAAGGAAAACAGAACTGAGACACAAATGGAAATTTGTACACCGATGTTCATAACAGCATTATTCACAATAGGAAAAACATGGTAATAGCCCAAATGCCCATCAACAAATAACTGGATTGAAAAATGTGATATATTCACATGATGGAATACTATACAACATGTCCTAAACAACATGCTTCTGGAAACTCTATGAACTTTGATAAACGATAACAGTTAGAGAAAAGCTTCAGGCCTTTTGTTTGCTATGGATCATGCTCAACTCAGTGGCAATCAACAGCAACACATGGCATTGTATTATAACATGTGAGACCAGAGAGCATTATTTTGAGTGAACTCAGATGCATAAGAACGAATACTGTATTAAGATTGTAACTGCAAAACCAGAAAGATAATCAGTAAGATGTGTGTGGATATCCAGAGGGAAGGAGGAGATGTAGATGTAAGGGGTGTGTGTGTGTATCATGTGGTTGCAGAATTTAGCAAGTGGAGTGAGGGGACAAAACCCCCCAAAACAATGTACATGAATGAAACACACTATAAATAAATTATTGTAAGCAAACCAATAAAAATTTTTAAACAAAAGTGAAAAGATCAGGTGTGAAAACAACATATACAAATCTTATGAACTTTTAATGTAAACCAGTATAAAATAAAAAGCAAAAAAATACATTATCTGTGACAATGGGCTCAAATATGTCAGAAATTATGAGGATGGTGCAGGATAGGACAGGGTTGAGATCTGTTATTCAAAAAGTCGTTATGAGTCATCCTTGACTCAACAGCACTTAACAATTACAATGCATAAAAAAGTTAAACATTTCCAGATACACAAAACCCTTTAACATTATCATAATAATCATATTGTTTTAAAGATTATCACAAAATTGTCATCGTTGTTGTTTTTAGTTGCCATCAAGTTGAGTATGACTCAAAGCAGGCCTGTGTATAACAGATCTGCGTCTTGCCCTGTCTTGCACCATCCTCATGATGTTGGATATGCTCAGTCCATAGATACAGTCATTGTGTCAAATCCATCTTGTGCTGTCAAGTCAGCACTGGACTCAGAGGTTTTCAGTAGGTTTTCAGAGTCTGTGAATCACACAGGAGGAGGTTGCGCATATTTTTCTCACAGAACAACGGGTAGATTTGAACTGCATACCTTTTATTGGCAGTGTAATTTGTTATCTATTAGGCAACTAGAACTCTCTTTTTTTAAAAAAAATTATTTTGTGTGTGTGTGTGTACTGTCAAATCAGATCTTACTGGTACAGGAGGAGATTGTCCTCCTCAAATCTGGTGGATTTGAACTGCTCACCTCTGCGATTGAAGGGTAGCTTCTTGCCACTAGGCCACAAGAGCTCACCTAGAACTCTCTTTGTTGAGAGTAGCACTAGCTTGTTGTTACCATTGCGTACACCAACTTTTTAATGTAACAAGCTTTACAGGAATTGGTACACAATACAGGTATACATGTCAGACATAACCCAGGGACCGTCTTACATGAAGTGCACCAACATGAGGGGCAAACTCAGACAACCACCACCTACTATAGTTCTCTTTTTCCTCTATTAGTTCATTGTTGCATATTTTTACACCCTCCCTCTTCCTCAGCCTACTTTGCAATGACCTCTTGTTCCAGGTTGTTGTCATACATATAATGCCTAATCATATATCCTTTTCAGATAATTCTTCCCCTCATCTGTTCTAATACAGTGTTCATTATCTAGCCACTTTTTTCCTATTCTTCTCCTAGCTCCACATGTCAGTCCTATTTTATAACAGTCGTGCTATGTGATTTTTGTCCTTTTGTGACCAAGATATTTCAATCAGAATAATGTCTTCCAGGCTCACCTATGTTGTATAATGTTATATGAGTAAATTGTTTTT
>NW_006399775.1:15131661-15133243 GCF_000299155.1 Elephantulus edwardii
TCATCTCCTTGTCAAAAACCAATTGCCCATAGGTAGATAGGCTGATTTCTGGATTCTCAATTCTATTCCATTGATCTATGTTTCTGTCATTATACCAAAGTGTCTTGACCACCATAGCAGTGTAGTTGGATTTAAAATCAGGAAGTGAGATGCCTCCTAACTTTTTTTTATATTTTTTGAAGGAGTGCTTTACTTATTCATGGCTTCCTTCCATTCCATATGGAATTAGTGATTGCCTTTTCCATCTAGTTGAAGAATGGGATTGGTATTTGTAATGGGATTGCACTGAACGTGTAGAATGCCTTTGGTAGGATTGTCATTTTCACAATATTGGATCTTTCTATCTATGAGCAAGGTATATTCTTCCATTTCCCCAGATCTCTTTTTGTTTCTTGTACTAATGTTTTGTAATTTTCTTTGAATAAGTCTTTTGTGTTTCTAATTAGATTTATTCTCAAGTATTTAATCTTGTGATTAGCTATTGTGATGGGTATTTTTTTTCTTAGCTCCAGTTCTATATTCTCTTTGTCACTGAAGAGAAATCCAATTGATTTTTGTAAGTTGATCTTGTATCCTGCCACTTTACTGACTTGGTCAACTATGTCTAGTGGTTTTCTTGCTGAATCTTTAGGGTTTTCTAAGTATACTAACATATCATCTGCATATAGAGATAATTTTACCTCTTCTTTGCCAATTTGGATAACTTTTATTTTCTTCTCTTTTCTTATTGCTACCACTAAGACCTCTAATACAAAATTTAATAGAAGAGGTGTTAATGGGCATCATTGCCTAGTTTCTGTTCTCATGTGGAATGCCTTTAACTTCTCTCCTTTGAGAAAAACGTTGGCTCTCAGGTTTGCGTATATTTTTCACTATGTTGAGGAAATTCTCTTCTACTCCTATTTTGTTGAGTGTTTTAATAAGAAAAGGGTGTTGGATTTCATCAAAGGCCGTTTCTGCATCAGTTGGCAGGACCATGTAGTTCTTGTTCTTTGCTTTGTTAATATGATGAATTACAATGGCTGCTTTTCTTATGTTGAACTAGCCTTGCATACCTGTTACGAATCCTACTTTTTTTGATGACTCATTGTATTCTACTGGCCAGAATTTTACTTAGGATTTTTGTATCTATCTTCACGAGAGATAGCTATAGTTTTCTATTTTGGTGGTGTCTTTACCTGGCTTTGGTATCAAGGATATGTTTGCTTCATAGAATGAGTCTGGGAGAATTCCATCTTTTTCTATTCTCTGAAATAGTTTATGTAGAATTAATGACAGTTCTTTTCTGAATGTTTGATAAAATTCACTTGGAAAACCCTCTAGCCCAAGGCTTTTTCTGGCTGAAGTTGTTTTATTACCATTTCAGTTCTTCTTTTGTAATGGGTCTGTTCAGGTGTTCAATTTCGGTTTTTGTCATTTTAGGTAGGGTGTAATTTTCTTGGTATTTGTCTATTTCCTCTAGATTTTCACATTTGTTTTAGTATAGTTTTTCATAATATTTCATTGTTAACCTTTTTATTTTAGTTGGTTCCAATGGGACACTGCCCATTTCATCCCTTTTTCAGATTATTTGTGTCTTTTC
>NW_006399775.1:15143914-15145132 GCF_000299155.1 Elephantulus edwardii
ATTGAGCTTAAGGCATCCCCTGTGATCCAGCCAAACAGCAGTGACCCCAAACAAAATACCTCACTGTGTGCATCAGGAGTGGTGTTCTGAGCATAGGCTGGCAATGATGGGACTGGAAACCTGGGATCACACTCACTCAGATATCAGCTTTCCTGTTAACCCCTGGACATTGCTCCCTGGTGTGTGCCTGGCATCAGCAAGCAATTCCACTGCATGTGCCAACAGTTGCTTTTGACTTCTGTCACTGAAACTCCAACTGTCCATCTTGCTGCCACATCTCCCTGCCAGTTTGTCTCTTTAAAAAAAATTTTTTAAAGTGTGGTTTTGGTGACAGTTTTCCAAAATGATAAATTCACTGTTGCACATTTTCCTCCATCCCCCTCAGTCCACTTTGCAGTGCACCTCTTGTTCTAGATTGTTGTTATACATATAATGCCTAATCATATATTCCTTTTGAACAGTTCTTCCCCTCATCTGTTCCAGTGCAGTGGTCATTATCTCACTGCTCTTTTACTATTCTCCCCCAAACCCTCTATATCAGTCCTATTTTATAACAATGGTGTTATGCTGTATTTGTCCTTTTGTGACTGAGGTGTCTCACTCAGTATAATGTCCTCTAGGCTCAACCATGTTGTGCAATATTTTATAAAGTAATTGTTTTCAATGCTGTGTAATATTCCATTGTGTGAATATTACTTATTTTTTGCTCAGATTGTTTTAGCCATGGTCATTGGGGCCTCTTTCATGTTGGCTTTTTAATTTCTTTGACATGTCCCCATCGGGTTTTTTTTTCAACTTTAATAAAATAGTGGTGAAATATGGATTACAAAAGCTAGTCACTTTAACCACTTTAATGTATATCATTCAATGACATTAATTACATTCACACCTGTCCTTTTATTTCTTGAATATTTTCTTACATTTTGCCATTACAGGGTACTTCAGACTTATCTTGCATTTTCTTAGCTCTAACCATAGAGTTAGCTAAAGGGATGGTTAATTCCCTTTTAGTAGAGTTCCATGGTTTCTTTTAGTAGAGAATGGTGTTAGAAACCAAGATCTAAGCTCTACGCTCTCTCATTGTTGCTAGAGTGCCATTGTGTTTAGGGCTATGCAATGACATAACTGTTGTTGTTGTTATGTGCCATCGAGTCGTTTCCGACTCATAGTGACCCTATGCACAACAGCCCTAAACCCTGCTCTATCCTGTGCCAACTG
>NW_006399775.1:15146517-15160111 GCF_000299155.1 Elephantulus edwardii
CCTTATTTTTTGCTATTTCCTTCAAAGCAGCTTGAACTTCTTCCTTCATCATCATAGGCTCTTGCTCATGTGTTATTTCTTTAAATTCTTCTGTTTTTGCCAATTCCTTTCGGTACAATGACTCAGTATATTCCTTCCATCTTTTTTTAATACTTCCTGGACATTTAATATTCTGCCCAAAGCATCCTTGATTACAGCATCTCTAGGTTTGAATTTGTTCTTCAGCTCCTTGAGCTTAAGAAATGCTGAGCGAGTTTGCCTAGAAATATAATATATCGACCTCTATTTAATTCATAAACTTAGAAAATTGTCTTCTGGACAAATTCTTCTGGAATTTTTTGCTTTCAGCTAGGATCCATCTGACGTCAGCAGTGATATTCTTGGTTCCATGGCCTCTCTCTTTTAAACACAGCTTGAACTTTTAGTAGTTCCCTTTCAATTAATTAATTAAATATGGATTATATGTCAACATCAAGAAAACAAAGATCCTCACCAGTGGACCAACAGGCAATATTATGATAGATGGAAAAAAGATGGAAGTTGTCAATGATTTCAACTTGCCTGGATTTTCAATCAATTCCCTTGGTACCAGCAGTCAAGAAATCAAAAGATGCATTGCTTAGGGTAAATCTGCTGTCAAAGACCTCTCCAAGATGTTAAGGAGCAACAAGTTCAATTTAAAGCCCAAGATGTATCAGATTAGAACCATGATCTTCTCAATTACTGTTATGCATTTGAAAGTTAAACAATAACTAAGGGTGACAAAAGAATAATTGATGCCTTTGAATTGTGATATTGGAGAAGAGTACTGAAAATCTCATGAACTGCCAAAAGAACAACAGATATGTTTTGAATAAAGTGCAACCAGACTGCTTTTTGGAAACAAGATAGTGAAGTTTTGTCTCACATGTTTTAGAAATGGTGTTAGGAAGGGCTGGTTCTTATAAAAGGGCATCATGCTCGAAAAAATGGAAAGCCAGTGAAAGAGAGAAAGACCCTGGACAAAAGGGTTTGATACAGTGATTGATCAATGGACTCAACTATACCAGAGATTATGAGGATGACACAAGGTAGAGTTCAGAAACATTGTAAACTGATTTGACAGCAAAGAACAGGGCCAATCATTATGTTATCTATTTGTCAGTGGTGAAAATTTTTACTTTCTTGCAGTTAAAATGTAATAAATTCTGAAGGCTGTAGTCTTTGATTTTTTTGCAATAAGCACTTCAAGTTAATTTATCAAGTTAAATTAATAAGAAAGAATTCTGCATTACACTGAGAAAATTGCAATTAGAGACCTCTCCAAATTATTGAGGAGTAATGATGTCAGTTCGAGGACAAAGGTGTGTCTGATTCAGGCCATAGTCTTTCCGATCACTTGCTATGCATCTCAGACCTGGATAATGAATAAGGATGACAGAAGAATTGATGTCTTTGAGTTGTGGTGTTGGAGTGTTCTTTCGAGGTAAGAAAGATTAGGCTTTGCCTCACATACTTTGGGCATATTACTAGAAGGGGCTATTCCTTGGAGAGGGACATGATACTAGGAAGGGTGGAGGGTCAGTGAAGGAGAGAAAGATTAACCATGTGGATTGATGTAGTGACTGCTGCAATGGGCTCTTGTGTGTCAGGAAGTGTAAGGATGGCACAAGATAGAACTGGGTTCCGATTTTTTATTCATAGGTTTGCTATGAATCAACTCAATGGCATCTAACAACAACATCAATATTGCATTTGAATTATGATGTTGGCAATGAATTGATGCATTTGAAATGGTGTTGGTGAACAATACTGAATATACTGTGGATTATCAGAAGAACAAATAAATCTGCCATAGAAGACGTGTACCATATTATGTAAGGCAGTCTGGTGCTTTCTCAAAAAGGTGGGAATAGAAATATATTTTGACTCAGCTATCACACTACTGGGAATATAACCTAAAAAAACAGAGCCATGACAGACAGATACAGACACATCCATATTTATTGTAGCATTAATCACAATAGTGAAGAAATGGAAGCAGCCCAAGTGTCCATCAACAGATGAATAGATAGAAAAACTGTGGTAGGCCCACATAATGGACTATTATGCAGCACTGAAAAAAGAATGAGCTTGTAAAACACTACACAATATGGTTGAGTCTGGAACACATTATGCTGAGTGAAATATCTCAATCACAGCAGAACAAATACTGCATAGGAAGATTGTTATGAAAATAGGATGGACACAGGGAGGGAAGAGCAGGGAAAGAATGGATAAAGAGCAAAATATTGGAAATGGAGAAGGGAGGGACTATCTAAGGGAATGGATAATTAGACATTTTGTGTATGAAAATTGACAATCTGAAACAAGATATGCATTACAAAGTGAATTTGGGAAGGGTAAGGAGGAAAAGGTATGTGAATGAATGAAAACCCCAACTTCCTGTAAATTTTCATTAAAATTACAATTTTTGTTAAAAATAACAAATCTGTGAGTCAATATATTTTTTTAAAGTATTATAGTATTGGATTATAATACAAAGTAAATGTCTACGGTACATTAAAAAAAATAATAACCAGATTGAATAACAAGTAAATGAGGAGAAAGAGACAAATCTCCCAGCACAGGACAATCCCAAATGATTTACATGGATATTTCCAACTTCCTTTTGAATGTGGGTTGTGTTTAGTGGCTTGCTTCTAAAGAGCTGGAAAGAGCAGTGGGAAGGACAGCTACTTTACTCTGGCCAGATGTTCAAGGTTAAGACATCATCAGTGCTAAGACCTGTGTTGATAGTATGTGCCTTTGATATAACGTGATGAGA
Organism: Elephantulus edwardii; assembly: GCF_000299155.1. NCBI lineage: Eukaryota > Metazoa > Chordata > Mammalia > Macroscelidea > Macroscelididae > Elephantulus > Elephantulus edwardii. The sequence continues at coordinate 15,149,324 of NW_006399775.1, forward strand.
ACAGCACTTTTCTTGTAAGGAGAAAAATATTAGATAACTATGAATTGATATAAAACACCCAATCAGTACTCTTTAAAAGTAGAAGTCACCAAAAGCAAGAAAATCCTAAGAAAAGATCACTGACCAGAAGCCAAGGAGACACAATAGCTAAATGTACTGTGCTGTCATAGAAGCGATCTCAGAACAAAAAAGCATCATTAAAGGAAAACTAGTAAAGTTTAAATAAGTTGTGGGGGTTAGTTAATAATAATACATCAACTTTGATTTCTCACTTGTGGCAAATGTACCATAAAAATATAAGAGGAAGCTGAGCCAAAGGTATGTAGGAACTTTGTACTATCATTATCATTTCTCTGTAAATCTAAAACTGTCCTAAAATTAAATTTATTTAAATTTTAAAAATTGCTGTGGGATACTATATTAATTTCCTGTAGCTATTATAACATAACACTACAAACTTAGTGGCTTTTAGAAACTAGAAATTTATTTCCTCACAGCCAGCAGGGACAGGTGTCAGCAGAGGCCCTGTCTTCCTCACAGCCAGCAGGGAAGGCACCTTCCAGAGGTTCTAGAGGACACTTCATTTCCTTGATTTTTTTCCGGTCTCTGGAGCTACATTTCCTTTTCTGCATCTTTGAAGCCAGTAGCATCACCTTTTCAAGTCTTTCTGCTTCTATTGCTGTATCTCCTTCTATCTCTTTATAAAATTCCCCTCCTCTTCCCTTATTAGAATACATGTGATTGTATTTAAGGCCTATCTGGATGAGCTAAGGTCGTCTTCTCATTTCAATTTCATCACACCTGTGAAGATCATGGTATCAGGATGGGCCTATCTGCAGAGAAAGACACTATGCTTGTTAAAGTTTTTGTTGTTGTGTATCATTGAGTTGGGACCAATTCATAGCTGACCCTCTAGCAAGTGTTCAAGGATAGGAAATTGCACAGGAAGAGATTGTTCATCTTTTTTCTACGGAGTAGCTGGTGGATTGGACTCGATGCTTGAGGGTCGGCAGTGCAATCCCTTAAGTCTCAGCCACCAGACCCCCTGTTAAAGGAGAAAAAAGCACAAAAGAGAAAGACCCTTAATGAGACAAACACATGGTAGTTGCTCAACTCGCTCAAGCCCAGCAGCAACTGTTCTGCCGTGAATGGAGTCACTGTGAGTTGATCTGACTTGATAGCACATAACAACAGCAACAATAAGAAGGAATTAGTGAATTTCTTTTAGAAGCCGAAATTTTCTTTTATTGTGACTTGAGTGAAAGTTTACAAAGAAAAATGGATTTGGTTTTTTTTTTTTTTTTTTCTTTCAACCAACCACTCATAATACACATTTTGGCTTTTAACATTAGTTACAAAAATCCACAATGTAGTTTTACACTTCACACTTCTGCCCTGTGATTTTCATTTTTACTAATCCCACTATCCTACCCCTTCCTGTCTTCTCGGGTCTACCTTTGGGCAAATGCTGCTCTTTCGGGAGATGATCAAATTCTTAATCTTGAGTTCAAATTCTCCTCCTAAAGGTTTATGTGCAAATGTGTTACTCAAGAGTATCAAGCTGTATTTGCTGCTGGATTTCTAGTGGGGACGAGGAGCACCAGCCACTAACTCCTTCCACATGTGCTCCACCCCTCCAAATTGGCTGGTGAGGTTGTGATGTTATAGGAAAAGGAACACAGAGATTTGGGCTCAACTCTGAGCTCTTTTGGCAACTTACAGTGTGGTAACAAGCAAGTCCTGGCTCCTATCTGGGCTACGAAATCATTCTAAGAAACATGTTAGCCCTGGGCTGGAAGAAGGTTGAAAGAGGCTTCTGAGGTGTCTTGAAAAGTGATGCTTATATTCCTATTTGCTACAGGTTCACAGTCACTCCCAGTAGCAAGGATGCTCCCCCCTGCCCAAGGATGCATTATAGCAGTAACCTCTGCCAAGAGAGTAGTCGTTATGGTGGAGGGTCAGGCTGGTTGGGCCAGATTTGGGGGAGGTTTTCCTATGTCTCTCTCACTTGCTTCCCCTGGCATCTCATGAGTCCAGATCAGAATTGACAAACTCTGATGGGTGTTTGTCCAGCCTCGGAGCTAAGAATCTATTTACAAATAAATATTTGTAATTGCTTTGATGATAAGAAACCTTAACTTTGAATTCCAATTAAATGTATATCAACTGCCTTCAAAGAATTCTGTTTTTCTCATTAGTGCAACAGAGTAGGGCTGTATTAAAAAAATACTCAATTATTATTCTGAAATTTGCCAATTTCCACTTTTGTGTAAATTTCTTCTCCAGTTTTGCTTCTAGCCTTGAAAAGCCTTTACCTGGCCCCAGTTAATCTAATGCCATATAGTTCATTCCACAGGAAAAGGGCAATTTCCTTGCCTGCAATTATCTGCTTCTGAAAATCTGCTGGAGGGTCAGCTATGGGTCAGTTTCAACTCTAAGTACACAACAACAAACTGTTCTTAAACCATCCCTTCAGTCACCTCCACTCTGCAGCCAGAAGGATCATACCAAAAATTGTTGTTAAGTGCCATAGAGTCATAGACAATCCATAGCAACCCTAAGAACGAAAGACCTGAACACTTGTATAACTTCATCGTTTTTCAAAATTCATAGAGTTTCTGGAGGCAAGCTAATTTGGAAGTGGATGCCGCTTCTTCTTCCAAGCCTGTTTTAACCTGGGAGCTCCACCAAATGCTCTCCACCAAAGCTTACCATTATTGCATGTGACATATCAATGTCACAGTGGTTAGCATCACAGTAACCACAAGTTATCTCTGTACAGCAAACTGACAGACCAATGCTCTACTACTTAGAAGAATGTTTGACCAAAACAATTAGAACCAGGCCTGAGGGCTGTAAATCAAAATCACCCACCTTTGGCTTAGTAGCATAACTTTCTTTCTATCCACTAGGCCAACAGAGCTTCCTTTATGACTCACAGCAATTCTATGAACAACAGATCTAACCCTTGCCCTATTCTACACCATCCCCACAGTCTGAGACATGCTCAAGCCCATTGTTACAGTCAGTATCAATCCATCATTGTGAGGATCTTCTTTTCTTCTCTGACGTTCCACTTCTTTCAGCATGATATCATTTCCCAAGGACTGGAAGCTTAACTGTTGTTAAGTGCCATCGAATCGTAGATGATTCATAGCGACCCTATGACCAAAAGTAGTTCTGACCATATTATTCTTTTGGTTAAAGTTCACCAGTGGCTTCTCAAGCCATCAGACCTGTCCGGTTTCTTGGCTGGCTTGCATTGCTTGGCATTCTGGCTATGCCTTCCAGTCCTACTGGACTGCTTCTGGTTTCCCAAAGAACCTTGTTTCCCCTTGCCTCCAGTGTTTTGTACAAACTGTTCCCTAAGCCTGAAATGCTTTTTCCTACTCCCTACCATTCTAGCCTAATTTTTCTGTGTCTTGTAAGAGTCCTTTCAGATTCTCAGCTAAATCTTCCCTGTTCTTTCCCTACAGGCTTTAAGATGCCCCCTCTGAGCTCTCACAGTTCCCTCCTTCCTCCAGCTTAGCACTCATAGCACTTTAATAATGGCTGTGACCTCCAGAATGGGAGCCCTTCAAGAGCAGTGGACAATCAGATTTTGCAATGATGTCCCTTGAGTCCAAATGGCAAGGGTCCAGCTAACTCCTGCTATTTGGGGAAAATATGGGGCAGAATGAGGGATTGACTTTCAGGAGCCCCAAGGGATAGCACTACATTTTTTTCTGGACTACAGGTCCTCATCTGCAAAATGGGGGTGGAGGATCTCTTGACTCTGACATTATAAGATCTGGGTCAAAGGTAGGAGTGGAGTCTTGGTGGGGAGGTGCCACCACTGACCTTCCAGACACTTTTATCAGTCCTCACAGGCAATCCCAGACGGACACAAGCATGAGCTCTGATACTGCCATGATCTGGCCCATCTGGGCAAAGGTCAGTGTTCAATGATCAGCTGCAACTGGTGTGCCTGTAGCCAGTGGTATCACGAGGACAGTGCAGGGGTGCAAATCTCACTGGGTGACTCTGTTAAAGGGGTGACACCAAAATGACTCTTTATGAAATCTCTGTGAAGTGTTTCAGTAGAAAGTTACCATTTTTTTCTAAAAATATTAGTAACCCTAGCTCACATGTATCAAGACATCTACAAGGCTAAAGTTATTTGTTCCTTTATTTATTTTTTTTAATACTTCTAAGGTACTCAGAATTATCACTACTACCCAATTGTAAAGGTGCTTCAAATCGTTTTGTTCTCATGCAGTGGTGTTTTTGTTGCTGCTACTAAAATTATCAAAAAACGTTTGAAACAGCATATGAACAGAGAATTGCCAGATGTGCAGGCTGAATTTAGAAGAGGTCATGGTACTAGGGATATTATAACCAATGTTAGATGGATCTTGGCTAAAAGCAGAGAGTATCAAAGCAGAGAGTACCAGAGTACTGTGTTTCATTGACTATGCAAAGGCATTTGACTGTGTAGGTTATAACAAATTGTGGCTGACTCTAAGAAGAATGGGAATTCCAGAACACTTGATTGTGCTTATGTAAAACCTATACTTGAACCAGGAGGCAGTCGTCAGAACACAGCAAGGAAACACTGAATGGTTCAAAGTCAGAAAAAGTACATGCTAGGGATGCATCCTATCTCCACACCTCTTTAATCTACATGCAGAACAGATCATCCAGGAGGCTGGGCTCTATGAGAAGGAATGTGGCCTCAGGATTGGAGGAAGACTCATCAACAACCTGCGTTATGCAGCTGGCACAACCTTGCTTACTGAAATTTAGGAGGATCTGAGGAAGGACTCTCAAGGATTGTCAAGGACTGCAGGCTTCAATAAGGATTGAAGCTCAACACCAAGAAAACAAAGACTAAACACAGAGCCAATTGACAGTATCATTATAGGCAGAGAAAGACTGAAATTGTTAACAGCTTCAGTTTGCTCGGCGTCACAGTCAACATTCTTGGTACCAGCAGGCAGGAAATCAAAAGATGAATTGCTTTGGGAAAATCTGCGTGAGGGACCTCTCCAGAGTACTGAAATTATGGTACATACACAGGATGGAATACTATGAAGCATGCAGGAGAAATGATTTTATAAATTATTACCTAACTTGGGAGGGGCTGGAAAGAATTATGCTGAGTGAACTAACTCAGTCTCACAGGACAAATACTGCATAAAATCATTATTGTAGAATGAATATGAAGATTGAAGAAGGGAGAGTGGAAGCAAAGGGATGACGATGTGCTGGGGAGGGGAGATTAATCGTGAGGTTGTGTAATTTGATGGGGGGTAAGGGAAATTAGAAGAATCTGGTGCAAAAAACAATGTGTTCAAATATTTTAAATAATAGTGCTTTTACAAGATAGTGAGTGTAATCCAAAAAGCCACTGAATTTTATACTTCAAGATGGTTAAAATGCCAAATGTCTCTGTTTTTACCACAATAAAAATAATTTGGAAAAAAACCCCAACAAAACAAAATAAAATGTGGATTGCATCTCAGTGTCAAGAAAACAAGGATTCTTACCACCGGACCGATAGGCAACATAATGGATGGAGAAGAGATTGAAACAGTCATCAACTTCATCTTACTGGATCCACAATTAACACATTTGGTACCAGCAGTCAGGAAGTAAGGAACTGCATTGCACTGGGAAATTTGTCAGTTAGGACCTCTCCAAATTATTGAGGGGTATTAATGTCAGTTTGAGGACTAAGGTGTGTCTGAGCCAGGCCATGCTTTTTTCTGATCACTTGCTATGCATCTAAGAGCTGGACAATGTATAGGGATGACAGAAGAAGAATTGATGCCTTTGCACTATAGTGTTGGAGAACAACACTGAATATCCCATGGACTGCTGAAAGAATAAACAAATATGTCTTGGAAAGGGTCCAGCCAGAGTGCTCTTTAGAGGCAAACATGATGAGACTTCACCTCACATACTTTGGGCATGTTGTTAGGAGAGAATATTCCTTGGAAAGGGACATGATACTTGGAAGAGTGGAGGGTCGGTGAAGGAAAGGAAGACCCTTGACCGTGTGGATTGACACAGTGACTGCTGCAGTGGGCTCTAGTGTGTCAGGAAGTGTGAGGATGATACAAGATAGGACAGGGTTCAGATCTGTTGTTCATAGGGTCACTTTGGGTTGTACTTTACTCGGTAGCACTTAACAACAATAACAACAACAACAACTCATGGTCACATATTTTGTGAAATTTATTGTTATTTTAATTATAGTATTGACTAGAACAACACATCAGCAGAGAACTGCCAGAAGTCCAGGCTGGGTGTAGAAGGGGTCGTGGTACTAGGGATATTGTAGCTGATATTAGATGGATCTTGGCCGAAAGCAGGGAATACCAGAGGAATGTCTATCTGTGTTTCATTGACTATGAAAAGGCATTTGACTGTGGATCATAACAAACTATGGCTGACTCTGAGAAGAATGGGAATCCCAGAACACTTGATTGTGCTAATGAGAAACCTATACTTGGACCAAGAGGCAGTCGTCAGAACAGAGCAAGGGAACACTGCATGGTTCAGAATTGGGAAGGGCATACATCAGGGATGTGTCCTGTCTACATACCTTTTCAACCTGTATACAGAACAGATTATCCGGGAGGCTGGGCTCTATGGGGAGAAATGTGGGGTCAAGATTGGTGGAAGATCTATCAATAATCTGCGATATGCAGATGACACAACCCTGCTTGCTGAAACTGAGGAGGACCTGAAGTGCTTGCTGCAGAGGGTCAAGGACTGCAGCCTACAATATGGATTGAGGCTCAATGTCAAGAAGACAAAGATTCTCACCACTGGACCAATTGGCAGCATCAGGATGGATGGTGAAGAGATTGAGATTGTTCACAGCTTCAGTTTGCTTGGCTCCACAGTCAACACTCTTGGCATCAGTAGCCAGAAAATGAAAAGATGTATTGCAATGGGAAAGTCTGCTGTTAGGGACCTCTCCAAAGCACTGAAGAGCAGTGCATCTGATACAGGCCATGGTCTTCTCAATCACTTGTTATGCATCAGAGAGTTGGACAATGCCTAAGGGGGACAGAAGGAGAATTGATGCCTTTGAGTTGTGGTGCTGGAGAAGAGTGTGCATGATTGCGTGTATGCTCTGTGCATATGTAATGGCAAGAGGAGAGTCAAGCCCTGCCAAACTACAGTATCTGTTTCTTTGAGGCTGCCCTAGCCTCCACCTCATTAGCTTCCACTATAGACCTGACACCATCCAGAACGTCCTTCAACCGTGAGTCCTCAAAACCTGGAAATGTTCTTAAAATTCTAATATGTTCTTTGGAAATGAAGTGCTCAGGGCCCCAAAGAGGGAAAGAATATTTTCAACATGGAAGACGTCAAGAGTTCTGCCATGTGGAAAGTAACAGTAACCCAAAAAAGGAATGGTATTGTGGTCCCAGCCTCTCCTGTTCTCTGCTCCAGCCGCTCCTCTCCTCTCCCACTGTCTGCTTAGTGACAAGTGACGCCATCACATGCTATCTCTGCACTCTAACTTTGGGCTGTTTTGGCATCGTCCTCTTTTACAGTGTCAGAGTGTATATCCTGCACCTACACTCCTTTTTGTAAAGCCATTATCATGTGTAGTCAAAAGGGCAGAATTTTCCCCCAAACAAAGCTCAAAAGTCAGGAGGAGGCAAGAAGGAGGGGCAAATGGAAAAAGAGAACTAAGGAAGGAAAAAGAAGAGTCCTGTTGCAGTGAAGGCATTGCAATGAGTGTCACCAAGCAAGGGAGCTCTAGTGGTGCTGTCCATAGGGAGCTGCACTGTTAACTGAAAGCTGTGCCTCTCAGATCATTCAAATCTACCTGCTACTTCCCAGGATAAAGCTGGACCGTCTCCCACCAGAGGGTCGGCCATGAGTTGGTTCCAAGGCAGAGGCAATGAGAGTATTAGGATCACAAAGCAAAATGTATATAAATTGTTGAATGGAAAAAGTTTGTTCTGTAAACTTTCATCCAGTAACAACTTTTAAAAAATGTCTCTGCTGATACCTAGAATGCCTTCCAGGAGGTTGGCAGCTTTAATCCTTTCTCTTTCTAGCATATGTTGACTGTTGGGCCTGTGGTGACGATATTTATCTTCTTGATGTTGAGATGTAATCCATTCTGAAGGTTGGAGGCCTTGATTTTCTTCAGCAAGTGTTCCATATTCTCCTCACTTTCAGTACTATCAGCCTTCCAAATGGAAAGTAGTCAAGATGATATCTTGAGTAAACAGACTGTTTTGAACATGTTTTTGTGTACCGTTGAGTCAGAACTCACCTACAGCTGACCTTCTGGTGGGTTTTCAGAGGCAGTTATTTGCATGGGAGAAGATTGCCCATCCTTTTCCCTTGGAGCAGCTGGTGGTCTTGAACCACATACCTTTGGGATTGTAGAACAGCTTCTGGCCACTAGACCACCAGAACTTAGGAAGATGAAAAGAAATGAAAAGGTAATAAAAAGAATGTTAATAAATCTTTTCATTAAAAAGAAAATCAAAGGACTTCATAAAGACAAAATCAGTAACAACAAAGAAAATAAGGAAATCCAACAATAAAATTAGTTCAGCACAGAATGAACAATGAAACGAAATCATCAACACCACAATGAAAAACACAAAAGAATGATGCAGAAAATTAACACCTGTCATTAATTACATGGAATGAAAATTAATTAAATGTGTGAGTCAAGTGAAAGTGGCAGAATAGATGTGATAATAGGATTTATCAGTATACTACCTTTAAGAGATTAATCTCAAATAAAAAGTTAAAATTAATGGATGGGAAATATATCAGACTAACAGAAACCTAAAAAAGAGTAAAATTAGTTATATTAATTTCTGCTAAAATAGACTTTAAGGCAAAAATGAGCATAAGCATCAAGGGAGTGTAAAGTGTAGTAAACAAAAAGCTAATTGAATAAGAAGGCATACCTATAATTAGTATCAATGCTTCTAATGAAAGAAGCTCAAAATACATTCTGAATTATAATTCTGCTTGTTTTTGATACAGCCTTCAATATAGATTGCATCTTAACATCAAGAAAACGAAGTTCCTTACCACTGGGCCAGTGGGCAACAACATGATAGATGGAGAGAGGATTGAAACTGTTTATGATTTAATCTTGCTTGGATCCATAATCAACACCCTTGATACCAGCAATCAGGAGATAAGGAGATATATTGCTTTGAGAAAGGACACTGTCAGGGACCTCTCCAAAATACTGAAGAGAAACAATGTCAGTTTGAAGACTGAAGTGTGGCTGATCCAGGCCATTTCCATTAATTACTACGCTGCTGAGAGCTGAAAAATGAATAAAGATGACAGAAAAAAAAATAGATGCCTTTGAGTTGTGGTGCTGGAGGAGTGCTGAAAATCCCATGAACTGCCAAAATAATGAACAGGTATATCTTGGAAATGCTGCAGCTGCAGTGCTCCTTAGAGGCAAGGATGGCAAATCTTCATCTTTATACTTTGAACATGATGCTAGAAGAGGCTATTCCTTGGAAAAGGATACCATGCTTGGAGGGCAGAGGGTCAGCAAAAGGGAGAAAGACGCCCATTGAGATGGATTGATATGATGACTGCATCAATGGATTTAAGTGTGTCTGCGATGATGACAATGGCACAGGACAGGACAAGATTCAGAGCTGTTGTTCATAGGGTTGATATGAGTCACATTTGGCTCCATGGCACCTAACAACAACAAAGCTTATAGATCATTCTCCAGAATAGATCATATGTTAGGAAACAAAACAAGCCTCAGCAAATTTAAAAACTCTGGAATAATGGAAAGCATCTTCTTGGGTTATATATAATACTATAAGATAAAAAAATTGTAATAGGCCCAGGATCCAAGGGGCGGGGGGAGCTTAATCATAGAGTCGCACAATTTGGTAATGGAGGGCAGGGTGGGTAAAGGAAAGGAGAAAGATCCAGTGTGAAAAACAGTGTATATGAACTTTGTAAGTAAACCAGCATATGTATTACAAAAATTGTAATAGGACTGGGAGGACCGATCAAGTACATGGAAACTGAATAACATTTTGCCTAAAAACTACTGTTATTGTTACATGCTGTCAAGTTGCTTGTGACTCATGGAGACCCTATGTACAACAGCCCAGAATCCTGCTCTATCCTGTGCCAACTTTATTATCTCTGACACATTTACCTTTATTACCCTAGTCACTTAATAAATATCTCTCATAGAGGGTCTTCCTCTTTTGCAGTTTCCCTCCACACTTCCAAGCACGACGTCCCTCTCCAATGACTGTTCTCTCCTTGTAACAGGCCCAAAATATGTCAGACGAAGCCTCAGAATTATTGCCTCCAAGAAGCTGTCCAGTTTCACTCTCTCTGGGATGAAACTGCAGAACAAATAATATCTGAGTAAAAGAGAAAATTTCTGAAAGCAAATATGAATGAGGATACACTGTATCAACACTTTTGGGACACAGCAATGCTCAGAGGTCAATTCATAACAATAAGCACATATATATTTTAAAAAAGGCTCCAAAATAAACTCTTTAACTCCCAAACTGCAACAATTAGAAAAAGAGCAGCAAAACCCCTACACATACTCCAGAAGAAAGGCAATAATTAAAATCAAAGCAGAAAACAAAATCAATAATAAAAAGAATTTTTTAAGCCTTGAAAGAATGTTGTTGTTGTTGTTATGTGCCGTCGAGTTGCTTGCAACTCATAGCGACCCTATGTACAACAGCCCTAAACTCCGCTCTGTCCTGTGCCAATCGCATTGTCTCTGACACTCCCATCCCAATT
>NW_006399775.1:15161876-15168166 GCF_000299155.1 Elephantulus edwardii
CACACACACACACACACACACATATACACACTCCCCATGGCATAAAAAACTGTTATCCCACCCCAAGTACCCTGGCCCAGCTGGTTTTACTGAAGAATTCCACCAAACATTTAGGGAAGAGCTGATATCAATCCTATTTTCAGAAAACAGTTGTGTTATGTACCAAGTTAGAACCAACTCATAGACGGCCCTCTATTGGATTTCAAGAGGTTATAAATGGCTCATAAGAGTTTGTCCATTTTTCTCAAGCAGAACAGTTGGTGTATTTGAACCATGTGCCTTTGGGTTGACAGCAGAACTCCTTACCCACTAGAACATTAGAGCTCCTGAAACATAGAGAAGAACGAATACTCCCTAACAACTCAACTTTTAGGAACAAACATAATCCTGACACCAAAGTCAGGTGAAGACATCATTGAAAAAGATTATAGACCAATATCCCTCATGAACATAGACACAAATTCACACCAAAATCCTAGCCATTGCAAACGAAGCAAATAAGTGTAAGGTGGGGAAAGCTGAGTCTGACCACATTTAAACCTACAAAGGGGAACTGTCTCCATCCATAAACAATATCCACAGTACTAAATAAAGAATTACAAGGTCAGACACAGCAGACTGGGCCAATTGACAGCCTCAGGGTGGATGTGAAAAGACCAACGTTGTTAACAGCTTTAGTTTGCTTGGTTCCACAGTTAACACTCTTGCCACCAGCAGCCAGGAAATCAAAAGACCTATTGTGATGGGAAAGTCTGCTGTTAGGGACCGGTCCAAAGTACTGAAGAGTAATGGTGTCACTCTGGAGATTTAAGACGCGCCTGATACAAGCCATGGTCTTTGCAATCACTTGCTATGCGTCAGAGAGTTGGACAATGACTAGGGAGGATAGAAGGAAAATTGATGCCTTTGAGCTGTGGTGTTGGAGAAGAGTATTGAATATACCATGGACTGCTAAGAAAACAAACAGGTTGATCCTAGAGAGGGTTAAACCAAGCTGCTCCTTAGAGGCGAGGATTCTGAAGCTTCATCTGACATACTCTGGGCATGCTGCAAGGAGAGGGACCAATCTTTGGAGAAGGATGTAATGCTTGGGAAGTTGGAGGGACAGTGCAAAAGAGAAAGACTCTCTATGAGGTGGATTGATTCAGTGACTGCGGTAATGGAGGTAGGTGTGTCGGAGACAGTGAGATTGGCACAGGATAGAGCAGGGTTTAGGGCTGTTGTACAAAGGTCACTATGAGTCACAGGCAACTTGACAGCACATTAGCAACAACAACAATTGATTTCTTTACAAAGTTTGAATATATTATATTGTTTTTCACAAAAGATCCTTTTCATTTCCTTCATCCCACCCATCTATCTCCTAATCTCTTGCACCTACTTCTACTAATCACTGGTTTTGGTATTTGTTGCAAGTTAGTTCACAGACTTTATTTGCAGTTGTGGGTCTAATTAAGGAAATAGGTTGGAGGGTGGGTGAATCAAAGGATACTGCACAGTGAAAGTACAGATTCAGTCCAGTAACACAGATGCAAGGAATCCCTTGTTTCCTAAATCATCCAGCAAGCTTTACCACAGCAGTCACAAGTCACCTCTTCCTTTGATTATCCTGCAAGGAAAACTCTGGCTCTGTCTCCAGGGCCTTGTCACACCATGCTTCTCTGCAGTCTCTCTACGGTTGAGTTACTTCTCTCTCTCTCGTTGGCCTTTCAGCTATAGATGATTTAACAGGTGAATCATGTGTCTGCAGTTGAGGCAGCTGGAGAGCATGCCCTCAGGGGAGGCAAAGGCAATGGATATAAAAAACATTTTCAAAAGTCCTAACACCAAAACAACTATGAGATATCATCTCACCCCAGTTAGAATAGCAAAATTTAACAGAACAGCAAGCAACAAATGCTGGCGAGGTTGTGGAGAAACTGGAACCCTTATTCACTGTTGGTGGGAGTGTAAAATGGTGCAACCACTGTGGAAAGCAGTATGGCGCTTTCTCAAAAAGTTGCAAATAGAGATACCATTTGACCCAGCAATTCCACTACTGGGAATATACCCTGAAGAGACCATAGCTGACATCCAAGCAGATATATGCACACCCATGTTTATTGCAGCTTTGTTCACAATAGCAAGGAGTTGGAAACAACCTAAGTGCCCATCAACAAACGAATGGCTAGAGAAGCTGTGGTATATTCACACAATGAATACTACATTGAATTGAAAAAAACAAGGAACTCATGCAATATTATTAAAAATGGGTGACCCTGGAGGACATTATACTGAGTGAAGTATCTCAGTGACAAAAGGACAAATACTGCATGGTGCCACTGTTGTAAAACAGGACTGACCTCAGGGTTGGGGGGAGATTGAGAAAGATGGGTTCAATAATGTATACTGCATTGAAACAGATGAGGGAGAAAACTATTTAAAAGGGATATGCCATTAGGTATTTTTGTCATGTCAGCAAAGGCTGAATGGATCTGGGGGGAGGAATTGTAAAACAATGAAAGAATTTTTCTTTTACTTTTCCAAGCGGGTAGTGTACTAGGGGGGATGGTTGGGAGGGGAGAAAAGTTCAACAATGAATGAATGGGAATCCAAAGTCTCTGTAAATTTTCATTGAAATGAATAACAAATTTTAAAAAACCTGGGGGAAAAAAAGAAAATAAAGTCCCAACATGACACCAATAGAATACAGTATCATATTAAAAATAATACATGATAGGTGAAATTCCTACCAAGTATGCAACATTGGCCCAACATGACAAAAATAATTATGTAATTAACCACATAAAGAGACAGAATCATGTGATCAAATCAGTAGATGCAGAAACTAAAATTCAAAGTAATTTCTAGTTGGAACTAACTCATAGTTGGCCCTCCAGCAAGTTTCCAAGGCTGTAAATCTCCCAGAGGAGTTGCTCATCTGCCTCGCAAAGAGTCACTGGTGATTCGACCCATCAGAGAGCTGTGTCCTTTGTGTTAGCAATGCAACTCCCAGATCTCTCCTGAATATTCTTTTTTTTTTAAAATTTTTTTTATTTTATTATTTTTTGTTTGTGTACCACCAAATCGGATCTGACTGGTACAGGAGGAGATTGTTCCTCCTTCTCCAGCAGAGTGTCTGCTGGATTCAAACCACGTACCTCTGGGATTGCAGTGCAGCTTCTTGTTACTAGTTCACCAGATCTTTTCCTGAATATTCTTTAAGGATCTAGAAGAATCAAATATTAACTTTATATGAAAAAGAAAGCAACCTCAGATAAATTTAAAACAATCACTGGAGAAGAATAGTAATGAAGGGGGTTTCTTTCACATATCCTAATTTTAAGACCTGCTTCTACAAAACAGTAAGAAGAGAACCTACTGGTTTGAAAACATTTGGCAAGGATGAACCTAACAAGGAGCTAATCTCTAAATTTATGTAAAATGTCAGCAGTTTAACAATAAATGGCAATCTAATTTTAAAAATGAGCAGAGGATGCAAATAAATATTTTGCCAAAGAAGACTTACAGTAGGAAACAAACTCATGAAGAAATGATTGTAATCATTAATCAGTCCCAGCATCATTCATTGTTCTCTGTTGATTCCAAATTGTAGCAGCCCTCCCTCAGGTTTCTGAGGCTATAAAACTTTATGGAAGAGACTGCAATCTTCCTTCTTTGGAGAAGCTGATAGATTTGAACCACTGACTTTTTGATTAACAGTACAGCACATAAGGTACCATGTCACCAGAATTTCTTTACTAACTATTCAAACTTAAACTCATTCCATTGAGTTGTAACAGACTTACAGCTGACCCTCCACGGGGTGTTCCAAGGCTGTAAATAGAGAGGGAGGAGATTGTCCATTTTTCTCTGGTAGATCCATTAATGGGTTCGAACAACCAGAGAGATGAGTTCTTTGCGTTGTGAATGCACTGTCCTACCAACTATGCAAATCGAAACAAGATACAACACCCCAGAAATCACAGCCAACTTCAATAGATTCAAACCAACAAACGTTGATGAGAGTGTAGAAATATTGAAACTCTCATACACTGATAATGGAGTAGTAAAATAGCTGTGAAATACAATACTTCCTTAAAAAATGAAAACCAGAAATGTCACTTATTCTAGCAATTCCAATTTGAAGTAAACATCCCAAAGAAATAAGAGCTGTGACTGCAACAGATATATGCACACCCATGTTCATTGCAACATTTCTTACAGAAGCAAAGGGACAGAAACAACCTAAATGTCCATCAACAGATAATCAAACTATGGTGCATACTATGACCCACAAACATGACACAATATTATGCAACGTTAGAGAATAATGAAGAAGTCAAGAAACACCTTATTACCTGGATGAACCTTGAGGACATTATACTAAATGAAATAAACCAATAACAAAAACGTGCAAATAGTGTATGACTATTATCAAAAGTCAAGGAAAAGTTTATAGTAAGAAAGCAGTGTTATTTGACGGTTGACAGGGAAGGGAATTGTTACTATTATTAGGTGCCATCAAGTCAAGTACAAATCATAGTGATCTTATGAACAACATATTTGAAGCTTGTCCTATCCTGTGCCATCCTCACAATCTCTGACATTCTTGAACACATTGCTGCAGTCACTGTGTTGAGTCATCTGGGTGAGGGTCTTCCTCTCTTTCACAGACTTTCTACGTTTCCAAGTATGATGTCCCTCTCTAAGGAATAGCTTTTCCTAACAACATGGTCAAAGTATGTGAGATGAAGTATTGTCATCTTTGTTTTGTCTCCAAGGAGCACTCTCGTGTCACAAACACATAATAGATATGTATTAAGTCCCAGCCCTAACCACTCTTCTGTAGAGATGGATGCATTGTGTCACTAGGGAGGCTGAGGGAACTTGCTCTTGGTCATACCTGAGGGATACTTGATCCCAAGTCCAGGATAATAACAAGTGTTGGCAAACATGTGAAGAAAATAGAATGCTTACTCACTGCTGTTAAGGATATACAATAGTATAGCCACTTTGGAAAACAGTCCGGTAATTCCTCAAAAAATTTAACCATAAAATTACCATCTGACCCAGTCATACTTTTCTAAGTATATAGCCAAGAGGAATAAACATGTTTTTACACAAAAACTTGTTCAGAAATTATCATAATGACAAAAGCTGGGAAAAATAGAAGCAGTTATACAATGGACTATTAGTCATATGGAGAAAGAACGTTCTGGCACATGCCTGATGAGCCTTGAAAACATCCCTCCAAGTAAAATTCTCAACAGCTGACAGTCCATTGAGTTTGGTTTGAAGTTCAACATCAAGAAGACAAAGATTCTCACCACTGGGACAACTGGAAGCACCATGATAGATTGAGAAGAGATTGAGGTTGTTAACAATTACAGATAGCTTGGCTCCACAATGAACACTCTTGGCACTAGCAGTCAGGAAATCAAAAGACAAATTATATTGGGAAAACCTGCTGTCAGGGACCTCTCTAGAGTACAGAAGAGCAACCGTGACAATCTGGACACTAAGGTGTGCCTGACCCAGGCCATGGTCTTCGCAATTACTTATTATGCATAAGAGAGCTGGACAATGACTAAGGATGACAGAAGAATCGATGCCTTTGAGTTGTGGTGCTGGAGAAGGGTGTTGAACATTCCATGGACCACCAAGAAAACAAATGTGTCTGTCTTGGAGAGAGTGAAACCAGGTTTCTCCTTAGAGACTAGGATTTTGAAGCTCTGTCTCACATACTTTGGGCATGTGGCCAGGAGGGACGGATCCTTGGAGAAGAACATCATGCTCAAAAGGGTGGAGGGATGACGCAGGAGAGGAACACCCTGGATGAGATGGATTGACATAGTTACTGGGATAATGGGGTTTCGTGTATCAGAATCAATGAGACTGAATCAAGACAGGGTGCTACCCGTGATGGTCCTCAAAAGTAGCCTAACCATTTTCTCCCCTTAGAATCTGGTCTGACACTGAGACTGGAGGTAGGTGAGAGAATATGGGTCACAGTGTCCAAAATGCTGTAGAGACCAATCCTCTAGCCACAAGTTGGATGGCAGAGGCTACTCTGGGCTAGCGGCCTGGGTTCACATTACCTAAGTTCACTTCAGATCTGAGACTGTTTCTTAATACCAAATACACCAGACGGCAACTCTGGGAATTTCACAATAGAAATGTTGGAAAATCTCCAGACTGGGCTATTCTTCCTGCTCAAGTCTCATTTCCAGTGCCATGCCACTATGGAATAAACCTAAGATTAGTCTCTCTCTTTCCTCTCTTCCTTCTCCTCCTCCTCCTCCTCCTCC
>NW_006399775.1:15168283-15170048 GCF_000299155.1 Elephantulus edwardii
CCCCCTTAGCCAAAGTCTACCCTTTCATCCTCAGATGAGTTAAAACCAACAACAGTTTGGGCATTTTACCAACCAGGATTTAGCCCCAACTTTCCCTCTATCGTCTCTCCAAGCCTTAGTTTAAGGCTTCTGGTAATTCAGTGGTTAATAAATTAGTTACTAACAGAAAGTTTGGTTATTCAAATCTATCAACTATGCCATTTGAGAAAGACATATCATATAAAGATTCTAAACCAAACCTCATGGCCATAAAGTCATTTCTGACTCAAAGCAACATTACAGACAGAGAAGAACTCTCCATAGGGTTTCCAAGTTTGTAGGTCTTAAGAAAAGTAGATTGTTTTCACTGAAGAGAAGGCTTCCAGGAGAAAGATGCATTAAGCTAGGAGGGATGGGCATGACATGAAAGAGGGGAGGCTTTGGGGAAAGCACTTTCATTTAAGAGTTTGTATAGGTTGTATTTGGAAGTCTCTTTATACCTTGGACTAGAGCATCCAAACTTGCTCCCAGTTTGTCTCTTATGAACGTTATGGTTTTGGGCTTTATTCCCAGGTCTCTGATCCACCTTGAGTTGATTTTTTGTGTATGGTGAAACCATTCTTGAAGGCAGTTTGGTGCTTCTTCAAAAAGCTGAACACAGAAATTTCCATATGACTCAGCTATTATTCCACTGTGGATATACAGGGGGAAGAGGGGATTAATCATTGGGTTGTACAATTTGATGAGTGGGAGAGTGAGGGAAATGGAAAGAATCTGTTGGATTTTGTATTAAAAATTTGTAAAGAAACTACTGGAGGGGCGAAGATTATGTATAGGAGCTAAGTAAGACTCAAGATGTGGAGAAGCACACTTAGATAATAAAGGACTTGATATGACTAGAGAGCTGGATTCATGTCAGAGAGAGGCAGGGAGGAGAGGAAAGGAGGGTGGCTGGAGAGAGTGGCAGGGGCAGGATCATGTGAGGTCTTGAGCTTGGATCATAAGAGCTATGGAGAGTCAAGGGAGAGCCATGACTGGACTATGTTCCAAGGAGCCTTCTTAGGTCAGTGTGGAGCTCAAGGCTGAGGACAAGACTAGTGGAGAGGTTATACAAAAGAAGGAACTCTGGCTGTTGGAGGTGCTGTTGCATGATTCATTGTGTTCCCATGTAAGCATGTATTCATGCCTAGATGTTAACTCTGCTATTTTGTCATCTACCATACTCAAAAGCCATTGCTATCAAAGAGTGGCTGAGAGACATCCAGACAAACCCCAACTTTATATCTCTTTCTCTTGAATATTATCTTGTCAAGTTTAACTCTCAACTGCAAATTTTCTGGATCATGTGGCCCTGGTTATCTCCCCTAAACTATTTGCTTTCTGGTCTTATTATATGTCTGCTGAATGTTCATTGTCAATATCTTGTGCAGGTTACTGTTAAGAAAAAACCCCACCCAAACCCCAAAACCAAACAAACAAAAAACAGGATTAATTTCTATTTGAGGTGGCTGTGGTATTGTGGTCATTCAGTCACTGAAGTCATTCAGCAGCTAAACAAAAGGTTGGCAGTTTGAACAGGTTGCTTTGAGGGATACGAGATGAGGCAGTTCTACCTCAGTCTATTGGGTGACTATGAGGTCAGAGGGCTTCTTTTATTTATTCTTCCATGGCAGGACCTCCTCTAGTCTGTTGGCCATACTCCATGCTCAAGAATTATGCAGATTGCATGAAGAAGCCAGAGAGTCGGCATCCAGTTCCCAAATCAATAAGACAGTTGATTTAATTA
>NW_006399775.1:15171278-15172471 GCF_000299155.1 Elephantulus edwardii
CAGAAGATACTCTAAAAATTGCACTGGAGTGCAGAGAAGCCAAAGCACAAGGAAGAATTCAAGATACTAAAGAGTTGAATAGACGATTTCAAAAGGCAGCACGGGATGACAAAGCAAAATATTAGAAACCTTGTCATTTCCCTATTTGATGTTTTGTTTCCTTATCGAATATCAGTTGACCATAGATAGCTGGGTCTATTCCTGGGTTCTCAACTCTGTTCCATTGGTCTGTGTGCCAGTCATTGTACCAGTACCATGCTGTTTTGGTTATTACCGCTGTGTAGTAGATTTTGAAGTCAGAAAGTACTATGGTTCACACTTCATTTTTGTTTTTCAGGAGTGTTTTGCTTATTCAGGGTCTCTTTTCTCTCCAAACACACTTGACAATTTCCCTTTCAATCTCCTTGAAAGATGAATTTGGTATCTGGATTTGGATTGTATCGAACATGTAGATTTCTTTTGGTAGGATTGTCATTGTCACAATATTGAGTTTTCTTTTCCATGAACAGGACACATTTCCCCCATTTATTTTTTATTGTGTCTTGCAGAAATGTTCTGTAATTTTCTTTGAATAGGTCTTTGTGTCTCTAGTTAGATTCATTCCTAAATATTTCAGTTTGTGGTTGGCCATTGGAATCCACTTCCCAAACAACATGCCCCTGGAAACTCTACAAACTTAGAGAAATGATGTCAATTATACAACAGGATTCAGGTCTTTTGTTCATAGGGTCACTATGAGTCTTGCTCGACTCAATGGCAATCAACAACAACATTGTAAATGGTATTGCTTTCTTGGTTTCCTTCTTGCAGTTTTCTTTGTTACTGTAGAGGAATCCCACTGATTTTTGGATATTGGTCTTAGATCCTGCCACTCTACTAAATTGGTCTACTAGCTCTAATAGGTTTTGGGGGTTGGTTTTTTTTTTAATCCTTGGGGTTTTGGGTTTGGTTTTTTTTTGTGTGTGTGTGTACACTATAATATCATCTCCATATAGCGATAGTTTAACTATCTTCTTGTCAATCTGGATGTTTTTTATTACCTTCTCTTGTCGTAGTGCCCAAACAAGCATTTCCAATACAATGTTGAATAGAAGTGGTTACAGTGGGCATCCTTGTTTGGTCCCTGTTCACAAGGAAAATGTTTTTAGTCTTTCTCTATTGAGAATAATATTGGCTCTTGGTTTTGCATATAT
>NW_006399775.1:15180876-15186940 GCF_000299155.1 Elephantulus edwardii
CTCCTTGGTCATTGTCCAACTCTCTGATGCATAACAGGTGATTGCGAAGACCATGGCCTGTATCAGACGCACCTTAGTCTCCAGAGAGAGATTAATTATGGAGTTGTACAATTTGGTGTACAATATTACACCAAATTGTACAACTCCATAATTAATCTCCCCTCCCCCTGCACATCCTCATTTCTCTGCTGCCACCCTCCCTCTACCCTCCTTGGATCCTTATACTCATTCTACAATAATGGTTTTAGACAATATTTGTTTTTGTGGGACTGAATTAATTCACTCAGCATAATTCTCGCCAGCCCTAGAGATTACAGGTTTCTTTTTCATGTTTTTTGAGATTCTCTCTATGTGTGAGCTTCAAAGCAATAGCAATAAGAAGTCCTGGAAACTTGTTAATGATACAATTTTTTTAACCCCAATACACAACTACAGAATAAAAAACTATGGGGATGAAGACCAGCAATCATCCTCTTGTTATTATGATGCTGGCTAAAATTTGAGAACCATTATAGTGTACAGTAATAGAGTGGTTAATCTAGATAGATAAGACCCAGATCAATCACTCCTCCTCTACGTTCCTCCATAGAGAGTCCAAGTTCCTCCAAAACCCCTTTTACTGGCATCTCTAGTTTCTTCTCTGTGTTATAGTCATTTGTACTCAGGAGGACCTCCCTAGATTACAAATTCCTGAGCACATAGTTGAGTCTTAACCATCTTTGCTCCAGAACAAGTTAACTCAGGGATTTTTCTTAGGGAGGATTCACTGACTCAAGATTGGAATCTCTGCCTCACATACTTTTAGCATGTTGTTAGAAGGGGTTAGTCCTTGGAAAAGGACTTCATGCTTGGAAAGGTGAAGGGTTATTGAAAGAGATGAAGACCCTCAACAAAATGAACTGACAGTGACTATGACAATGGCCTCAAATATATCAGATATTGTGTTGATTGCAGAGCATAAGGCAAGTTTCAGATCTATTGTTCATACTTGAGAGGAGGACACCTAACAACAACAACAACACCAGTAACCTCTGACTACAGTGATCACTGCTTCCTCTCCTCCCAGGATCCTCCCTGGCATTGCACTTCCCTTGGTAAATTCAGCTCATGTCCTGTGCTGGGATACCTGTCATTCCTATTTCACAGGTTTCTCCTGGCATTTTCTTCTTCCCTCTCCTTTCATGTTTATTCAAAGCTCTTTGGACAGATTGTTCCATTTCCAGGCAAACCTGTCTTCCTCTTATTTCCAAACATAATAAAGACATATTTTCTTTTACTGTGCTCTGCTTTTTGCACTTCACGGGAACAGTGTTTCTCACAAATCAAAGGTTTGTGGCAACCAAGTAGAGCAAGTCTATCGCTGCCATTTTTTTAAAAAAACATTATGTGCTCACTTTGTGTTTCTATGACATATTTTGATGATTCTTGCAGTTATTTCACTTTTTCATAGTACTATTACTTACGTAACAGACAATACTGAAAGGCACAGGAAATTTTTAAAAAAATTTGTCTACTCACTTTATTGCAATAGCGTCTTTGCTTTAGTGATGTGGAATTGAACACACAGTCTCTCCAAGATATGCCTGTACTTCTGATACCAACATTTGTCAAGTACTTGACTATATGCCAGGTCTTATTCATTTTTTATTTGTTATTTGATTTATTCTTAGGAGGAGGGAAATATTTGATTCCCAATGAGAGGAAAGGGAAACTGAGGACCACAGAGTAGGAAATATTAACTTGTGACAAGTTTAGGGCTCATTCAGTCTGGACCCCAGGTCAGGGTCTAGGCACACATGAGTTAGAAGAAACACCTTGTCTAGACTTATATATTATTATAAAAATGATCTTTTATCAAACCTGCTCAGTCCAGTGGATCAAATTGGTTCTCAGTGCGTTGTGTAGAAAGCTCCTGGCTCACTTGTCTACTTTCAGTGCTTCACAACACTTTACCATTCTGTACTACACGGGTTCCAGACTGTGCTCCCCAGAGCCCTGAAGGGCGAGCTGACCATATGGCACTCTGATGCAACCAGTGCAGCTGCCATCATCTGTGTCACTCACTTCTTGGGCCTTCATTAAGACTGCATTTAAAGAAAGTGTTTCCATGCTACAGCAGGCTGGAGAAACCACTGCTGGATGGTAATTGTCTTTTTATGTGTCTATTTTTCTCCTAGAATGTGAGCTACTGAAGAGCAAGGACTGTAGTCCTCACCTCCAGCTCCTTGCACAGGACTGAGCCGGATGAAGCATGAATTCGTGAAGGCAACATAAACTTTAACCCCTGCCCCTTACCTTGTCTCCACAGGGGAAAAGCCCTAAGAGAATTGAGTAAGAAACTTGCACAGAGAGTGATGCAAGGGAATATTTTTGTACACATTGCAACAGAGCATTCTAAATTGAGGCCGGGGCGTTCTATGGCTGATTCCCAAGGATCTTAGCTCTGTTTTGCTCCTTTCCTGCCAAACAGATCTGCCAGACCAGGCAGGGCAAAGGCACCCTTCAGGCCTAGCAGTCAATGTTCTCAGAATCTACAGTCATCTTCAACCACCGTCTTTCTTACCTCAGTCCTCCATGCATCTCACCAAGCTCGAGTGAATCCAAGTCCTTCTTGATTGTCCTGTGCCACTTGGTGATTGTTGCTGAGTACCACTGAAAGGAGATTGCTCATCCTGTGGAGCAGCTGGTGAATTAAAACCATGAACCTTGAGTCGGCAGCCCAACTTCTTACCACTAGGCCACTAGAGGTCCCTTGTACCACCACTTTAGGCTATGCTATATCATCTTCATCTCTCCTCCCTTTTTTCTTTCTGCCTGGCTTCCTTCTCTCCCTCCTGTCATTAATAGAATCACTTCTGAGGCCAGGCATTGGGAGACAGAGGGGACTATAAACCCATCATTGTCATCCTGGGAGAGATGGGTGTGTGAACATTAAGAGTAGCAGTGCTCTTAAAGAGAGGTTGAGAGTTCTAATGGAAGCATGCTTTTGTGGTGTACCATAGAGTAAGAACTGATGCATAGTTGACCCTCTGGAGGGTTTTCAGAGGGAGTTAATCACATGGGAGGAGATTGTCCGACTTTCTCTTGCAGAGTGACTGGGGGACTCAAACCGCATGTCTTCAAGATTGCAGCACAACTTCTTTCCATTAGGCCACCAGAGCTCCCTTGGGATTATAGAGGTAAGAAAGACCCCTAAGGCCGTGTGTTCACACTATCTGTTCATATTCTCTTGTAGGTTATGGGAAAGGGTATCATGGAAGGTACTCTTGCTTGGACAATGATCACTTTAAAGCAGAAAGCTGACTATATCTCCCCCTATCAAACCCTTCTGTGGCTACTGTTGTTCTCAAGGTGAGATCCAGACTCCTTAGCCTGGCATCTCAGATGGTACACTATCTGGAACCTTCTGACCAAGCAGCATGGGGTACATCATCCAGCAGAGGGTTAGTACCAGGGGCTTCCATCAAATAATAATGACCCTCTAGGACAGAGTAGAATTGCCCCAAAGTGTTTCCAAGGCTATAAATTTTATGGAAGCCGATTGCAACATGTTTTACTCATGGAGTGGCTGGTAGGTTTGAATTGCCAATCTTTCAGTGCTTCTTAGGAGAAAGCATGGAACTTAAGAAGAGAAGGGAAGCAGTTCCAGGAGGTTTGCAGCCAAGCTACAAAGGATCCCCAGTTGGCAAACTCCTGGACAAGGAAGGAGGAAGGACAAAGGAGAAGTTAAATTTTCTGGCCAGGTCATTTCAGGCTCCCTTCTCCTCATCTGAACCTTTGCCTCCTCACTCTCCAAGTAAGTGAAGCATTGCTGTTGCTGTGAAAGTCTGTGAGTTGCCTACAACTCATTGCAACTCAATGAACAATAGATTGTAGTATCTTTTTTTTTTAATGAGAAGGGATTTTGAGGATTTTAATGATGCTATAAAACAAATGTGTATGAATTATTGATCAATATGTTTTGTAAATTTTCACCAAAATCACAATATAAAATAAAAATTAGACTTTTAATAGGAAATTACATTCCAGATCTTTCATCATAAATAAAGTCCTTTCTTATTATAGATTATTTTGTGAGAAGTGTATAAAATAATGTCAATATTGCATGTAATACAAAGTAACTTAAACAGTCAGTACTTAACTAGTGAAAATGATGGTATTAGTAATAGCATTGGAATTATACTATAAATAAAAGGAGTAGAATTATAGTTTTATTTCCCTGGATTAATTAAAATTTTTTTAAACTTTTTCAGTTCAACATTTTAAGAATATATTTTTTACTCTCTTCTGTTAGGGGTTTGCTCTAGCTCCACATTACAAATAGTTTCTACAAGTTATGTGTTGTCTTGACAAAATCTTGAGTCATAGACAATTTTTTTCAACAATAATAGAAAATTAATAATGCAATTAAAAGTATCATCCCTAGTTTAAGTTTCTCCTTGATCAAATATGAATATCTTCATTGTCCCCACTATGCTCAAGTTCATTGTTGCAGTCACTATATCAATGTATCTCATTGGGGCTTCCTCTCTTTCATTGAACCTCTACTTTTACAAGCATGGTGTCTTTTTCCAAGAACTGGTGACTCCTAGCAAAGTATTCAGAGTATTACCTCTCTTGCCTTAGGGAAAACCCCAGTTTCACTTCCTTAAAGACAGTTTGCTATTTCTTTTGGTAGTCCAACATCACAATTCAAAGGCAACAATTCTACCATAAGCCTTATTCATTTTTCAATTTTTCAGATGCACAGCAAGTAACTAAAAAAAAACATGGCTTGACTCAGGCACTCCTTCATCTTTAAAATGGAATTGTTGCTCTTTAGCACTTTAACGAGGTCTTTGACAGAGAAGAAATAAGCTCAATGGGATGTGTTCTTTGAGATTTTTTTTTCTTTGAGATTTTTTTTAAAACATTGAAAATGTTTTCATTTTTTCCCTTTGTTGCACATTTTCTTCCCCCCTCCTCTACACATCCCCCAGCCCTCCCCACAATGCCCTCCTTGTTTCAGATTGTCACACATGTAATAATACCTAGTGATATATTCCTTTCTGACAGTTCTTCCCCTCATCCGATCTAATGCAGTGTTCATTATCTATCCACTCTTTTTTCATTCTCTACTCAACACCCTCCCGTGTCTGCCCTATTTTATAACCTCAGTATTACGCAGTATTTGTCCCTTTGTGACTGAGTCATTTCACTCTGTATAGTGTCCTCCAGAGTCACTCATGTTGTGTAAAGTTTTACAAGTTAGTTTATTTCAGTGTTGCACAATATTCCATCGTGTGAATATACCATAGTTTTTCTATTAATTCATTTGCTGATGGGCACTTGGATTGCTTCCATCTCTTTGCTATTGTGAATAACACAGCAATAAACATAGGTGTGCATGTATCTGAGTCATGGCTCTGGTTTCTTTAGTGTATATTCCCAGCAGTGGAATTGCTGGGTCAAATTGTATGTCTATTTCCAACTTTTTTAGAAAGTGCCATACTGCTTTCCATAGTGGTTGTTCCATTTTACATTCCCACTAGAGTAAGAGTTCCAATCTCTCCACCTCACCAGCCTTTGTTGTTTGATGTCCTGCTGAACTTAGTTAAGTTCTTTGAGATCTTAACTGCTGCTATCATGAGTGTTGTGAATCCAAGTGAAATGAAATACTTAAAATAAAAAATCTTTCCTCCACCACGATGTTGTCTACTAGGTCAGCTATGAGGAATTTCGTTTTCTTGATGTTAAGATAGGAACCATATTAAACACTATGGTGTGATCATCTTTAAGTCGTCTTCATTTTCTGAAAAGAAAAACAACAACAAACCTGAGCATTAGGCATTAATCTAATCCAGATTGGAGGACAATCCTGACCCCATCACTGACTTTTGGAAAGCTCTTTAATTCTCTGGGGTGATCTGGTAGTTTAGTCCGTAGGATGCTGCTCTGCTAACCTAAAGGCTGAGTACTTCTAGTACTTCAACCCACCAGCCACTCCGAGGGAGACAGATAGGCACTCTCCCCCATTAAGATTTACAGCCTTTGGTTTTGACAGCAGTAACTTTGATTTTTTGAG
>NW_006399775.1:15187384-15188217 GCF_000299155.1 Elephantulus edwardii
GGACAGAGCAGAGTTTAGGGCTGTTGTACATAGGGTCACTATGAGTCGCAGGCGACTCGACGGCACATAACAACAACAACAACAGCAAAGAAGGTAAAAAAAAAAAGATGGATAATCTCCTCCTATATGATTTACAGCCCCTAGAAATCCACTGAAAGGTCAGCTATGAGTTGTTCTGACTCGACAGCATATAATAACAACAGTGATTCTCCAAACAAAGTAATAATCACTTGGGCACAGTAGCTGAGAGGATCTGGTAACATAACACAGAGGAGTCAAAGGGGTGGTGGGAAGTGCTAGTCTTGTTACTTTTTCCTCAAAAAAAAAAAAAACCCACCAACAAGACCCCAAGCCCCTAAAAACTCATTGTTGTCAAATTGCAACTGATTCATAGGAGCCTCTCTATTGGATTTCAAGGCTATAAACTGCTTGGGAGATTTCTCAGTTTGCTCTGTAGAGTTGTTTGGTGGATTCCAACCACTCAAGTGGCAGTCTGTGATTTAGCAGTTGCAAGTCGCTATGGACTACAATACCGGAGCTCATTTTTCATCAATCCATTGTGCAAGTGAATGACAGTTTTAAAGTCATTTGTCCATTGTTGGATACCTGAGTTGTTCTCAACTCTTTGCCATTATAAGTAATGCTGCAATAAACGTGGGGATATGTCTAATAGCTTGTGTTTCAGCTCTTCCATCTTTGAGATTATTTACCTAGTGAAATTGCTCGATCAAATGATAATGTCTATTGTATGAGTATGCCTCATTTTACATTCTCTACAGCAGCGTATGAGAGTTCTGATCTCTTCTTAGTCTATCGAGGCATATGTTGTTCCC
>NW_006399775.1:15194013-15195008 GCF_000299155.1 Elephantulus edwardii
ATGGAACCCTCCCAGATTCATTCTATGAAGCAAACATATCTTTGATACCAAAGCCAGGAAATAACATGGGTTGTTGATGCATCTTCCTCCACTCCCAATGCCACATTCCTCCTCATTAAGCCCATCCTCCTGGATGATCTGTTCTGCATAAAGATTGAAAAGGTAAAGAGACAGGATGCATCCCTGACACACTCCCTTCCTGATTTTGAACCATACAATGTTTCTTTGCTCTGTTTTGAGGACTGCTTCAGGGTCCAAGTATAGGTTTCACATCAAGTTACTACTGATTATGGCCCCTAATTTTGTCTCCATTTTTTTTCTTTGATGATTTTTATAGTTTCAGGTTTTAGTCAAAGTCCTTGATTCACATTTTGACTTAGGTTTTTTCTATAACCTGAGGTATGGGTCTTCTTTCCTTTTTTTGCAAATAGCTTATTTTGCCAGCACTGTGTTGATTGCATCTCCATATGATAGATCAGTTGTCCATAGGTGAATAGATTTATTTCTGGGTTCTCAATTCTATTCCAAGGGAGCTCTGATGGCCTAGTGGGTAAGGAGATGCATTGCCAATGCAAAAGCAGATAGTTCAAACCCACCAGCAGCTCTGAAGGAGAAAGATGAGCAATCTCTTCCTGTGTGATTTACAGACTCTGAAAATCCACTGGTCAGCTCTGACTGGGTTCCCACTCCATGGTATGTAACAACAACAACAACAACAACAACATTCTATTGTTATAGCTCAAACCTACTCATTGCTAATGAGCCAGAACCAACACATAACTCAACCTCCAATGAATTATTTTTAATTAAATTTTTTAATTTTCATTGTGATTTTAATGAAAGTTTACAGAAAAGTTGGATTTTCATTAATTCATTGTTGCACATTTCCCTCCTTCCCCTTCCCTCAGTTCACTTTATAAAATATATTCATTCATTGTTGCTCAATTTCCTCCCTTCTCCTTCCCCTTCCCCAGTCTACTTTGCAATGTACCTTT
>NW_006399775.1:15196358-15198175 GCF_000299155.1 Elephantulus edwardii
ATCTATGACTCGACAGCACTTAACAACAACAACATCACGGCACTTAAAAACAACAACAACATAATGCTAACACTCTTTTACATATTACAATTTCATTTGATCCTCAAATACTCAAGACAGAAGTTGTCACTTCTATTTAAGATGCCAACATGGAAACTTAACAGTAGGACAGTGACTTGCACAAGAACATTTGACAATTCAATGGCAGAGGTCTTCTGCCTTTTGCATCATACTTTGAGCATGAGCCATAGGTTCCAGTCCAACACCTCTTCCACAGGAAATCTTTTGGAACAAGCATATGCTTGGGATCTTCCAGATCAGCAGAAATCTTGCCCTTAAAAAAAAATCCAAGATCATCTGTGGGAGGAGATGCAAGAACTCACTGATGCTTTCAATATCCATCTGGCTGCACTCCTCTTACTAGACAGCTCTAGTCACCTAGTCTGTAGGGAGCTGCACTGCTAATCCAAGGGTGGCACCTCTCTGGCAGTTCAAATCCACTAGTGGCTCCTCAGAAGAAAGATAAGCAATTTCCTCTCACATGATATATCAAATTAGAAAACCTGCTTGAGCGTCAATTGCGATTTGTTTCCAATTCAACTGCAAAGTGTTAGGTTGACATTCTTCCTTATCCAGAAAAACATCACGTCCATTTCTGCCTCCCAACCTTTGTGTATACCAATCTCTGATGTTTCCTAGTAATTTGGTATGGCACTAGCCACTCAGTTTCTTAAAGGCTTTAAGGTCTTTTAGCTTTAGAGTTTCACTCCATGCTCTCCTTGGAATCCTTGGCACTCAATTCTTATTGTTGTTGTTGTTCTGTACCATTGAGCCAGAATCAACCCATAACTGACCCTCCATTGGGTTTTCAGAGGCAGTAATCACACAGAAAGAGACTGCCTATGAAGCTTACCCCTGACCACTTCTTGAGATTTACACAACCTCTCTGATCCACCTTGTCTTTTCCCACGGCAATTGCCATGACAGGACTACTGAGAGAACTCAGTGGGTTGGCACTCATGAAAAACTTCTTGGCCCTGAAAGTATTAAATAAATGGAAACAACAACAACAACAACATACTGAGAGAACTCAGTGGGTTGGCACTCATGAAAAACTTCTTGGCCCTGAAAGTATTAAATAAATGGAAACTGCGTTTGTCACACATTGCTCTGGCATTTTGATGTCTGTCATTTCTCCCAGATGATAGATAGCAAAAGACTTCAACAATAGAGATGATAGATCTCTCTCTCTCTCTCTTATACTGTGACCTCATACCTAGTTTGCTCAAGCTGTCCAAAAGACATTTGTCTTTTCAATGATAGTCAGTCAGTTACTCCACCACATTATCCGAGGTCTCACTTCCTCCTCTGTATTTCTTTAGACCAGGCTAGAGAGAACTGGCTGGATCCTCTCTGCCATTGCCCTTACTCAGGGCCACTCCCAGAGCCTCCTCACTACCTCTTCCACAATTTCCTGCTTTGTAGCTGGAAGGCTCTAAATATTAACCTAAAAGCTTTCCCAAGAACTCCATCCCTAATCCCATCCCAGTGTCTCAAGAGCAGCACTCAAGGACTTCCCTAAAATCAGGCTCCAGACTACCTTGTTCCAGCCTCATGTGCTATAACAACAACAGTGCTAGAGAGTGAATTCCAGCTTGTATCAGCCTCCCTCCTATCCTGACATGTTGTTGTTGTTGTTATGTGCTATTGAGTCGTTTGCGACTCATAGCAACCCTATGTACAACAGCCCTAAACCCTGCTCTATCCTGTGCCAATCGCATTGCCTCTGACATACCCATCCCGATTACCCCAGTCAC
>NW_006399775.1:15198504-15204481 GCF_000299155.1 Elephantulus edwardii
AACTCTGGTGGTGTAGTCAGTAGAGCGCTGCACTGCTAAGTCAAAGGAGGAGTAGCATCTCTACTGGTTCAAATCCACCAGTATCTCTGAAGGGGGGGGGAGGAAATAGATACGGGTAGTCTCTTCTTGTTACAATGTCCAGTCTCAGAAACCCTATGGAAGATTTTGATGAGTCTGTACCAACTGGACAGTAGTGAGTGAATGAGTTTTATGTATATGGCACTCTGTTAGACAGCTTTTCACATCTTAATTAGTCCCCATTCCTCCTCATTGCCTTAGAGATGGTACTGACTCATCGCTGGCTCTCCATTAGATTTCCAAAGCTGTAATTGAAAGAAGCAGCTGGATTTGAACAGTTAGAGAAGGTTAACCTTTGGATTAGCAGTGCAAATTCTTGATGGACAAGGCCACCAGAGCTCTCTTTAGTTCTCATGGCACCACATTAACGAAACGTTATTTTTGTGTTTCAGAAAGGAAAATTGAGATTCAAATAATAAAAGCCTAGAACTTGCCCCCATGACTCTACCTGGTTTCCCACCTACGTGAGCTCCTTAAAAATAGGCCCTGCGTGGATTGGGGGTAGCCCTCAGGATCCAGACATGTACAGGTATGCCTTTAGGAGTTCTCTCCTATGGGATTAACAGCCTCTGAAATGCACTGGAGGGTCAGCTATGAGTCTGTTCTGACTTGGACAGTACACAACAACAACAATAGAGGAAGGGAAAGGGAGCAAGGAGGAAAACATGTAACAATAATGGATGAAAACCCAACCTTTCTGTAAACCTTTGTTAAATAAAAATTTAATATGTAATTTTAAATTTTAATGTGTAAATTTTAAATATCAATTTAAAAATTTAATATGTAATCTAATTTGTAACATGTAAAATGTGTTCCTTTAAATTAAAAAATATTGTTCAGAATATACAAAGCAAAGCATATATCAAGACAACCTCCTCCACACATTTAGTGACAGACTGCATTCTTCACACTATGCAATCAATCATTCTTACCCTCCTTTTCTGAGTTGCTTGCCTTTCCCATTCTTAACATTAACTCACTGCTTTCTATCTCTCCCACTGCTATTGTAACTTTGATCCTATATAGTTTTTAGAGAGATCGTTTTCAGAAGAGCACAGTGCTTAAGGCTGCCTTTTTCAAGAAATAAGCCAAATTATTGTTTACTTTCAGGAAGATTTCCTGAAGAGTTTCTGGATAAACTGTTGGAAAGGTAAAAGAGTTTAGGTAGTTTAGTAGTTCAGCACTAACCTAACTAATCACAGACTACCGACTAGAAGCAAGACTTCCGCCTCTAAGGCCAAAGCAAGGGCATGTCAAAAACGAGAAAAAGAAAATTAAAAGAAGGACCCTAAAAAAACATAACCGTCCGGACGCCCTCGGACTGCCTTGCACGTGCTTGCCCCCTTGGCCCACTTTCCAGCCTCTGGACTGTACCAACTTCCACAGAAGCGAAGAGGAGGCAAACAAAGGGAGCTGCTGGAATAACGATATGCCTTTGCTTTAATGGAGTTTCACGTAGTACATCACAACATTATTTTCACAAAGTCTGCGCACTGTGGGGTTCCCAGTGTTGTCTTCTACCGGAGCCAAGCTAAGACACACGAGTCCTTGTTCCTCTCCCCCCGTGTTGAAATGGTGCAGACCGCGGGTTGGAACGCCCCGCCCCGCCCAGCTCGCGCTGTGGCCCGCCCCGTCTGTGAGGTTATAAAGCGCCGCGCTCGGGAGCTCCGCAGCGAGTGCAGTGGCTGCCGCCTTGGCTGGGGCCTCGGCTTCTGCTTGGGCCGCCGGTTCCCTGCACCCGTCGCCGCCTTCGCTTCGGCTCGGCGTGCGCTGCGCGTAGCCCTGGTCCCCGGAGGCCGGGGCATGGGCTAGGAGCGCAGGCTAACGTGGCTTTCTGCGTAGCTGGGACCTGCGTGCTTCACCATGAAGACCCTCATTGCCGCCTACTCTGGCGTCCTGCGAGGTGAGCATGGGGCCAGTCAGAGCGCTCTAAATAGAGGGAATAGGCTTTCATGTGAAGGGTCTGAGGGTCTGAAGCTGTCACAGCGGAGGAATCTGCAGGGCCTGAGGGACCTTTGATCCGGGAGTTGTGAAACTGGATGAAGATTATCAGCAAAGGATGTATCCGAAGGGCAGGCTCCGAGGCTGGCTGCTGGTGTGGTCTCAGGATAACAGGTTGTTGGAGAATTGACCACATTACAAATTAAAGTCCCCTTCCTCCTTAAAAAAAAAAAAATAAAATAAAAAGAAAATGGACGCTAGCTCCTCTCAGATCGGGATCTGATATGGGAGAGGAATAATTTCTTCGTTTACCTCGGGCAGCCTGGCGTCGTGGTCAGGACTAGGTTCCAGTCTTCACTCATTCTACGCTCATCAGTTCTTGTCACCTCTTCTCCCCAGATTGTTTTCCTCCTCTGTGAGATGAGAATGGTATCATTCTCTCTTTTCCTTTGCTAAGGATAACCCCTGTTCAGCCCCCAACACTGTTGGTGGACCCTGGTAGTTCCCTCTCCTCTCTCTAGCCAGGTGGAACAAGCTTCGGCAGTGTGAGACTGGATGGAGCCGGGTGACACCGGTGTTGCAATCCCATGGTACAGCCACCAGACGGGAAACATACCTGACTGAACATGATGGCGTGCCACGCCATCCTCCACTCTGCCCTGCCAACCTTTTCATGGACCAGGCTTTTCCTTCACTCTCCCAGCCACTGTCCTTGCTCAGAGCTCATTCTCTTTTAACTGAGCCCTGTCCACTCAGCAACTTTGAGCCTGGACAGAACCCTTAGAAGGTGAGGGGGAAACTCTGAGCATCTCTAGTCTGGTCACCAATGTAAGCTAAGCACCTCAGTGGATCAGAGACAGATTTAAGACCTCAAAGCCTTTCCACTCAAGGAAGGGCATTCTTTCCTTTTTCTGTGGTGACCCCCACCCTCCAGTGCCTTACAGTTGGAAAAGCTGAAATGGAGAAAGGCATGACCTACCCTAAATTTCCTTAAAATCTAACTTGCTCTGGGAGTATATACACTTCTGAAAGATCCTGGGGACCATCAAGCTGTACTGGTCCATAGGGTGATTCTTTCAGAACCTTCTTAAGTGTGTGAGGTATCTTGTTTTGCTGTTTTCTTCCTTCTAAACTTCTCATCCTTAGATAACTAGCAGCTGCCTATTAACTCCCTTACTTTCACTGTAAAAAAAAAGTAATAAAAAAAAGTCAGTGATTGAAATTTTGGAAAAAAATTATAGACAAACGTAAAAATTTCTGGTAAAGAAAATTATCCAAAGACAGCTTATTAACCAACTCGAGTAGCTCAGTCGATAAGGAGTTGTACCGCCAATCCAGAGAGGGATGGTTTGAATCCACCAGCTGCTCCCAGGGGGAAAGGACAGTCTCCTCCTGTGTGAGCTGCAGCCTCTGAAAACTCACTGGAGAGTCAACTATGAGTCGGTTCTGATACAGTGGCAATGAGTTCTATTTGATGCATAGATAAAGTAGAGGATGTGCTGTAAATACAGTCATGAATTCAGTTTTCTTCCCTCTTAGCATTGAATCACAAGTAGTTCCTAATGTTGTTTTTAAAATCACTTAAAATATTCTATTAGGGGGAGCTAACCCTCACTGAGAGTGTCAACAATTTGACTGTGTCCTGGACCTTAACATTGGCATTGTTCCCTCCTGCGACGCTCACAGTGGTGCTTGGTCCATGTCTGCCCCTGTAAGGCTGGACATTGCTTATTGTGCCTAGCGAGTTCTGCACCCATTCTGACCACCTCTTCTTTCACTTAAGAGCACTTTTTGATTAGCTATCCCCTTTGATAGCTCTATCAGGGGACCAGAGACTTGTCATGTCATTGTCTCCAGTCATAGCATAGGTAATACTGGTGGCCCATACTGGAAAACCACTTCCTTTGACGCTGTTCTCCACAAACTCAGCTGTCTCTTCTCGGAGCCAGGGACCCTGACTCCCACACTTTTTAATCTACAGTTTGTTATTCAGAAAGACATCTGTTCTAAGCGATGGTTTGGGACAAATCACATAATCATTTGAAGATCATTTACTCATACTTTGTCAGATCTGGAAATGATGGTGTTTTTTTTTTAATTGAATGCAAGGAATTCTGTCATCGTATGTAGCAAGGGGTGGCATAAAATGTAAACCAGTCAGTTGAGCTTGCTTGAATCTGCTTTGGTGAAAGACTGGGTGGAGTAGGGGAGGGTGCCGAAGCACATTTTGTGTTATCTGGGCATCTCCATTAGGCCTGCTTTCTGTATCCTTGGTCCTTTGAAGACACTCCCCAGTGGCCTAGTTTGCCTCTACAGATTTAAGTTCCCACTGCTGTGAGGTGGTGAACATCCTGTCAGTGGCTGTATTCAAGGAGAGACCATGGCTTCTGTGAAGGACAGTCCTGTGCTAGGTGAGAGACTGGAATACATACCTTAGCTTGACCAAAAGGAAAGGCCTGCCTGTTGGGGAACATAGGGTGGGTGGGTGGTGGGACCTTGGTGTTGGGGGGAATCTTCATGTGTTTTTTTCTGACCTTTGAAGTATTTCTGGGTATAGAGGCTGCACACTTAGCTGCATGTTCATCCCTACCTTTACCTGTGGACAGGGGACTCAAGGTCAGAGCTCCTTAAGACCTGCCCACATCCCTGCCATTCAGTACAGGCCCAGCTCCAAAGTACTGAGTTATTCTGTTCTCTAAAGAACAAAACCAGGAACAATAGGCGGGGCTTACAAAGGGCTAGGGAAGGGACAAGGGAATGGGGAGCGTATTTTGATGTGTTGGAGGAAACCTTTCTAATAGCTGTTGAGGATTGCAACCTGCTGAAATGGATAGGTTTGAGTTTCCCATCTGGGGGTGTACCAGTAGGGGCTTCAGAAATGAGACTAAGTAGCTAGCTTGTTGAAGGTTAACTTTGGAACTGAGGGTTGATAGTCACCTAACCCCATCCTAAATCATAAGATAAGAACATCATGCGTGTCTCCCTTCTCCAGTTCTGTAGTGCTTTCCCCTTCGCCTGTATTATTCCCTGATTGGCACAGAGACCAGGACATGGTTTATCTGTGCTACCAAGAACTTGACTGAATGAAGAGGAGAAGGCAAAGAGCAGTATTTTATTAGTGGCTGTGTTACTCAATGGCCAGTGTGGAAATCCTGCCCCACCCCCTCCCACCTCTGTATTCTTCTGCACATATTGTCACTATAGGGCTGGTGTCGCCTGGGATGGTAACCCGTGGTGTCACGCGTCACCCCTCCAGGGGTCCTCCACCTGTGCCACATCGTTCACAATCCTTACGAATGTTTATTATCACTCTTAATCAGAATAATATAAGCATAGCTGCAAGTTGCTTAAGTGTAATATTTCCTAGATTAATGACTACCAGCCATGAAAGTGTTTTAGAAAGTCTACATTGAATTATAGCATTACTAGTTAAAACATTGTTAGTATAGAGTATTAATTACAGGATTTTTTTTTAAATAATACATCTCTGCTAAATCTGCACAGGACATTTGTAAAAGCCATTTTGGTGTCAACCGTTCTGACATTGTCACCTGTGTGTCCTGCACCTCCTTTATCCCCTGGTGACTCCACTGCCACATGAAACACTTGAGTCATCAGTGATAGATGCCTGTAAGCTCTGCATATGGCCTTATGTTATAGACGAGAGCACCAAGGACCCCAGGAAGAAACTCCCAACCAAGGATTGTCAAAGAGAAAGCTAGAACCCTGATTCATCCCCTTGTCTGTGGGAGATCCGGTCTTGCCTTCTTTTTTTTTTTTATTAAATTTTATTAGTTTTAATGAACATTTACAGGGATTTTGGGTTTTCATTCCTTCATTGCTGTACCATTCTCTCTACCCTCCTCCTCAGTTTGTTCTTCTTCCCCGCCATCCGAATGTCTGTTTTAATTGTCCAATTGCCACAGTGCTTATCAAAGTCAGTTCTGATTAATCTCCT
>NW_006399775.1:15205581-15258864 GCF_000299155.1 Elephantulus edwardii
TTAATGTCGTCTTCGGTGAAGTGCAGTCTTGCCTTCTTAATCCGAGTTCTGGGAGAAGAGTGTGGTGACGCAGTGACGGGCTGAGCGTGGCGTTCTGCATCGCGGGTGGTCAGCTGTGTGTCAGATGAGGGTGCAAGTCATCACGTCTCAAACTTTTTTAGAAAGCTCCCCAGCTTGCTCTGGTGCATAGGGACGCGTCTCAGAACTTCAGCTGTAAAATGTACTTTAAACCTCCCCATCTCTTCCTCATGACTTGTTAAGTTCCAGGTAAACAGCAGCTTCATCTCCTACCACGTCGTCCCTCACATTCCACACAACCTGGTGGTCTTCCTGCTCCTGAAGCTTTCCCACGAGTTCAGTCCCACCTCAGGAGCTTGGAGTATGTTGTGCTTGTGGGCAGGTCTTTGTGGGGCTTGATTCTTATAATTCAGTCTCCCACCTACCCCTCATAGCTACATCTTGTCTAATTTTTTTTATAGCTCCCATAAATGTCCAGGTTATACGTATTTATCTGTTTAGGTACGTGTCTTAGCAAAAATGTCAGCCCGTTGAGAGCAGGGCCTTTGCCGTTTAAAATTGTGTCATGGACATCTAGTGCAGCCCTGGCAGGTAGTAGATACTCATTAAATATTTGCTGAATGAATGAGTAACTAATGGGACACTACTTCCCTCCCACCCCTGAGCTACTCTGTCCCTCTTGGCAGGAAGCCTGGCTCTGAGCTTCAATGTGATCTTCTGAGACTTTTTCAGGCCCCACTCTGCCCACCTGTGCTGAGTGCAGAGCCTGCAGCTGTTCCCTGCCCTGGAGACACCCTCAGTCTAGTGAGGAGCTGGCCCTGGGATTGAGCCCAAGTGGTGGGGCCAGGCTTACCACAGTTGTCCTCATCAAAATCTGGGCGTTTGAAGCCAGAGAACCAGAATCCCAGGCCTGGTGTCCTTCTGGAACATCGCCATGGTGCTTCCTTCCTCTGGCAATATCACTCTCCCTGTTTGGAAAAAGGATCAGGAATTTAAACTCTCAGAGTAGAAGTGAGGATTTGAGTTAATATAAATATAAAGTGCTTTGTAAACAAACTCTGATGGTCAAGTTGTTTTTAGTTGCCATCAGTTCTTATCTCCAACTCGTAATGACCCCATGTGGACAGTAGAACTGTCGTGTAGGGTTTTCAAGGCCATGACCGATCAGAAGCAGATTGCCAGGCCTGCCTTCTGAGGCACTTCTGGGTAGGTTTGAATGGTCAAGTTTTTTGACTAGTAGTCGACTGCAAGAGTGGCATCCACCTAAACACATGCATCTGGAAACTCCATGAACTTTTATAAATGTTGATCGTTAGAGAAAGGCTTCAAGCCTTTTGTTTGTAGGGTCGCTATGAGTCGTGCTTGACTCAAGGTCAGTCAACAACCACAACAGTCGACTGCTTAAGCATTTGTGCCACTCATCTGCTACTGATGCTTGTGTTAGGCGTCATTATTTGTCCTGTAGGATATGTGCATCAAGCCCCCAACACAGTAAAGAGTAGCAAACACTGCTTTGGGATACCCAAGTATGCTTCACTGAGGGAGGATTCTGTGTGTGAGTCCTTCAGTGTATTGATAGATCAAGTCCTGCATGTCAAAACCTATACTGTATCTATAGACCTTGTATTATATTGTATTGCATAGACAGACTTTACTGCATACATAGACCTTATATCGCCTTCAGAGACCCTGGACTGCCCACATAGATTCTGTATTCCACACACACAGACTGTGCTGCACACGCTGATGCTGCACACACAGACCCTGCACTGATACACAAACTCTGTACTACACACACAGACTCTACACTGCACACACAGACCCTGCACTGATACACAGACCCTGCACTGTACACGCAGATCCCGTACTGCACACGCAGACCCCGTACTGTACACACAGACCCCGTACTGCATACACAGATGCTGTACTTCACACATGGACACTGTTCTGCACACACAGACCCTGTACTGTACACACTGATCCTGTGCTGAACACACACACACACATTACACTACACACATAAACTATGTACTGCACACACAGACCCCAGACCACATACACAAATGCTGTACTTCACACTCAGACCCTGCACTGCACAAACTTTGTACTGTGCACACAGACCCAGGCACTCTACTGCACATAGACCCTATACTGTTCAAACAGGCTCTGTACTGCACTCACATTCACTGACCCTGCACTGTACACGCCGACCCTGCACTGCACACGCCGACCCTGCACTGCACACGCCGACCCTGCGCTGCACACGCCGACCCTGCGCTGCACACACAGACCCTGAACCGCACACACACACCCTGAACAGCACACACCAATGCTGCACTGCACATATGGACCCTGTATTGTACACAGTGACCCTATTTGGTTCATACAGACCCTGTACTGCATGTATGTCTGGTGAAGATGTTTACAAAATGAATTTACTATAACAAGAAAGGAGGATAGGGTATCATGAAGGTCTGAAAGTAAGGGCAGCTATGGTATGTGGGGTTGAGGAAGGCTTCCTGGAAGAGGTGACATTTGATCTGGATCTTGAAAGATGAATAGATGTTAGCAAGATAGACAGTAACATTCAGACAGAGGGAGCAGCATAAATAGAAGAATGAGATTTGGGTGGATGGAGCATCCTGATTGCAAGACCGTGGAACAATCCTTCTGTTAAACTGAGAGTCAGGGACAAAGGAGACAGAGATGTATCCAGGCTTACCTGGATGAGACTCACTTCGGCTCATCTTGGAGGAAGCTTTGGGTTCTTGAAAAAGGAGCCTGAGGCATCTTTGGCCTTTGGCACCTCTGGGGCCTTCTGGGTATGAAGCGGCTGCTGGAAGATTCATGAGCCCATGCGCAAAGCTCCAGGCTGGGAGTCAGAGATAGGGTCTGGCCAGCCCCTGTCCTGTCCCAAACTGCTTTATAGTCTCAACACTTCACAACCCGTGTCCACCCTCAAACCTCCTTTTCTACAAAATGGGCAGAAATATTGATGAAAGTATCTGCCCAGGTTGTGGTGGAGACTCAAGGAGACTGCACCTGTGAACCTTTTGGACAAGTCAACAGAAGCAGGAAACATCACCTATGTATTAGAGCAGATTTAACAGTCAAGCCAGGAGCCTGAGTCTGCATCTGCTTTGTGTGACCTGGGGCAGGACTATCTTCTCAGCACTTTAACTTCCATACTGTGATAAGGGCTGGAGATGACGTCTTGGGGTTCTTCCAGCTCTGCTGAAGAAACATGATGCCAGTCCTGCCTGTGACTTTGGTGGTCTCTTTGAGATCAGTTTCTTCCTTAATCTTGTCCTTCACTTGTCCTTGTAACAATGGGGCTCACATTCTGTGGGGCCCAGGTAAGTGCCTTGCCAGAACTATTTTCCCACAACCACCCATGCATTGTGATAGGGGCCTATTCTGGGGACTCCTTGATGACGCACCTGCATAGTGATGTTGCCATAGCAACCCCTCCCACTTTAGTAGCTATTTTCTGAACATACTAGGTCGGAGAGTAGTGGTCTGTGAATGCCCAGGAGGCCTGCTTCTGGCTAGGCCATTGGGATCTCTGGCAACTATGTCGAGAGTCTTTGCTGCAGCCCCAGAGTATCAGGGTCATGGTGTCTTGAGAGAGTATACATTGGTCTCACTTCCCATGACACTACCCAGCTTCCTGAAAACATGTGAAATAAAAAAACCCAAAACATAAGATGTGTAATCCCAGGTTTGTAGATTAGCCTGAAGAAAGGTTTGTGTTTCCTTTGTTTTTATGTACCATCAAGTTAGAACCCACCCAGGGCTGACCCTCTAGTGGTTTTTCAGAGGCAGTTAATCATATAGGAGGAGATGGCCCATCTTTCTTGGAAAAAGGGCAGCCAGAAAGTGCTCCTTGGATGCAAAGATGATAAAGATTTATATCTCATACTTTGGGCATGCTGCTAGGAGAGATTGTTCCTTGGAAAGGGACATCATGCTTGGATAGGTGGAGGGTCAGAGAAAGAGAGGAAGACCTCTAATGAAATGGATTGACACTGTGACTGCAACAGGGGCTCAGGTGTTTAGAGATGATAAAGATGGTACAGGATAGGACAACATTCAGGTTTTCTGTTCATAGGGCTGCTGTGAATCATACTAACCCCAGCACAACACAGCATCTCCCGTGGAGCAGCTGGTGGATTCCAACTGCGTGCTTTTTGGTTGGCAGTACAACTCCTGACCACCAGTCTTTTGTGGAGAGTAGTGCTTTCTAGCACAACTCAGAAGGTCAAGTTGACAAGACCTCAGACTCCAGTCTACTCCAGTGTATTCTTTAACTCAGTACCAGACAGGGAACTATGGTCTAGAGAGGGAAGGACTAGACTGGGGTCCAAGGAGTCTGTGAATGCGCAGGAGGCCTGCTTCTGGCTAGGCTCCCCCATACCAGGTCCTGAGGAGTGCAGATGTCCTGATGGCAGGCCGGGCGCCTCCCTTCCAGCACAGCAGCCACAACAGTGGGCTGGTTTGCCATTGTTTTGGCTTCCCCTTTGAGGCAGATTTACTCAAGTGCTCTGCTTTAAAGATACCTAATTTTCAAAACTAAAGCTCACTCGTTAACATCCAGTCAGAATGGACCCTTAGCTGACTGCCATCAGCAGGATTTCGGAGACTGTAAATCTTACAGAAGTGAATGCCCATCTGTGTCTCTCAGAGCTGCTGGTGGATTTGAACCCCTAAGAGGTGTGGCCTTTAGGTGAGCCGTGGTTTCCCCTATGCCACCAGAGCTCCCAAGTGTTCAACACAGAACCCTTAAGAAAGAGTATTAGTCCTTCCAGAAAAGAACTCATCACTATGTCAGACCCATAAATGGCTGGCTGGCTGCTCTCGGCT
This sequence comes from Elephantulus edwardii, assembly GCF_000299155.1. Taxonomy (NCBI): domain Eukaryota; kingdom Metazoa; phylum Chordata; class Mammalia; order Macroscelidea; family Macroscelididae; genus Elephantulus; species Elephantulus edwardii. The sequence goes on from NW_006399775.1 coordinate 15,210,463, forward strand.
CTTAAGCACCTTCTGAGCATCGGGAGAGGAGATGGGGAATTGGGTCCTTCTTCCTGAACTTTGGGCTGCAGATCAACTTTGACCTGGCATTCCAGGCTTCTAACCTCCCTCTTCACTTTATTGACTAGGCTCACACACTCCATGGTCTCTCCATGTTCCAACCTGGAAGTGGTGTCTTCCTGCCAGGCTTTTATACATGCAGTTCTCACCACGTGGAGTCCTGACCCCTGACCTCCCACCTTTGCATCTACCTAATCTGTTGTTCCCTCCATGCAGGCATCCTTGGGAACATCCCCTCAGCTAGTTTGGGTACTTCCCTTGGAGTCTCTGGCCATGGCTTGCCCTTTTGTGTATGGTGGTTACAGTTCTGTCTCCCCAGCTTTATGTATCTCCTGTAGGACCCCGGAGCAGAGCTCAGCCTCTGGCAGGGGCCTAGGAAGCAGAGACAAGGCCTAGTCTTGAAGCTTCTGGTCTAGTACAGAAGGCTCTGTTTGCCTCTCCTGGCACAGTCAGCTATGGATTGGGCTTATCTCGGTTCTTGTCAAGGCCTTTTTTAGTCATCAGAGTCCCCTTTGAGAATCGACCCGTTCAGCAAATGTCATGAAGACCTGCTCTGTGCTTGAACCTGCATTCAGCATGGGAACCCTAATGAATCCAATAATATTCCTGCAAATAAACACACACCCTATCCCACAATGAGAGAAATTGAGTTCAGGTGGCATACGGTGGGACTGAGCCTGGGCATATGGTCAGTCCAACCTCAAAGGACTAGGAAGACTTCCTAGAGGATAAATTGACAGGTTGATCTCCAAGGAATTAGAGCTCAGCGTTGCCTTGGTTCCTGGAAGTATGTGCTGAACAGCTGACCAAACTAGACTTGGAGTTGGCAGAACTCTGCTTTCAGGATTAAGAGAAGACATCCTGAAGACTTGGGGTCTCTGGTTGAGCATGTGGTGTGGTATCCAAAATTGAATAGCTTTGTGTGTGAGCCTTAGAAAGCCCAGCCCTGGCCTGGAACCCTGAAAACCATCACACATCTTTGCATGATTTGCCCTCTCATCATTACTTTAGTTTCTTGCTGAAAGGTGCCTGGGGCAGCCTGAAAGAGAGTTAATCTCTGGCCTTGAAGTGGTACCTCGTTAGCACTTGGTCTAGCTTCCTGGACTTCCCTGAGGCCAGAAAGGTCAGCAGGGCCTTTGTCCATCCCCCTCCCCCCATGCAGGCTTGGTTAAGTAGTTTGGTGGTGACTTCCTCATTGTCCACTTGGCACTTCAGAGCTGAGGGGAGAGCTCTAGGTCTGGCATTTGTTTTATCTCGTTCCTCAGCAGAAATCAAGAATGCCAGACCTAGAGCTCTAGGTCTGTGGCAGTTACCACAGGCCAGGTGGACCCAGGTGGTGGCCTTGGGACTGTGGATGTGAGCAGACTGACCCTCCACTGGAGGAGCCCCTGAGCCTGTCTACACTTCTGTCACATTCCTGGTGTCTTCCTAACACTCTTAGAGATGTGCAAGACACTCTGGCCCTTTCCCCTAAGTTATTTACACTCTTCACAATAAGGCCTGGGTCATAGCAAAAGAGAAAACTAAATCTTAGAGAGGGGACTTGATTTTCAAGATCACATAGTAAGTCGGGGGTCAAAGCCCAAAACTGAATCTCAGTTTGATCAGATGTGAAAGCCTGCACTCTGAGGGGTTGTTACACCCATTAAACAGAACACTGAGGCTTACCTGATAATTAACCAACATTCATGCAGCTCTTTACTTTTTGTGATGTCCTTGCCTATGCATTCTCTCATTCCATTCTTAGAACACCCCAGTGAGGTAGGTATTATCACCACTGGACCAGTGAGGAAACCGAAGCTTGTACAGGAAGTGATTCACCATGGACCTTGTGCATTGACTGCCAGGTTCTCCAGCCTCCCAGTCACCTTCTCTAGCCTGGCATGCCCCTTCCTCAGACGGCAGTAGTGGAGGTGGGACAGGAGGAAGCAGTGTGGCTGTCAAGGACCTGGACCTGCTCTATAGATGGTGCTTCCCCATGCCAACCGGGGAGCCTGGCCCTGCCCGCTGCCTCTTTCTCCACACCCCACAGGATGCTCTTGCTCCTCACTCTGCCTCATTGCCCCCAATTCTTTTTCTTTCTAGCTCTTATCACTACCTGGTATTACATCATATGCTTACATGCAGGTGTTTTATCTCGTTCCTCAGCAGAAATCAAGCTGCTGATTGCAGGGACAGGGTGTGCTAGCTTCACAGCTGCTTCCTCAGAGCTGGGACAGTGTGTGGCAACCCAGATGTGCCCATACTTCGGCCCTTCTCTCTGTCCCTACCCCATTCCTCCAGGAGGCCACCATTGACCACTGGAGCGTCTTCTGACTTCTCCAAACTTAGCTTCTGCTTTGACTAACCATGAATTACCATTTCTGGGATACTGAGCATTCTATTAGGGGGCCTCTCTCTTTATGACTCCCTCTGAGTCTTTGTTTTGGCACCACTTCCCCACTATGATGCCCGTTCCCTCCTTCTTGCCATCCAGACCTTGTCTTCTGGTCTTCACTACTTCTTTGGAGTGTCTTCCTGCTGCTTTCCTTTCCTCTAACACACGGCTTCATGGCCATGAACCTCTTGAACAGCTTTGCCTTTGCTCATTATTTCTACCCTTCTCCCTCCAGTAGATGATAAACAATGACACTGTTGTTGTTAGAGGCCATCAAGTCGAGTACAACTCATAGTGACCCTTTTCACAACAGATCTGAACCCTGTCCTGTCTGAACCCTGCCCTCCTCACAATCTCTGACACACTTGAGCTCATCGCTGCAGTCATTTTGTCAATCTACCGGGTCCACCGTCTTTCTCCCTTTCACTGTCCCTCCACTTTTCCAAGCATGATGCCCCTCTCCAATGAATGGCTTCTCCTACCAACATGCCTGAAGTTTGTGAGATGAAGTTTAATCATTTTTTCCATTAAGGAGCACCCTGGCTGCACTGTCTCCAAGACATATCTCCAAAACAATGGTATAAGCTACCATTTAATCACCTCAGAAATGCCCACTAACTCTTACATGCATTTTTTTGTCCAACAATTCTGTGTGGTTAAGATTATTATCCTCATTTATCAGGTAAATCTAAGCCAAGAGAGGTTAAATGGCTTGCTTGAGATCACAGAACAAGGCAGAAGCAGGGCTGACCCTAAATCTCTCCATTGTTGAAGGATTGGGGCTCAGTTTCTCTCCTCTTTGGAATGTGTGAGAAGTAGTCTAGCAAACGCAGATTTTATCAGCCAGGGGGCACAGCCTCTCTGGTCACTCTGTTATCAGAGGTTAGGCAAGGAAGTGTTAAGACACACCTATCACCACCTCCACCCTGTACTAGGTGCCTGGGAGTGAGGAGTGGTTGGCTATTCTTCCATAGCCTTCGCAGCCAGGGCCCCATGTGTGGAACCTGCAGGTCTGCGTAGGTAGGGGTGACATTCCTTGCATAGCCAGTCTATGGAAAGGTCCTCTTAGACCTGGGGGCTGGCATGGAGCAGAGTGAGTCTTCCCTTAGCTGGAGGTATGCTGCTGAATTGAGGGCGTGGCCTGCTTTGTTTAGTGGGGACTAGTGTGTAATAGCGTGGCATCAGGGGAAATGATATGGGATTCAGAGCTCAAATACCTACCTTGAGTCTTGACTCTAACGTATCCTGACCTCAAGCATGTGTTATGACCTTTTGGTTTCACGTCACCTCAGCTTCCTTCACGTGAAATGGGGTTGACCGTCTGCCTGGCCTGCCTTCTCCAGGAGTGCCATGGAACACCCTTGTAGTAGTGGGGGTAATAGTACCTTTCTAGGTGGTAACACCTTCTCCCTCTGGCAGCAGTTCTCCTCTGGCCTCGCCAAGTGAGCGATGTGAATAAGTGGTGAAATGTGCTCAGGAACAGCCATTGGGCGACTTTCGTCATGAGCCAGGCAACTTATTCTGCTCAGCCCTCATCCTTATCTTTTAGTGAAAAAAAAAAAAAAAAGGAAATCTGTAGGAAATGGATTCTAGTCTCACCACAGGCTGGAAACTTGAGCCCAGGAGCCTGAAAGAGGCCCTCTCGGTGACTTGGGTCTTCAGAGGTATGGCTAGTGTGGCCTGTTTGCCTGGGGTCCCGGACTGACTTGGGAGCTTTGACTATTTCCAGGGTTTGTGGATTCCCATTCATCAGACCTCCACTGCTTCCTTCTTCCTCAGACCTTGTGCAGAACTGTGGGCATGTAGATGAATCAGCCTTGTCAAGAAGGAGTCATTAGCAAAGGGGCCTAGTGAATAGGCCCTCACAGGGGTGGGATGGGTGCTGTCAAGAGTATGAGGGAGTGAGGGTGTGCCGAGAAGGTGGCATGGGAGCAGATTTGACTGGGACTCAGGCACTTGAGGCTCCCTGCCAGCCCCACCCAGGAGTTGGGAGCAGTCAGGCTGAGTGAAGGTGGTGGTAGTATGAACATCTGACTATAATATGGGCATCCATACCAGCTTCTGCTGGGCCCTTCCCAGCGAGGTCTGGGCAGAGAAAGTACAGACTGACAGCATTTGGTGGTGGCAAGGACTGGCAGAGATCTGGAGATGCCCACCTGAACCCCAACTTCCAATCTGTCCAGGCAACTGCACCAGGACTGCCACAAAGCTGAGAGGCTCTAGGTCCTAAATGCCTGGCCAGGAATCCTTAGAAGAGTGGACGTCAGAGTTGGAGCAATTGAAGGGACCATACAGTTAATTTCTTCCTCTTGCCCTCGTTTTATAGGTGAGAAACCAGAGCACAGAAAGTGAATTGGCTTGTCCAATGTTACAGAGGAGGGGGTGGTAAAGCTGGGCCTGGAGCCCCAAAGTCTGCTGCCACTTTACCTGCTGCATAAGGTGCCAGAGCCTAGCCTGCCTGCTGAAAGCTTCATTCATGTTCCCCTGTCCTCTTCCAGCTTTCCCCAGATTTGAAAGGAGTAAAGAAAAGGAGCTTGGGAAAACTTGCAACACAGGGCCAGAGCATAGGCCTGCATTGTTGTGTTCAGCTCCGCTAGCTTCTGACCAAGTGATCCTGGGCAGGTTCCTTTTTTGAGCATTTACCATGGCTATCAAAATGGAGATATCAGTACCAGACTCACTGGCTTGAGAGAAGTTATCATGTATGGAGGTGCTCTTGGAGACTCCAAAGTCTTTTTAGACATTGTACTTGCCACCCAGCCTTGTAGAGGCCCACAAAGTGACCAGAGCAAAGACATATTCCTCCTTTCACTCAGCAAAACTTTCTGAGTGTCTGCTTTGAGCGAAGTCTTGGCAAATCACAGTCCAGACCCAGACATAGATTAGCCCAGGCTGGCCCTCAGCAATCTCGCAGTCTGATGGAGAGTGGATTTGTAATCAGCAGTTAAGCCTAGGTCAACAGACCATAGCATACCAGAGGAAGGGGTTCAAGAACCTTCCAAAAGGATGTGAAACACTATTTCAGTTTTTAAGGAAACCAAAAGGATCCTTAGGTGAGCAAAGGAGGGAGGAGAGGCTTTCTATTCAGAAGGACCTGTTGTTGTTAGGTGCCATTGAGTCAGCTGCCACCTATAGTGACCCTGTGAACACAGATCTGAACCTGGCCCTGCACTGTATCAGCCTTATGATCTCTGACATACTCGAGCCCATTGTTAAGTCACTGTGTCAGTCCACTTTTTGAGTCTTTACCCCCCCTTCTCTGACCCGCCACCTTTCCAAGCATTACATCTTTTTCCAAGGACTGGTCCCTCTCTCTTGACAACATGCCCAAGGTATGTGAGATAATGTTTCACCTTGCCTCTGAGAACCTACTGGTTCAGTGACTTGATATTTCATAGGTTCACAGGGGGCTTCCGCTGGGGCCTGCGTTCAGGCTGGGTTCTGCGGTCAATCAGACTGGGATTACCTGACCAGGAGGCAGCTGAGAGGACCTGGGCCTGGGCAACATGGAACTCCAGCCCTCATTCTGTGTTCTTTCTCCTTACAGCTCCTCAGTCTCGAGCAGAAGCACCAGTCCCTGTGCCTCGGTGGACTTTGTGCACATTACCACTTTTGTTGGCAGAGCAGGGTGTGGGCGGGAGGTGGAGCTGGACAAGGCAGGATGGGAATAGAACGGACAGTGTTGGGGAAAGCTGGGCTTTGGCCAAACTTGCTGTGGGATTTAGGAGAGTCCTTCAGGCTCTCTGTTCCCAGTCAGTATAATGGGGTAAGGATTGAACAAGATGAACTTTTAAGTCTTGCTCCTTGATCTTATCATCTTATTATAAGAACTCCAATTCAAGTTCCGACCCTACGGGAAATTGAGATATGCCAACAACAGCAATTACAAAAAGGATGTCATGATCAGAAAAGAGGCTTATGTACATAAAAGTGTGATGGAAGAACTGAAGAGGATAATTGATGACAGTGAAATTACCAAAGAGGATGATGCCTTATGGCCTCCTCCTGACTGAGTAGGCCAGCAGGAACTTGAAATTGTCATTAGAGATGAACACATTTCTTTCACAACATCAAAAATTGGTTCCCTTATTGATGTTAATCAGTCCAAGGATCCAGAAGGCTTACGAGTATTTTACTACCTTATCCAGGACCTGAAGTGTTTGGTATTCTGTCTTATTGGATTACGTTTCAAGATCAAGCCAATCTAGGTTGAATGCTGGTTTGGACCTGAGGGGGTGGAGGGTAGTGTTTTAATTCACATTATCAAATATTTGTATATATCAGGGCAATCTTTTTTACAAATCATAAATGATGTCTTTAATAAATATGTGATAAACCCATTTTTATGAGGCTAAAAAAAAAAAAAGAACTCCAAAACTCGCTGCAGAGACAGAACTGACTCATAGCTGACCCTCCAGCAGGTTTTTGGGAGACAGTGTCACAGTGGAGGAGCTTATTCCTTTCTCTCTCCCCAAGCCACTGGTGGACGCAAACCACCAGAAGTGTGTAACTCCCTGTAGACTATGACTCCAGAGCTCCCTCCAATTTTGAGAGACCTAATAAATTTGGCAGAAGGCTTCAGATTAGGTCTAAGGAAAGCTATTTAGTTGTTGGAGCCAAATCCAATAGGGATGTTACCATTGTGGCCATCTGCCCCTATCTTCAAGCAGAAGGGCTGCCATAAGACACTGGTTTGTTAGCTTTGATCCAAAGAGAGGGCGCAGGACAAGACCCCAAGGAGCCCTATTCTGCAGCTGTCCTCAAGCCATGGCCTTGGGATCCAGGCTGCTGGAGTGACCATCAGGCCACCTTCTCTCCATTGTCCTTGGTTTTGTGCCCAAAGGGGGAGAGCCACCCTTGGCATCTCCCCCCTTCCCTCACCTGCCCTGCTTAAGACTTTGGACTAATATTTTTCATATTTTAGTCACCTGGACATTTTGCTAAAATGTAGATTCTAATTTAGTAGATCTTTGTTGGGGCCTAAGATCTTACCTTTCTAACTGCTCCTAAATTATGCATATATTGCTGTTCTGGAATTTTCCTAGAGTTGGAAGGTGTTAGAGTGCAGCTTGCCACAACCCAGAGCAAAGATTCTACTAGCCCTAAGCCCATTCCTTAGCATCCCTTGGCTCTTGCTCGCTTCACCCCACACCACACAGGAGGTAGGCCCACGTTGGGTCTGGAGTCCAGGCTTGTGCCGAACCTGCCTCCTTCCCCCTGTGCACACACATATTCCTTCACCAGGCATGTTTACAGGCCCTGGACACGACCCGCCCTGGACACAACCCGCCCTTGAACATGCTGTGTTCCATTAGCAGAGCCTTTTGTGCTTAGAGCTGCTGTGGGATCTGGAGACGTGCCCTAAGCAGAGACAGAAGTCCTAGGTTCCAGTTCTGGTTCTCTGCTTCCTACACCTGGAAAACCTTGGGCCAGTCAGTGCTCCCTTCTGGGCCTTAGTCTCTCCGACTGTCAGAATGAGGGTAAGTTATCACCCTGTAGAGCCTTCAAACTCCAGTGGGGGTGTTTGGGTAAGTCTGGAAGATGAGAAGAGTCTGATTGTGGCATGTTTATGGAGATGGTAAAGAAGCAGTTATGAACTAAAATCTCTGTAATGACACCGTCGACAGCATCTTCATTTGCCATCTTGTCTCTTTTATAGATTTGGGAACATTAGATGCGATTGAGGGAGCTCTGCTGATATAGTACATATGTAGTCACACTGCTAACAAAGGCTGTGCTTCTCTGGTAGTTAGAATCCATCAGAAACTCAGAGAGAGAGATGGGCAATCTCTTCCTGTGTGATTACAGCCTCAGAAACCCACTGGAGGATGAGCTATGAGTCAGTTGTTATTGGACAGCAATGGGATGAGAGATGCTATTGAACAGCTGCATGTGTAGTACACAGAGGAGATCACCATGAGTCCTCACAGACTCACCTGAGGCCACGTATTTGAATAGGAGTCTCTCTCTTCTTGATGTAACAGAACCATCAGGTCTGGTTAAGGGGGAACAGGACTGAAGCTTTTCCCTTGAGTTCTGGTGTTTCCTCCATGCCTTCTAAAATACAAAGCTGTCATTAACTTTCAGCTGAAGAGGAGCATGTAAACACTACCATGACCTTACTGCTTGACAGATTTCAGAGAAACAAAAAGGCTTCCCCCTAAGTCCTCTCCTCTTGCACTTTGAGCACATAGGCTTCAGTGAAAAGTCATGAAGACTTCCAGGACAGGATTGTGTCTAACTCATTAGTGCTGTGCACCCAAGCACCGGCCTTGCATAGAGTGAAGAAAGGTTTGACCAGCACATAATAGACTCTCAATGAAGATGTTGGGTAAGGGTTACGCACTTGGGGCACAGCAGGAGATTGAAGTGGCCCACTGCTTGCTTTTTTGTTATCCAGTGGATTCCAACTTACAGTAGATGTGAAGAGTAAGACAGCTCCAGAAGGTATTCAGGGCTGCTATTTGTTGGAAGCAGATTGCCAAATTGGTCTTCTGAGATGGGTTTGAAGTGTCGATCTTCCAGCTAGTAGTCAGCGCCTAACCCTCTATGCCAGCCAGGAACTCCAGTTTCTTTAACTTTGAGGGTATATATTGACATATCTCAGATCACTTGGCCCACTGATTTGATCTTGCTGCCAGATCTGGCTGTCTTTCCTGGAATCACTAGTCTTTCTTGTCCTACTTACCATCAGCTGTTAAGAGTCCAGGGCACGTTTCTGGGGCACAGTCACAGAGTCAATTAAATGGACACATCATGTCCTAACTCCCAGGCTTGGTACTTCCTTGGTAGAGAACAGGATTCTAGGTGCCCTCCAGGCTGCCTGCAGCTCACTGATCACTACTTCTTTGAGGAAGCAAAGCTTTCTACCTGTTTCCTCTTCAGGTCCCAAGTTTGGGGCACTGAGTAGAAGCTGATGAATGTTTACGTCTGGTGGTGGTGTTGGTGGTGGTATTGGCGTTATTGTGGTTGAGGATAAAGGGACTCAACTGCTGGGGAAGCAGTGTCAAGCCCTGAGATAAGGGGTGCAGGAGAGGGATTAGAGGTGCTCAAAGTACACTTGAAGGGAAAAGAAAACATTGCAAACTGAATGTTGAACCTGTGTCCTTGGCCTCCCAGACAAAGATAGCAAATATCAAATATTTGTGCTAGATTCAAATGAAGAATGAGGACAGAAGTTTGATTGGAGCTTGGAAAGGAGGGGAGAACTGGCAGTTATGGGGAGCTTCCCCGAGCTCCAGCCCCAGGACTTGGCTTTTTCAACCTTCTGTTTGGTCTCCAGAAGCCCGTGAGGGAGAATGCATTTCCATTGTGTGCATTCAACAGCTGGGGCAGAGGAAGGCATGTGAGCAGTTCAGAGTTTACCACACTGTTGGGTAACAGTGCCACAGTTTGGATCTGTGTCCCCAGCACCTCTCACACGTAGGAAAGGACTTATGGAAGGTGGGGTGGGGTGGGGACTCTGAGGGTCAAAGGAAGGATGGCTTCAGGCTGACATTTCCCATCTTTTGCAGGCACTGGCTCCAGCATCCTCTCAGCCCTCCAGGACCTATTCTCCATCACCTGGCTCAATAGGTCCAAGGTGGAAAAGCAGCTGCAGATCATCTCAGTGCTACAATGGGTCCTGTCCTTCCTTGTGCTAGGTAAGCTGGGACACAGGTAGGGGCCATCTCCCCAGAGGAGGTTAGAGCAGAAGCCCTGCTCCTCAAGGGTAAGTGATGAGGTCCATGGAACCCCTAATGAACATCATCCTATGTGTCACCTTTTAAACCCTAAATCAAGTGCTCTGCTCCTCGTCAGCGTGAGGACTCAGGTCAGATTCACTGGGAGGTGATGATATGGTCCCTGTTTTATAACATTCAAGTCCCAGAGATGATAGGTAATGTGCCCAAAGTTGTTGCACACATTTGGAATGAGACTTCTTGTTGTGTACCATCAAGTTGGAACTGACCCCTTGCTGGCCCTCCAGCAGGTTTTCAGAGACAGTTAATTGCATGGGAGAAGATTGCTCCCATGGAGCAGCTGGTGGATTCAAAGTGTGTGCCTTTGGGATTGCAGCGCAGCTTCTTACTGCCAGGCCACCAGAGCTCCATAGGGCCCTAAAGCCTCTGTTTCCCCCACAATGTTACCGAGTCTCCCAACCAGGACTCCTAACTGTTTTGAACTAGTTTAATCATGACCAACAAAGTGAAAATGCAGCGAACTTGAAATTTTAAAATTTGGGTGAAGTTGGCTGATAATTGGGACAGGAAAAATGATGAATGTGAGAATCAAAAGAGACATAATGAACCATTTCAGAAACCTGATGTGAAAGACTAGATTATTACCAGAGCTCTGGAGAGTACCACACATTCAAAGTAGCATCATCAGCTGCCATCTTTTGAGCTGGGCACCAATGTTTGCCACTCTGCCATTCAAGAGATTTTGGAGTTGAACAATGCCCATGCTGCCTTTATGTTTCTAAGAAGAAGATTATGGTCTGGTGGGACACTGAGCTATGATTTTTCACACTGTGGTTTTCACTTTAGCTTACCCACCTTTCACAGAATTGAATCCATTAGTTTCACTTCATCATCCATGACTGAACTGGGAAGAATTGGTTCAAATCCCTGCTTCTAGCAGTCATAGTAGCTTTGCCTTAAGGAGATGTGATGCTGGGTTCGAGTACTGTGTCTGACTACCACAAATAAGCTCTTTGACTTTACACAGATCATTGAGCTCTCTACTATTTTCTCTGTTTGGGCTATGAAGAAGATCTGCCAACCTCACATGATTCTTGTGGTGAATGAAGACAAGGATGAGAGCTGTTAGCATAGGGCCTGCTTGAGTTGTGTGAATACTCTTTGTGGTACAATGATTAAAAGTTTTACTGCTAGCCAGGGTGCTTCTTGGAGGCAAGGATGGTAAAGCTTCATCTTACATATTTTGGGCATATTGTTAGGAGGAGCTAGAACTTAGAAAAAGACATCATGCTTGGGATGGTGGAGGGTCCGCAAAGGAGGGAAAGACCCTCAACAAGGTGAAGTGACACAGTGACTGTAACAGTAGATTTCCAGCCAGGCTAGGGGTCAGTACATTGTGGATTGTACAGAAGGAGTTGTGGGTGGCCACTCTCTGCCCTAACACCCTCTTCTTCCTTCTCCAGGGCCCTGTGTCCTCAAAATAAAAAGGTAGCTTCTCCAGCACATCGAGAAAGACAGACTTAATGCTCAGCGTTATAGGGTACATTCCAGAGCCTGTGAGTGAGTCCCTCTGGGCTACCTACTCTTCAGGATTGGCCAGGCTAATTGTAGACTCCCCAGTGTTTCCGTGTCCATGCAGAGAAACCATCCTTCCAGGAGTGAGGCCTCTGATAGCCCACATTCATTGCAGCAGCCCTTCCTTTCCTTTGCAAGGCAGGGAGTGAAATAAGGCATTGTTTGAGAAGACACCATAATACCATAATAATACCAGACTGTTCACATGTCCCCCTGAATCCCATGTCTTGATAGGCAAGGAAGTGGAAACTCACTTGAGGGTCTGTGACAGCCTGAGACTGAGGCTCACTAAAAGGCAGAGTTGGGATGTGAGGAGAAGCCTAGTACACAAGTCTTCTGGGGAGCCCAGACTGAGAAGACCAAGATTGCCAGGCTTCATCTTAAGACCCCCAAATAGGCTTTAGAAGGTCATTGAGCCCATAAAAGTAAATAGAAAATACATATATGAAAGTGTATGCACATATTTTTTTTTCTGGGGAGAAGGGCCATTACTGTGTCAGATTCTTATAGGTATATGCAGCCTCAAAAAAGATAAACATTCATCTCAAGAACAAATGAAACTGACCCCTCAGGGCTTACATCCCCACCTTTACCTGTATTTGGCCACTTATTTGAATCCTAAGCCAGAGACCACAGTATTGAGGTAGGGGAAAGCAGCCCAGTGGGGCAGAACTTGACAAAGATCACACACGAGGAGGTGGTAGGCCCAGGACAAGAATCAGCCTCCAGCCTTCCCCGTCCCTGCCTCATCTGCTGTACCAGCATCCTCGGTCTCCAGTTATACCCACAGAACCACCTATCTTAGTGGGTTAGGGTTTGGCTGGTGGGGTACAGAGCCGTTGGTAGAAACCCAGCCCACACACTGAGTATTGGCTCCAGGCTGTAGGTTAACAATCGATCGGGTCCAACCACAATCAGAAACCTGCCCAGCACCTTTTTTAAAGCCCTCTTGTAGGTGGGAAATGAGGTCTGGGTGGATGGGCAGGTCTGCTGAGCTACTACTAATTACTGTCTAAGCTACCCAGCTTCCTTCCTGCTGCCACCCAATTGAGGCCTTGCTGGGGATGCAGACACATCCATGTCCTTATTGGCCACCCTCCATACTAGAAGTTTCTCTTTAGTGTTGTGCCAAGGGTCCTTTCTCAATGTTTTACAATGTATAATACAAAGAACATTGGGTTTCAAAGTTTTTCTGACAGAAATGAATGATACCATAATACAAACATCTACATTAAAAAACACAACTTAGAATGATTGAATAAAAACCAGTTTTTAAAAAATGCACTGGAAAAACTCCCATGTAAGGCCTAAATGCCAACCCACCTCTGTCTGTTGCCCATTATCTTTAATACAAAAGACTTCTAGATCTTAAAAAACAAAACACAAATTCAATAGAAAATAATTGTTGTGTGCCATTGAGTTGGAACCAACTCTTGGCTGACAGATTTTGAAAGGCAGTAAGTCACACAGGAGGAGATTGCTCATCCTTCTTATGCAGAGCTGGTGGATTAGAACCACATGCCTTTAGGATTGCACCATAACTTCTGTTCATGATTGCATAAATTTTTTATTAAAATACTACATAAGGAATTTTAGCAGTAGGTGTAATAATCACTATAATTCATTAGTAATGATATAAATGGTATTTTATAGTAAATTCTATTTAGAGAGATCAACAGTTGCTACAATGTTAAATGAAAATACTGTTGTTGTCTGTTGGTATCACTGCCATCAGGTCCTGCTTACACTACTATAGTGTGTTACCTGCATTCACAAGTGAAGGAAATGCTTAGTTTTCATTACAGAGTAATACAGATAAAGATGTCTTTCCCCCTCATCCAAGTCCATGGACTTCCATATAGAACAAACAAATCTATCTTGGAGGAAGCACAACCAGAGTGTTCCTTAGAGGTAGGACGGGGAACATCCTCTCCCATACTTTGGGCATGTTGTCAGGAGACGAGAGTCCTTAGATAAAGACATCATGTTTCAAAAGTGGAGCACCAGAGAAAGAGAGGATGACCCCCAATGAGGTGGGCTCACACTGTGAGGGGAGAAGTGGGCTTGAACATGGCGGAGATATTGAGACTGCACAAGATCGGACAAGGTTTGGATCTGTTGGTCATAGGGTCACTATGAGGCATAGTTGAATCAACAGCAATGAACAGTATCAGTAGCAACTGTGTGTGAGGTTCTGTGTTGTTTCTTTAAAAACTCAGCTAATCCTACCAATTCCTTAGAGGGAACTTAGGCTCAGGGAAGTCTATGGCCAGTCAGTGATGGGACGAAGGTCTGTACTATCCACTGCACCATGCTGCTGCCTTCTCTACCACTGAGTGCCCATGGGCTTCCCTGCACTTCCAGCCCTGGGCATCCTAGGTTTTATATGACAAGCTTCTCTGTGGGTCACCCAGTGTGTGGGGCACAGGTGGTATGTAATGACGTTAGCCCATATGTGGGATGGGCGTAGTATTTCAGTGACACTATTCACATCTCATCAGCCAGTGGCAGTGCTTTCTGATGTGGTCCCATAGCCTTCAAGGCGGAACAGGGTCAGCTCCTCTGTTGTTGAGGGGTTAGGGTCTGAGAAAGGAGGGTCATTTGGTGGGCTTAGTCCATGCTCTTGCACAACAAGCCTTTCCTGTGATGATTACACAGACTGGAGAGATCAATCTGACCTGGCTGGTTTCCTGGGAGCTTATGGGCTGCCTGCCAGGGATGAGTGTAATGGAGAGGCAGATGACAGTGAGACATGATGTGTATTCTGACAGCAGCGGGGGACACACAGAGCCTGGGAGGGAGTTGGTTTCCTAGCTGAGAAAACACGGGACTGGCACAGTCTCTGTGCTCCCGTCAGTTCTCTTGTCCTCCAGGACAAGAGTTCAGACAGCTCCAGGCTGCCTTAGCACCAGAGCAAGGACAAGTAGGGAAGGATGTCCTCCTTCCCAGAGAGGCCTTTGGACAGCAGGGCCTGGAGCTCAATGCTTTTCAGTCTTCTTCCCTTCGAAGAGTTAAGGGTTTGCTGGCAGCTGTGTTAGCAGGCTCTTCAGACCCTAACCTGAATTCCATGGACCCCAGAGCATGTAGCTCGTCTGTAGAGAAGCTTGGATACCAGTGTGGAGTATATGGGGCTAACATGATGCCTTTTCCAGACCTAAGGGGCCAGAGACAAGCTGCTGAACAGTGTTAGTGGCCTGAACTTTGTTGCACATTCACCAAGTTGCTTGAAGCACTTCACAGTTTTCTTTGACAGGATCTCCTCAGCTGCACATGTTTCCTGAGAGACTCATCTTCCCATGTGTCATACCACGTTCCTATGTTTTTCCTGAAAAGCTGGATGCCTGGTCACCACGTTCAGTGGCCTTCCCAGTATAGTTATGGCCTATTTTGAGCTGCCCCATAGAGATATAGGTCCAAACCCTCTAGAACAGGACAGGATGGAGGAGGCCAGAGGCCACCCTTTCCCAGAACTCTTTGGCTCCTGAAGAGTTTGTACCTGGGTGTGCCTTCTCCTCGGGAGCTTTCTCTCCAGAGGAAGCTCTGTATGGTGAGAAGTGAGGAGGAGCTCCAGAGCCAGGCAGCACTGGAAGACCCATGACAAGCCCAGGTCCTGGCACAGGGTGGGCACACAACAGGACTGGCTTCTCTGCCTGGGCAGTAGAGAGGGTGCTGGAAGGAAGCCATGCTTCCTCTACCAACGCAAAGTACTTGCTGCCCCACCCTTCCCTTCCCCAGCTGTGTGCTGTGTGTCAGCGACCAGAGAGATGGCTCCCTGGTTAAATGTTTAGCTCTTAACCACCAGATCCAGTGTGTGAACGCACCAGCCACTCCATAGAAGAGAGATGTGGTGTGCTTCCACAGAGATTATAGCCTTGGAAACCCTATGCGGCAGTTATGCTCAGCCCTCAGGGAGTTGCTGTGAGTTGAAATTGACTCAGCAGCAATGAGATGGGGTTGGTTTTTTGTTTTGTTTTGGTTTTTGGTTTTGTCTTTTAGTGTTTCAGAGGTGAGAGATGGATGATGTAGGATAGTGTGATATTGGGGGATGCTTCTTGAAGAGAGGAGCTCTGAGGCAGATCTTGAAAGCTGGGCAGGAGCTGGAAAGAGAGAAGCCCAGTGAGGGTGTCTGGGGTGAGTCATGATATAAACCAGGCTCGGCGCGGACTGTCCTTCCATTCTGTGCCAGGTTATGTGGTTGTGGCTGTGCTCAGCAGGCCCAGAACAAAGTGACCAGATGGACGTTGACCCCAAGAGCTTGGACTTTCGAAGAGAGGAAAGTGGATGGATTCTGTTTGTCTCCTCCCCACAGATGGAAGCACTTTTAGCCTGGGTCAGCAGACAGCAGAAATCTCACTCACATTCCTCCTGTGACAGTCTAGGGTTGGAGAGGAAGTTCTAGTATTTGGGGAACTTCTGAAGTTTGGTGCACAGAACATTACCTGTAGAGAGGCAAGGATAGCGAGACTTGGGCTCATATGCTTTGGACATGTTTGCAGGAGGGGGAGTCAATCCTAGGAAAGACATTATGCAGAGAAAGGTGGCGGTCAGAGAATGAGGACCCTTGACAAGGCGAATTGACACAGTGACTGTAAGAATGGGCTCAAGTATGTCAGAGATGGTGAGGATGGCAGCGTAGAGTAAGGTTCAGGGCATCACTGTGAGGCATAATCAATTCAACAGCACCTGCAGCAGCACCAGCAGTCAGACCTGGGTTTGCCTTCTGGCTGTGTCACTGTCCTGCTAGGTGACCATGGGCAAGTTGCTGCCCCCTTTGTGTTCTTAGGTCTAAACAAGGGTAAAATCTCCCACCTTGATCTAAATCCTGAGATGTAGTAGCTCTTGAAAAATGTCCCCTTTCCTCAACACCCCCCATCCCCCAGGTAATTCTGTACTGGACAGTAGGTGGAGGAGAGCCAATAAGAAGGGGACAGAAAGAACCGCTCTAAGTACAGAGTCACAGAAAGCTGCTGTCCCCTTCCTCTGGCATAGCTGCCCAGGAGCAGACAGCCCCTGGGCCCTTAGATGCCAGGACGGCCCATCAAGAGTCTTGGAGGATGAAATCTGTATCCCTCTAAGCCTACCCCTCTAGTCTGAGCATCAACACAGTCCCAGAACCTTTTTGTCTGTGGCCCCAGTGGTGTTCAGCTTAGTACCACAGTACACATTAATTTAGTCCCTTGGTTGAGTTTTGATTCAGGACCCTGAACAGCTGTTGTGCAGAGCGGAGACTGAGGTGCATGTCGCTGGCAGGTGGGCCTGACCTGCAGCCACTTCTCTGTCCCTCCCCGCAGGAGTAGCCTGCAGCATCATCCTCATGTACATCTTCTGCACCGACTGCTGGCTCATCGCTGTGCTCTACTTCACCTGGCTGGCATTTGACTGGAACACACCAAAGAAAGGTTTGTACAAGGGAGCCCTCGCTCATGCCCCCCACTCACCCTTGGGACTATCTCCCTTCTGCATCTGCTACACGAGAAGCATCTCCAGTGTGGGTAACAGCTAGCCCCTTAAACAGGCACCATTCTGGTCCTCAGACGAGCTCACTCTCAGCTGCGGTTTGCTCAGCATGAGAGAATGAGTGTGCAGTGGGCCCCAAGGGAAGGGGGCAGGAGCCTCAGAGGGTGGTAGTCATCTACTGGAATGCCCATGTTCCCTAGTTCTTTGGGAATTGTGGCACTTGTCAACTCTGTCTTGCCTGCCTCATCGTCCCATCTCCACTATTTTCCTAACACTGTCTGTTGTTTCCTGGAAGGTGGCAGGAGGTCCCAGTGGGTCCGAAACTGGGCTGTGTGGCGCTACTTCCGGGACTACTTTCCCATCCAGGTAAAGCCTCATGGGTGTTCTGGTGGGTGAGTGGGAGCAGGAGAAAAGTCTGAACTTGGACTTAACATGCACAACCAGTGGGTTAACCATGTGCCAACCATGTGGCATCTCTCACAATGAGTGTCTTGTTATTCTCTACCCTGTGTTGTGCGGAATTGGGATAATTTAGAATACAATAAGGAGCCCTCATGATAGAGTCCATGGTTTGGTGTGGTGTGTTGTTAACCAAGATACTCTGGTGGTTTGAATCCACTTGAAACTCTAAGGGAAAAATATGGGTAGTCTCTTCCCAGTAAGATTGGCATTCTCAGAAGCTCGGTGGAGCGCTGCTATGAGTCAGAATCAATGCCGTGATAGCAAATTTGAGGTTTGGTTGTTTAGTTTGGGTTTTGAGTTTTTTTTAAATAGAAAGTCCCTGAGTGATGCAAATGGCTAACATGCTTGACTGCTAACCCAAAGGTTGGCGGTTCGAGTTCACCACGAGGTGCCCTTGAAGAACACATCCATTGAAAAACCTATGGAGCACAGTTCTACTTGGATACATGAGTCAGATCCAACTGGATAGCAGTTGGTGTGAATATAATGGCATACGGTGTAAAGAGAAAATGAAGATGTGGGGATGGGGAGTGTCCTAACTAGTATTTTAGCACTAGGGGGTCAACAGAGTTACTGTGGTTGTGCTTTATGTTCAGCTCTGAATTTTCTGGCAGCCACGACAAAAAGGGAAGCATGATCAGAAGATATAGTTAACATATATACAGATACTGTTCAACTCCTTTCTGATCTACAGCCTCTGAAAACCCTCTGGAGGTTCAGCCAGGAGTCGTTCTGACTCAGTGGCACACAAAAACAACAGCCACATAGATACTGTTGTCTTTCTCCTGTAGATCAGCTAATGGATTAGAACCTTTGGGTTGGCAGCACAACTCCTTCCCCAGGTGATCGCCAGAGCATGAGAGATATGAGGAGCCATTGTAATAGCAGATATCGTAGCCATTCTTGCTTTGCCTTTCAGTGAATGTTAATAGCATACAGGAAAAAGTTGCCACCAAGTCCATTTCAGCTTGCCCTGTAGGACAGAGTTGAACTGCCCCATAGGCTTTCTCAGACTCTAAATCTCTACAGAAGCAGATGGCCTCATCTTTGTCCTGCTGAACAATGATGTACTTGAACCTCCAGCCTTTAGATCAGCATCCAGGCATCTAACTGCTATGCCAGCAGGATTTAGAAAGACAGGCTAATGTGAATCTGAGTGGGGCACTGTCCCTTCCAAGGCAACATGAAACAAGTTTAGACTAGCTGGGCCCTTGGTTTCCTTCCTTTCCTGGCTGCTCTAGGGCCCCCACACTTGTCTATCCTGTCAGGACCCTGGGCTCTTGACAGCATGAATAGTGGCTCAGTGTGCCTTTAGCTGTCATCTGTGTCTGGCCCCCTGGAGTCCTCAAGCTGGGCTGGTGAGGTGGAGGCATCTGGGACCCTAGTGCATGTGGGCAGTCCTGGTGGAGTGTGGCCAACTCTGGAAGAGTACTGAAGGCTTCCTCAGGAAAGACCTGTCTAGCTGGCTCACCAGCGCCCCAGCCCTGGCACACCCTGGCTGCTTAGGTAACCTAGCAGAAGGCGGTTAGTCCTGAAGATTGGAGGCAGTATGTGAGTGTAAGAGTTCTGGGGCATGGGGTAGGGTGGTGTACATTTACACTTGTGAATCAACAACTGAGACACCCCGGCATGCTGTCTGGGGGCAATGGCCAAGTAGTTCCACATTCTTCCCCTACATTCAGTGTTGTGCGGATAGTCCAGGGCCAGCACTCTCTGCCTACCTCAGCCTAAACCTGTTTTTCTCAGGATTATCCTGTTCCTCGGCATCAGGGTTCCCACCCCTCCCATGCCATTAACCCATCTCCCATCTGCAATGAATCCGAGATTCTTGTTGCTGGGAAGAGTTTGCATTATTGGACCCAGTACTCTTGGGGTTGTTTTTGGAGGTGAGAAAATTGAGTGCCGAAGAAAACTGATTTGGTTGCACAGCAAGTTCAAGGCAGCATTAGTACTAGAACCTAGACTTTCTGAATCCTGGTACCAAGTTCTTTCCTTCTCAATTCCTATCACCTGATTCTCTGGGAGAGATTAAATTCCATGGTTTCCCTATTGGGTTGATCCCTACTTCCTGGTGAGGTTGGAAATGTAGATCTTTCTCAGTTACCATATCCACTGACCTGCCATTGTCACTTCTGTGCAGTGCTGACCTGTGCTAGACATGGGGAAATGAGAGCCAGCCCTCGTCCCTGCCCTGGAGGGATCACTCTTTAATGAATCCTGTTAGACTTTGTCATTTCCTGCCCATAGAACCATTGTCAAGCTTGTGGAGCCTCATTTACTTCACCTGTAAAATGGAGCTGTTTGCATGGTAATAGTGATGCATTACTGTATGTGAAAGTCTGAGGACTTTGCTCTATGCAGGCCCCTTAACTCAGGGCCCAGCCTCAGACAGTATTGCGTATGACCTGCGCAGAGCCTGTTGTGGCTTGGTCCTCAGAAAGCTTCCTTGAAGCCAGTAACCCCCCTCCTCTCAGTACAGGACATCCTGAGGGTCACTGATCAGACCTCGGACAGGCAGGTCCCTCCCCACCTAATATCCACCCTTCCAGAATTACTAAAACGACTTTCCCTTCTCTGCATCATTGCCCTTTACTAAAAAACAAAACAACCAAAAAAACAAAACAACACCCCATCCCCTAAACAAAACTCATGTCCTTTGTGACACCTCTGTTCAGAGTAATCAGCTGGGAGTTGAAAGCCACAGGGCACCTGTACACAGGGCCTGTGAAGGCTCCCAGACACCAGCACCAAAGCCAGGCTGGGCTTGAGGCAGGCCGGAGTGCTCATCCTCAACCTGAGGACTGATGTTGGGCTGCTAGTGACCTAAGTTCTTACCCCTTGAGACCTCGTTCCCTCCTTCTGTACAGCGAGTGTGTGGCCAGGACCACTTTGGTGCTTAGTGAGGTTGTGTGTGGCCCTTCTGCCCTGTCCCCTTTCCCAGCCTCTTGTCAGTGGTAGACAATAAGGATTTCCAGTGTCACCTGCCCAATCTTTTCCAGTCCCTTCTCTTTGCCACCAACTCAGATGGCCCAGCGGGCGCACCCAGCAGACGGGGACTCGTGTTAGCAGCAGCCAGCTGGACTGCTGGCCACTTGAAAGATGAGTGGGCAGTCA
This sequence comes from Elephantulus edwardii, assembly GCF_000299155.1. NCBI lineage: Eukaryota > Metazoa > Chordata > Mammalia > Macroscelidea > Macroscelididae > Elephantulus > Elephantulus edwardii. The sequence continues at coordinate 15,231,190 of NW_006399775.1, forward strand.
CCTCCTGTTGGGTTACCTGACTGTGAGACATGGTTACACTCTTTGGTGAGAAGACTCTGAAAGACTCGGAGCTAAGAATCATTTATCTGCTTCATTTCAGTGAGGCCTCGAAAGAAGGAAACTGTCCCCAGGTCACAAAGCAATTTACTGGTAGGGTTGATATAAGAACCATGACTGTGTCAAGGCCCATGTTCTTTCCCAGACATCTATGCCTCTTTTTAAATTTTTTTCTTTTTATTATTTTTTGTTTGTGTACCGTCAAATCAGATCTGATTGGTACAGAAGGAAATGGTCCCTCCTTCTCCAGCACAGCATCTGGTGGATTTGAACCACATAGCTCTAGAATTGCAGTGCTCCTTCTTGCCACTAGGCCACCAGATCTCCCTCACATTTCTGCATCTTCATGAGGCGTCTGAACACCTAGAGGTTAGGGTATCGGCAGGAATTGTGTGCAGGTAGGAGCCTGTCAGCTTTCGCACTGAGTCCTCCCATTGCCATCATCACCCGGCTGGTGACCAGGTAACAGAGTCAACCTGGAGTGAGGCCCGAGTTGGGACCGCCAATCCCCAATGTCCAATCCTGGCTTTACCGTGCTCTACTGTGTAAGCTTAGGAAAATCCCCACTCTTCTCTGAGCCTGAGTACCTTCCTCGCTATGCTGGCAGGGTACGACCAGCCTGAGTACTTTTCCGCCTCCACCACTCTGACCTTGTGTGGCCTGGGAGGCAGAGTGCAAGGACAGCCTTGCCAGGAACGTGTCCCAGGCTCACGTTAGCCAGCAGGACTGGCTTGGCCTCCACCACAGCCTGGGGCATTGCCATAAAAGAGCCAGGGGACATGAAAGAGGACATGTCAACAGAGCCTTCATCAACAGTGCCCGTCCTCCTCCTCCTGTCCAGTCCTAGGGGAAGAGAATGTGGCAAGAGGACAAATCAAAGCTGTTGTTCCGAGTAGAGCACTAAAGGCCGTTAGCCTCCTCTGTGTCCTGAGGTGCCGCAGTTAACCAAACGTCCTGTCAGATACAAAGTTGGTTGAGCCAGTGAGGTTCCCATTAGCTGGCACATCTAAATCCCAACCACCAGGGAAAAAGCCTGCCTGGCGGCCTGGTCTAGGTGTGGGTGGGTTTTGCTGTGATCTCCTCAAGGAACCCAGCAACTCTCTTCTGTAGTCTTCAGTCTCCATCTTGGAACCAGAAGCCCAGCCCAGATGGTCAGGGTTCCTCCAACCCGTTCCGTGCATTGGGCTGCTGGTTATTAGGACAGGCATGGGCATCCGCTTACTGCAACTTTCCAGTCATGTACTGGCTGCCTAAGCTCTTAGCTGAATGCCTGCCTTGTCCACGGAAACTGGCACAGGGGCTTTTCGGTTCTTCTTTTACCAAGAAGGTAGCTTGCCAGGTAATGCTGCCTTTTAGGTGGCAAAACATGACAACAACAACTTTGCAAAGTTCAAGTAAAACTGGGATCATGTTGATTCCCTCACTGTCGTCACCCCCAGTTGGCCCATGCTGCTGCCCTCCACTTATTTGGTACGCAGCTGAGAGTTAATGGTGCTTCTCAGTTACTGAAAGCAAAGTGGGGAGAAGAGACTGTCCTCTGGGAGGATGAAGGGATTACTGCTCACGGTTACACCAGTGGCAGTCACAGACTTGGAGGTGGTCTCAGCCACCCTGTGTCCTGTCCTCTCTCAGGCATCTGTGATTTATCAAGAAATGAAGGTTTGGATTTCATTTATCTGAGGCCTGCTGCCAGCACCCTCCCCCTGAACACTGGGCACATGTCCCTTCAGCCCAGAGGTCCCCAACTCTGGAGTCATGGAAAACTCAGGCTCCTGATATTCTGATGAGGGCCAGTGACACAGCCTGCAGCTGGCACAGTGCAGGGAAGTGGATCTCTCAAGCACCGTCGGTGGGAATGTTTGTGCAACCACCTCCCTGGAGGCAGGGCAGCCAAAAGGGCCACAGTGTGCGTGCCCTGGAGCCCAAGACTCATATCTCTAGACGTTTGTTCCAAATAAACAGATATGTGGATAAAGAGAAGGTATTTAGTGACACATTATTTAGAAGAGGGAATTGCTGGAAGCTTTCTACATTCCCATCAGCTGGAGCTGGATTTGATTCTCTTCTATGTCGTGGAGGTGTGTGATCTGATAATATGCAGCCAGAAGAAGGCAAGTTACCAAAAAGAAAATTGATAAGGAAAAATAGTGATGATATGTTTGGTGTAACATGATTTTAAAAGTGCTATCAAGCGTGTGATTTCAGCTGTGTGGTTTTTAACGAAAGAGTGTATGTTATGAGGGAAAAAAAGCCATTCACACATCAGGAGTGGTTTACCTGGACAGAGATATTGTGAATACTTTCAATTTTTTTTGTAACTGTCACTTGGCCAACTGACTGGAAGAGATCTGTATTTGTTTCCATTCCAAAGAAAGGTGACCCAACTGAGTGTGGAAACTACAGAAAAGTGTCATTGATCTCACATGCAAGCAAGATTCTACTGAAGATTATCCAAAAACGATTAGAACAGCACATCAGCAGAGAACTGCCGGAAGTCCAGGCTGGGTTTAGAAGAGGTCGTGGTACTAGGGATATTGTTGCTGATGTTAGATGGATCTTGGCTGAAAGCAGAGAATACCAGAAGAATGTCTATCTGTGTTTCATTGATTATGCAAAGGCATTTGACTGTGTGGATCATAACAAACTGTGGCTGACTCTGAGAAGAATGGGAATCCCAGAACATTTAATTGTGCTAATACGAAACCTATACTTGGACCAAGAGGCAGTAGTCAGAACAGAGCAGGGTAACACTGCATGGCTCAAAATTGGGAAGGGTGTACGCCAGGGATGCATCCTGTCTCCTACCTTTTCAACATGTACACAGAGCAGATTATCCGAGAGGCTGGGCTCTATGAGGAGAATTGTGGCATCAGGATTGGTGGAAGATCTATTAACAGTCTGCGTTGTGCAGATGACACAACCCTGCTTGCTGAAACTTAGGAGGACCTCATGCACTTGCTGCGAAGGGTCAAGGACTGCAGCCTTCAGTATGGACTGAGGCTCAATGTCAAGAAGACAAAGATTCTCACCACTGGACCAATTGGAAGCATCAGGATGAATGACAAAGAGATTGAGACTGTTCACAGCTTCAGTTTGCTTGGCTCCACAGTCAACACTCTTGGCACCAGCAGTCAGGAAATCAAAAAGCGTATGGCGATGGGAAAGTCTGCTGTTAGGGACCTCTCTAAAGTACTCAGGAGCAACAGTGTCTCTCTGGAGACTAAGGTGCGCCTGATACAGGCCATGGTATTTGCAATCTCTTGTTATGCATCAGAGAGTTGGACAATGACTAGGGAGGACAGAAGGAGAGTGGATGCTTTTGAGCTGTGGTGCTGGAGAAGGGTACTGAATGTACCATGGACTGCCAGGAAAACAAACAGATTCATCTTGGAGAGGATTAAACCAAGCTACTCCTTGGAGGCAAGGATTCTGGGGCTTCGTCTGACATACTTTGGACATGTTGCCAGGAGGGGATGGGTCCTTGGAGAGAGACATCATGCTTGGGAGGGTGGAGGGACAGCGTAGGAGGGGAAGACCCTCTATGAGATGGATTGATTCGGTGACTGGGGTAATCGGGATGGGTGTGTCAGAGGCGGTGCGGTTGGTGCAGGATAGAGCAGGGTTTAGGGCTGTTGTGCACAGGGTCGCTATGAGTTGCAAACAACTCGACGGCACATAACAACAACATTATGCATTATAAAAAATTCTGAATCAGTATTTCTTATCATTCTAATTTTTTAAAAAAGTAATGGTCAGCACCCTCTGTATCATTCACTCCTACCATGTGTCTTGTAAATGTCCCAGGCTCTGTGCCTCTCCTGGCCATTGATGTCACAGAGTGCAGGGCCATACCACCTGGCACTATCCGAGGAGATGATAGCAAAATTGTGGCCTATAAAATGTCTGTACCATGTCACAGCAGAAATGTACTATTTTTAGAGAAAACTAACTAGAGAGCTATACCAACAAAAGCATTTTTGTAAGCCCAGCTTACATAACACTATACTTACGAGGCTAACACTATAAGCTAATGTACCTTTTGAACCTTCTAATACCATCTGGTCAGAATTGTGCATGTAACCCAGTCACAAAGATGCCTTGATCACGCGGTTCCATCTACACAGTGCAGTAATGTGCTCCTGTTTTCATTGTTGGGCTGCTAACGCAAAGGCTGAGCACCTTTGTAGGTTTGAATATACCCGTGGCTCAGTACGAGAAAGATGGCCAGTCTCCTGTGTGACCTACAGCCCTGCAAACCCACTGGAGGGTCTGCTCTGAGTTGATTCTGATTCCACAGCAATGAGGTTTGAGCTTGGAGGTGTTTTTTGTTTTGTTTTGTTTTGTTTTGTTTTTTCCTTTGATGTGTTTTTAGATTCTCTGTGTCGAATTTTCTAGTGTTTTAAACAATAATACTATTGTTGTGTTGTTATTTTTGTGTACTGTTGAGTTGAAACTGACCAATGTAGAAATTAGTACTTGTGAACTTACACCAATAACGTGGGCTTTTAAAAGATAGGTAAATGGTAAATAAAGGAAAAGGATAAAATCATTAAAAGTACTTCTCTCAGTTACTAATAATCTTTTAACTCAGTGTAGAAAGGTTTCCCAGAACGTAGTATTCGTATTTGACTTAAGAAATCTTGTTATTTTTAGGTGCCGTTGCACCAACTACAGCTCATAGCGACCCTATGAACAACCCTCAGAGGCTAGCCTTCACCTGCCCCAGGCTTGTGACCTCTTCCGCTCAAGCCCACTGTGGCAGTTACTGTCTCAGGCCATTTTGTGGAGAGTCTTCCTCTCTTTCACTGATCCTCTACCTTTCCAAACTTAGTATCTTTCTCCAAGGACTGGTTTCTCCTGAAAACATGCCCAAAGTAAATGAGGCAATGCTTCTCCATCCTTGCCTTTAAGGGGCACCCTAGATGCACTTACTCCAAGACAGACTTATCTGTTCTTTTGGCAATTCCTAAGATAGTCAATATTTTTCACCAGCAACCACAATTCAAAGGCATCCGTTCTTCTGTCATCTTTATGGTCCAAATTTCAGATGCATAGGAAACAATTGAAAATACCATGGCTTGGATCAGGTACATTTTAGTCTTTTTAGAACTTTAGAGAAATCCTTGACAAATTTCCCCAATGTAGTATGGTTCCCCCACCACCCTTTCTTGACTGCTTTTACCATGATGTTGATTTTGGATCAAAGAAAAATGAAATATTGACAACTTCAGCCTTTTTGCCTTTAACATAATGTTGCCTGTTGGTCCAGTGGTGAGGATTTTGTTTTGATGCTGAGATGTAATCTATATTGAAGTAGTTTGATCTTCTACAATGAGTGCCAAAGAATTTGGTGTCAGGATTAGAGGACAACTCATCAACAACCTGCATTATGTAGATGGTACCACTTTGCAGAAAGTGAAGACTTGAAGCACTTAGTGCAGAAGATCAAAGAAATACAGCAACTATATTTATCATATATTCTTTTCCAATTAGAGTTGATAATGAAATTATTGTTATGTGCTGTCGAGATGGAATCAACTAACTCACAGCTGATCCTCTAGTAGATTTTAAGCGGCTGTTAACTGCACAGGAGGATATGGCCCGTCTTTGTTCCAGGGAGTAGCTGGTAGATTTGAATTGTCGTGTTACCAGTCACAAAGATGTCTTGAATCGTGCGGTTCCCTCTACGGACGGCAAGAATGTGCTCCTGTTTTCATTGTTGGGCTGCTAACCCATAGGCCGAGTCTCTCCAGAGGTTTAAATCTACCATCGGCTCAGCAGGACGAAGATGGGCAGTCTCCTCCTGTGTGACCTACAGCCTCAACAACCCACTGGAGGGTTCCCTGACCTACTAAACCACCAGAGCTCCCTAAAGTTCATAATAGATATTACGTAGGATTCTGGGTGGTCTGGTACAGGAGGGGGTCCACTGAGAGGAGAATGACACCGTAAGTTACTGCCCTGCTAACACCAACCCAGTGATGCTACTGCTCTGAGCTGAGGGTTTCTGGAAACTTTGCGTCACTTCAAGTCACCAGCCCAAGGGCAAGGGGTGGGCCCTGAGGAAGCCAGTCATCCTTCGGAGCGTCCCAGGTCAGCTTTGTTGATAGTGTCACAGATTGTCAGCTGCTGCAGCCGACCTTTCTGTCCTCCCATCACCACCCCCAGGACTGGCACAGGCTGTTGCTTGACTTGCCTTGTCCTTCCTGCCCGGAGTCTGAGCTAAGCTTGGCTGCCTGGCAGGAGTTCCCATTCAGACCAGCTGCACTGGACCCTCCAGGGGAATAGGAGGTGGGCTGGACGATCTGTTGTCAGAACATGAGGGTCAGATAGACCTTGTCTTCAAGGAGCCACAGTTTTGGGAGCCTGACTGGGGACACGACTCGCAGCCAAGATCCTGGTGGCTAAACTTAGAGACTTGGACTTTTGCCCCTTGGAGAGTAGACACTCGTTGGAGTCTGGAAGTAACAGGTGGTTGGATTTCAGTTTTACAACAGTCACTCTGGCTATGGTGAGAATGATGGGCCACAAAGTAGTGAAGGCAAGAGGCTGATAGCATATTGAATAAGAGGACCTGATACATGTTTAGCTGGAGGAATTGGGAGTGATGGAGAGGGTTTCATGGCCTTCCCAGGTGAGCAGAGTTCAGCTGAGGACTCCCAGACATTCAGCACTGTGGCCCGAGTGATAAAGGGCGGAGGTCAGGTGTAGAGAGTCATTCCAGGCCCTAGGGCCCTCAGAGAGCTATGCCTGGTTCCCACTCCCTTTGAGGCGTGCTGCAGTACCCCTCTTCTCTGGCTATTTTTCTCTGACTCAAGGCTTTTCTCACAGCTGGTGAAGACACACAACCTGCTGACAACTAGGAACTACATCTTTGGATACCACCCCCATGGCATCATGGGCCTGGGAGCCTTCTGCAACTTTAGCACAGAGGCCACCGAAGTGAGCAAGAAGTTCCCTGGCATAAGGCCCTACCTGGCCACTCTGGCTGGTAACTTCCGGATGCCAGTGCTGAGGGAGTACCTGATGTCTGGAGGTGAGAGTCCCCCTCTCCCTGCCCGAAGTGGAGTCCATTCTCCATGTAGCAGGACAGTAGGCCTGAAGCCAACACACTTTTACCTGTGGCTGACCCTGTGCTGGGAGTTACATGGTGCCACAGACATGGGTGGTGGATTAAGGCTGGGGAAGTGTTCACCTTGAGATGTGGGCAACACTGTATGGGGCCCCAGAGAACAGCAAGACTCATTCTGGCATGAATGGAATATTTTCAAAGCTCTTAAAGACTGAAAAAGATAGGCTTTTGCCAGGTGAAAAGAAAGGGTGACTAAGTTTCATCTGTGATGAGGAATTGAGGGACAATGCCTGACAAGAGGCAGCTCGCCAGGGGTCTGGTGAAGTTAGACTTATTTTAAAGGAAAGATTTGGAGCAATGATTTGGTCCTGATGGTAAGAGCCAGGTGCCTGGCCTTGGCCCCTGAGCTTCAGCCTCAGGTCAGCACTCTTGTTGGGTTGTGATCCTCCTGGGGGGCTAGGCAGTGCCCTGGATGAGGGAGCAGAGGAAGATCTGGAAGAGGCTTAAGGGCAGGGTTGCTGACCTTCCATTGGAAGGTCCTGTTTGACAGAAACCAGTGAAGGGGAAAAGTATGCAGAGCCTCTCCCCTGAGAACCCTTTGGGGCCCTGAGCCCCTGTGTGAACATCTGTCTTTAGAAGAAATACAGCCAAGGTGCTCCCTAGAAGCAGGGATGGTGAGACTTCCTCTCACATATTCAGAGCATGTTACCAAGAGTTGTCAGTCCTTGAAGGGGGGAAGATAAGCTTGGGAAAATGTAGTCTCTTGGTAGTGACCGTGAGAGTGGGCTGAAGCACAGCAGAGATTTGTGAGGACGGCGCAGGATTGGATGAGGTTTTGATCCGTTTCGCATGGGGTTGCTGCGAGTCAGTCACCTTGATGGCACCCAGCACCATCACTACCACCAACAGTAGAGCCCTGTACCCAGGCCTCCTCTGCGCAGCCTAACCTTGGCAGGGAGACAGTCACTGTCTACTTGTGCATCACCCTCACCAGCATGATGCATCTCCAGCGCAGTCCCAGGGACAGCCTGACAGAGCTAAGACCTCAGGAAATGTTTACCAAAGTGAATGAATCTCCAGAATACCCTTGGATCATGTTCTCATTTTATAGGTAAGTAAGCTGAAGCTTAGACAAATTAATTTGAGCCAAACAAGTTCAAGTGGCTAGATTAGGTCTGGGGCTCAAATTCAGGCTTCTTCCTGCAATGTGTGAGTGCATGTGTGCATCAGGGGCTGGAGAGTGCATCAGTGGTCACCCCTGACCGTGCTTCCTTCCTCAGGCATCTGCCCTGTCAACCGGGACACCATCGACTACCTGCTTTCAAAGAATGGGAGCGGCAATGCCATCATCATAGTGGTTGGGGGTGCAGCTGAGTCTCTGAGCTCCAGGCCTGGCAAGAACTCGGTCACCCTGCGCAACCGAAAGGGCTTTGTAAAACTGGCCCTTTGCCATGGGTAAGTGCTGGATGCACACGTGTGCACAGTCACACACACTTCTGAGGCTCTGCTTGGTCCATAATAATGGCCTTCTTGGCCCTTGGAGGCAGCACCTGGACCCCAGCAAGGAAGATAGGTTAGAGCCTAAACAGGGAAATTTGGGCCAAGTTTGTCTGAGTGCGGGCCAGATGTCAGGGTGGGACAGAGATTCAGCTTATGTTTCCTGGGCTTTCGAAGGTCGGTTAAGCTAACCCATATAGGTAAGCATGAACGGGACTGTGAAAAGAGTTACAGCTTGCAGCCAAAATGCCTCAGACTGCTCAAATAACAAGAGGCTAACAAGGAAGGTGCCTAGCTAGAGACATTACGAGGTGCTGGTGATTGTTGTGTATCATAGAGTTGTAAGCAGCTGACCCATTGCTGACCCTCCAGCAGGATTTCAGAAACAGTTAATCACATTAGAGGAGATTGCCCATCTTTCTCCCACAGAGCAGTTGGTGGATTTGAACCAGATGCCATTGGTTTGCCAGCTCAACTCCTTACCACTGACCACTAGAGCTCCCTTAGGAGCTGCTTAAGAGGTAGTGACCCTGAGAATAGCTGAAAAGAGCTGGGCTAACGAGAGTTCTGTCATCCTTTCTTGAATAGCAGAGATACATTCTCTGTCTCTCTGTTGGGTATGTTGCATTTGACAAAGTGCTTTGACTCCCGCTGTCTCCTTCATTCCCCAGCAGTCACGCAGTAAGTGGCATCCTCATTTTCAGGAAGCTGAGTCCTTTGGACACAAGTCCATGCTCTTCCTTCCATTGCTAGGCTCCCGATGAACCCAGGAGGAAGCATGGGCTCTGTGATGATACACTCCCAGCAGTGTGAATGCGTGGCCAGAGTGGGAGAGGGTGTGACCTGCAGTTCACACAGAGGGATAGACTTAGTCACACCACCTGCACCCCAGCTAGCTTGCAACATGGCCAAGATGACAGCAGGCCTCCTGTCTCTCTTCAGCATCTTAGTTCAGGATCTTCAGTGTCTGAGCTGGTGACAATCAAGTCCTGCCAGACCCTGCCTTCAGGAAATGCCATTGGTGAGGGTGGGGGATATTAGGCAGCGTCAGAGAGTGCGCTGAGAGCTGTGACACAGGGTAGCGTGGGTTGTGACGGGACATTTCCCGGGGGAGGCAAGCCCTGCATATTGAGGGAGAAAATCAGACATTCTAGAGGAGACCTCTCAATCTCCTTCTTGCCTGGTGGCCCCAAAGATCAAACATAGTCACTGGTCACTAGATGAGGACTGTCTAAGTCTGGCACTGAGGGGCATGTGAGTGTGGGACCCCTGTAAGTCTGGCATATGCCAGGGGACGGGAAATCCTTGCTGCTGGTGTTGAGGGCCTCTTTGGCTGAAAGCAGGACCGGAAGTGTGACAGAGTCTGTTTTTTCCCTTTCAGAGCAGACCTGGTGCCCACCTACTCCTTTGGAGAGAATGAAGTGTACAAGCAAGTGATCTTTGAGGAGGGCTCCTGGGGCCGATGGGTCCAGCAAAAGTTCCAGAAGTGTGTCGGCTTTGCCCCATGCATCTTCCACGGCCGAGGTTTCTTCTCCTCTGACACCTGGGGACTGGTGCCCTACTCCAAGCCCATCACCACTGTCGGTGAGTCTTCCAGCCCAAGATCCAAGGGTGGTCCCGAGAGTAGGGTACTACCCCATCATATCTTTGTTGGGAGAATTAGTCTGACTTCTTGTGTGGAGAACATATTGCAGAAGGAATTCGGTCTGACAGGGCCAGCAAAATATTTGGCACAGTGCAGAGAGTAGTTAAGTTTTCAACTTATTTATCAGTTATCTCTGGAGCCCTAGTGACTCAATAATGCAGTCGGCTGCTATCTGAAGGGTCAGTGGTTCAGATCTACCAGCCACTCAAGGAGAGAGATAATGGCAGTTCTTTAAAGTCCCAGAAACCCTGTTGTGGGACTACTTGGTTCTACTCAGTCTTGCAGGGTTGCTATGAATCTTAACAGACTGGGCGACTATGAGTTATCAGTTGTTTACAGTGTTCTCAGTTCTACTTTAGGCAACAAAGATTTAGTGAGGTTATGTTTTTATCCTCCTCGAGCTTTGTATTCTAGTAGAGGAAGTGCCAGCCTAATTTCATTTGAAGAAGTGCTTTGAACAGCAAGGACTCAGCAAAGACCTGGATTAAGGGAGGGACCCAGCCGAGTGATGCTAGAGGGGAGGACCATTCCAGAGACCATGGATAGCAAGCGCTCAGGCCCGGAGGCAGGAATGAGGTTAGGAGTATCCAAGGGACTAGAAGAAACTCAAGGGGGAACAGAATAAAGAACAAGTGTTAGAGGGAGAGGGAGAGGCAGCGGAGATGGTGGCAGTGAGCTGGGCAAGAGCCAGATCCCCAAGTGTGAGAATTCAGATTGGCTTTTGTATTTGCTGAGATTCTGCTGGAGGGTTTAAGCAGGAGAATGGCATGATCTAGTCCTTGGTGTGTGCATGTTGAGGTATGAGAAGAGTTTCGTAACACTATGTAGGCATGAGAGGATAGTGGCCGCAGGCTAAAGATGTAGCCTCAGATGTGATGATGACAGATACGAGGTGATGGGAAGAGATTAGAGGCAGGATATAAATTGAAGGTAGATTTTGGCAGTAGTACTGTAAGGCGTGGTCAGGGTGAGACTACCAGGAAGATAACGCAGGTAGAGGACGGCACTAAAGTAAGGACCAAGCCTGGGCCATGGTGGCCCAAGAAGGTTGGGAAGTGAGGTGGAACAGCAAGAGGGAAGAGGAGAGTAGAAACCAGGAAGAGAAAGTAAAAAGAAAGTGCTCATCAGTGTCACCATTGCTGAAGGATGGAGGACATTGGGAGATGAACACATATCCGCCACTGATTTGGCAATTTGGTGTCTTCAAGGACCTTAGCCAGTGCTGTTTCAGTGAGGGTGGGGACACGCCTTAGTCTGAGTAGGCTCAGGAGAGAGTGGTAGAGGAGTGGGAGACAGTGAGAGGGAGCCAGCCTTGAGCTTTGCTATTTTTAGATGGCAGATACATGGAGACAGTAGTTGGGGGCTTGTGGTTCACATGCAATTATTATTTCCTTGGCACTGCTTTAAGATATCTTTTCATGGTATTTAATAAAAATATTTATCAGGTAGCTGCTATTATAATTTTAATTTACAAATCAGGAAATCAAGTCAGAGAGACATTAACTTAGCCAAGGTTACACAGCTAGTTCCTGGTAGAGTTGGGATTCAAATCCAGGTTGCCTCACTCTGATGTCCATGCTCTTAACCATGAGGACTTTAACACATTTGTGTGCCAGCAGAGGCCAAGTGGGGGTTCCAGCTCCATTACTGTGAGGCAAATTCTGTGCTAGATGCAAAAACCAGACCCAGCAGGACCTCGGTGTGCTGAGCCCACACCTGTCAGAGAGGACTGTATCACACAGCACTGACCAACACGGGTGTGGGATGGGTAGGTATGTTGATCAGAAATAGTAGCCTAAGTGAAGTCCCAGCAGCAAGATAGTGTGGATGTTTAGAATCAGAAGAAGAAAAAATAAAATCAACATGAATAGAGCCTGCACCCAGAGAATGGTAGCAAAAATTGCCTGCCCTTGGCCCTCAAGTAATGTTTTTGTTTATCTGGGGATGAAGAGAATGCCCGTAAGAGGATTCCAAACAATTCTTTGCTTTAGGGGCTGGTGTCACCAGTTCACAAGCTGGAAATTGCATCAGGAGAGTCTGAATCAAAACCGGGAGACTCTTTGGGACCAAAGCTTGCATAGATGATCAGGGCCAGGTGTTCTGCTTTGTACTTTCAGATGGAGACAAATTCTCTGCATTTTAGGTCATATGACCCCAGGCTTAGTTTTGGTGCTGAATATACACACATCCCAGAGCCGGTTTCTTATGTCTATGAGAAGCCTAGGGACATGACCGTTGGGACCCAGTGTGGCTGAAGAGGGAAACAGGTCCTGTGGGCAGTTTACCTGAAGAATAGAAGGCTACTTGAGGGTGTTCTAAGACTTGCATTTTAAAGGTAGTGATAGAGCTGGAAGCTGCTAGTTAGAAGGAGAAGGAGTGGAAACTGGGAATCAGGAGGTTTTGTGGTAGACTATGACTTGGACTGCGAGTGTGGTAGTGGCAATGGGAGAGAAGAGGATGGATTTTAGTAAAATTTGGGAAACAGCATTAACAAGACTTGGAGACGTGTTAGATACACAGATGAAGTAGGAAAAGAAAATTAAGCAGTGCGCAGATGTATACAGAGAGAGGTGTTGATTTCAACCTCCCGCTCTCACTCTTACCACACTTTTCAAGGGCATGTCAAGGTATTTCCGGGAATTCTTAGAAGAGCCCTCTGAGGAATGTTCCATATATGACAGAGAAGACAGTGAAGACTCAGACATGAATTGATCTGCCCTGAGCAGGTGAAGAGCAAAGCAGTTTTATTTTTAGGTATTAGAAATAAAAGTATTGGGAAAAGATCAGCCAGTCTGGATCACCACCTAGTGTTTAGTATTGTGTGACCTCAAGCAGCTGTTTCTTGTGCCCTTGGGCCTCAGTCTCCTCATCTGTATGACGGGACAGCCTGAGACACATAAAGCACAGGATTGCCACTGTCCACATCACAGTGCGTTCGGGGTGGGAGTACTGAATGGCAGTAACTAACCTCTGCCCTGTCCTTACAGTGGGTGAGCCCATCACCATTCCCAAACTGGAGCATCCGACCCAGAAGGACATTGACCTATACCATGCCATGTACATGGAGGCCCTGGTTAAGCTTTTCGACAGCTACAAGACCAAGTTCGGCCTCCCGGAGACTGAAATCCTGGAGGTGAACTGAGCCAGCCCCCAGGAAGCCGAGGAGGACCCGGCTGCCATTCACGTTCTGCCAAGTTCTCAAGTGCTTTTTGTTCTGTAAATTTGGAAGCATCATGGGTGTCTGTGGGTTATTTAAAAGAAATTATAATTTTGTTAAACCATTACAATGGTAGGATTTTTTTAAGAAGGAGAATGTGACTTCTTTCAAGCTCTTTCACTTGTAGTTTGTCCTATGACCACCACATCTGTGCCCTTCTACTGCCTCCCTTTGTGTCTTCCCGAAATGATAGAGAAAACTCAGAGCGGAGTAGGGAAGAGGGACAGCCATTGCTGACTCAGGCGAGTTAGATGGTTTCTGCCCTGAGACGAGAGGCAGAAGTACTTCAGTACCAACACTTCTGTGCCCAGCCGTCTCACCTTTGACTACCGGGTGGTCCCTTAGGACTTGGGGCAGAGTTGTCCCCGTTTTGCAGAGCACTGCGGTGTGTCTTTGGCATGCTCCAGTTTGAGTCACCTGTCTCACTTGCTTCCTCCATGAACTTTTTTCCATTTTTTAAAATTTTATACTGTTTACATGCAAAATTCATAAAATTTGTATACTTTGTTTTTCACACTGGATCTTTCCCCTTTTGTTTACCCATCCCTCCCTCCACCCATCAAATTGTGTAACCCTATGGTTAAGCAAACCCCCTCCCTTGGGTCCTTGTTCTTGTTCTACAATAATGGTCTTCTACAGTATTTTTCTTTGTGGGACTGAGTTAGTTCACTAGTATTCCATTGTGTGAATGTACCATCATTTCTCAAACCATCCCATTGTGGTTGGGCATTTGGGCTGTTTCCCCCATGAACTTCTTCAGCTCCTCTCCATCGTCCACATTAGTCTTTAATATCTCTCTCATATTTCATATTTCATACCAGGAGAAGTCTGAACTAATCTCTTCCCAGGTGGGGATGGACATGGTACCACGTTGGGCAATAGAACTGACCCTGATACACCATCTCTTACTGTCAGGCCACCATATTCTGGTTAGAGTGATTTGCTTTCCTCAGAAAATTGATAGATCGATGAGCTGGAGAAGACCATGGCCCCAGCTGGATTACCTGCTGAGCTCCCCACCTTCCTTTTTTTTTAAGCCCTAATGTCCCTGTTGTGATATATTATCAGGACAGGACAGGGTTCAGAACATCCTATATTGTTCATAGGGTGGCTGTGAGTGGTACTCAACAACACCTAACAGCAACAACATTACTTTGTAACAAATAATCCTAAAAGCTGGTGGCTTAAAAGAACATTTGTTTATCACAGTTTCTGTAGGCCAGACTTCTGGGCTTATTTTAGCTGTGTCGTCTGCTTCAGGGTCTCACAAGGTTGCTTTCAAGGTGTGGGCCACATGGTAGAGCAGCGTCACAGAGTCTGCTTAAATAAAAACAAGGAAGTTTATTGAATGGTAGAGATAATCCAGACTGGGGGAAAGTCTATTCTCACAGAGTGAAAATGGCTATTCCCCGGACCATGAAACAGAATACCTTTTATATATTTATATAAAATTTTTATTTGGAAGGGTTTTTTTAAAGTTGGTTTTTTAATTGATTTTCATACAATCATTCATTTACATAGTGCTCCATTCATGTACACTGTGTTTTATACAATCATTCATATACATTATGTCTCATTACTTGCTATACAGCTGATAGCTGGACAGTGACTAAGGATGACAGAAGAAGAATCAATGCCTTTGAGTTAGTTATGCTGGAGAAGAGTACTGAACATACCATGGATTTCCAAGAGAACACATAAGTCTGTCCTGGATAGAGTGAAAACAAGCTGATCCTGGAGGCAAAGATTTTGAAACTCTTTCACACTTTAGGCATGTTGCCAGGAGGGCCCAGTCCTTGGAGAAGACATCATGCTTGGAAGGGTGGAGTGTCAACCCAGGAGAGGAAGACCGACCCTGGAGCAGGTGAAGTGACATAGTGACTAGGGCAATGGGGCACATGTGTCAAAGACAATGAGATTGCCTCAATATAGGTAGAATTCAGAGCTATTGTTCATAGAGTTGCTGAGTTGTAGTTAACTCGACAGCACATAACTACAATTGATCAATGCCTTTTATCACCCCACCTCATCAAATCCACATTGCACTTGCTTATTACTTTGCCCTCTCACCATCCAGACACTAATCTCCTCTACTCTAGTGGGTTTTTTCTCCCCTTCCACCTGCCCCCTCCCCTTTTCCCCTTCCTCTTTAAATAGTGTTACATATCCTGTTCCTATTTGCTAATTACAAGGGTTTAGAAGAGGTCATGGCACTAGTGATATTATAGCTAATGTTAGATGGATCTTGGCTTAAAGCAGTATGAGAGGAATGTCTGTGTTTCATTGTCTATGCAAAGGCATTTAACTGTGTGAATCACAATAACCTGTGGCTGACTCTGAGAAAATTGGAATTCCAGAACACTTGATTGTGCTTATGCAAAACCTAACTTGGACCAGGAGGCATTTGTCAAAACAGAGCAAGGAAACACTGCATGGTTTAAAATCAGGAAGGGTGTACACCAGGGATCTGTTCTATCTCCATACCTTTTCAGTCTATATGTGGAACAGATCAGGAGGCTAAGTTCTATGAGGAGAAGGAAGACTCATCAATAACCTATGTTATGCAGATAATGCAACCCTCCTTGCTGAAACTGAGGAGGACCTAAAGCCCTTGCTGCAGAAGGTCAAGGACTTCAGCCTTCAGCATCAAGAAAACAAAGATTCTCATCACTGGGCCAATTGGCAGCATCATGATAGATGGTAAAGAGATTGAGATTATTAACAGCTTTAGTTTGCTTGGCTCCACAATCAACACTCTTGGTACCAGCAGCCAGAAAATCAAAAGACAAATTGCATTAGAAAAGTCTTCTGTCAGGGATCTCTCCAGAATACTTACAGAGCACCTGATCCAGGTCATGGGCTTTGCAATTATGTGCTATGCATCTGAAAGCTAGATAATGACTAGGGATGATAGAATTTATTACTTTGAGCTGTGGTGCTGGAGAAGAGTATTGAATATACCATGGACTGTTAGGAGATCACACAGGTTCGTCCTGGAGAGGATGAAACCAGGCTCCTCCTTGGAGGCAAGGATTCTGAAGCTCCATCTGATATACTTTGGACTTGTTGCAAGAGGAAAATACTTGGAGAGGGACATCAGGCTTGGGAGAGTAGAGGGACAGCGCAAGAGAGGAAGACCCTCTATGAGATGGATTGACTCAATTAATGGGGTAATGGGGGTAGGTGTGTTAGGGACAATAAGATTGGCTCAGGATAGAGCAGGGTTCTGATCTGTTGTACAGAGGGTCACTATGAGTCCCAGGCCACTTGACGGCACATAACATCAATAGTCATATTTTCCTTTCCTCAGTTCTTCCCAGGTTTATCCTCCCTTCTAATGCTTCATTGTTCATTGTACGTTCTATTTCTGCTCTCCCACTCTATCCCCCACCCCGTGTTACCCTCCTGTTTTCACAGTTGTGGTCTTATATTGTTGGATCAGGAACTCAAGGTTAAAAATTTATAATTGACTGAAATATCGTCAGGGGAGTTAAAGGGGAATATATCTAGAAATGAGGATTTGGCACTGATAGATCCGTAACACATAAGATTCAGCCCATTATGGAGTGATCACTGGATGGTGGACAGGTAACCATAAATCTGATAACCTTTCTGGTAACCTTCATGAATCGTGTCTATTTCTGGAGGCCCATAGTAAAGACTTACCCGTAATGTCTCAGGACCCTTCAATACAAGCTTTTGCATTTTGCACCTGTTTGTCTGTAATGATAAAAGCCATTGAGGAATAGATCCGATATCCTGCATAGACCAGGTCTCGGAGAAAAAGAATGCTGTCTGTGAGGTGGATGGCCCCCGTTAGCACTAAGGTAAAAGACACTGCCTTAAAAGTCATCTTCTGAAAAACAGAACGTGGATTCCAGACTCAAGACTTCAAAATGGAATTAAGACTCTGCTTTTAGATTGTTCTCCCTACACAGCAAACCAGGTACCTCTGATTTTAGACTCCCACATGGCCAGGGCTGCAGTCTTCTCAAATCTTGATGAAAAGGAAACCTTGAATCTCATTTGTATGATTTTTGGTAGAGTTCAATTTTTCAGTCACTGTTTCCCAAAGCTACCTCAGTCCTTTGCCGCACGGGCCTCTCCACAGGATAGTTTATAACATGGCAACTGGTATTAGGGTAAGAATGAAGAGCCAAAGTAAGAGTATAAGCCAGATGGAAGTCAAAGTCTTTAAAACTTGATCTTGGGCGAGCTCTGGTGGCCTAGTGGCAAGAAGCTGCACTGCAATCCTAGAGATGTGAGGTTCGAATCCACCAGATGCTCTGCTTGAAGAAGGAGGGATAATCTCCTCCTGTACCAGTCAGATCTGATTTGACGGTACACACATTAAAAACAAACAAACAAACAAAAAAACCCAACTTAATCTTGGAGGTAATAACAGTAATTTTATCATACTAGAGCTCTGTTTGTCTAGTGGATAGAAAATTATACTACCAAGCCAAAAGTGGATGATTTCAATCTACGGCATTTAGGCCTGGTTTTAATTGGTTTTGGTCAAACATTCTTCCAAATGGTATAGCACTGGTCTGTCCATTTGCTCTACAGACGTTACTTGTGGCTGCTGTGATGCTAAACACTATGACACTGATGTGTCAAATGTGCTAACGGTTACCCACAGTGGACAGTGTTTGGTGGAGCTCTCCGATTAAAACAGGATTGGAAGCAGGAGTGGCATCCACTTCTGAAATAGCTTGCCTCTGGAAACTATGAAAGTTATACTACTATTCAGGTCTTTTGTTGATAGGGTCGCTATGAGTCGTCTATGACTCTATGGCACTTAACAACAACAGCAACATATTCATCGATGGGTATGGAGTTTCCCTGCCAACTCAAAATCAGCCAGTTCAGTTCCACCAGCTTTCCTGAGGGAGAAAGATAATTTATTATCTTTATTATGTAATTTATAGCTTCTGGAAACCTGCTGGAGGGTCAGCTATGAGTCAGTTCTGACTTGACACCACATTAACAGCATTCATTATACTCAAGTCACTAGGTCTAGGCCACATTCAGGAAGAAAAGATTATACAAGGGATTATGTGGGGGTGTCACTGGGATTCACTTCAGATGCTGTTTACCACATGTGGAGAGGGGCAGTTGTCCAACTGTAGGATTCCGGAATGCCTACCCTGGAAGGGCACTTGTGGCTCACTCAAACCATGTCCCCCGCACCTGGCCAAAGTCATACCAGAAAAAAAGCCTGACCTGCCATCAAAGATAGTGAGTTTGTGCCACATCAAGGTCTGAATGAGTTATAAATGTACCTGGGAACTCTTCTCCAGTTAAGACCCAAAAGGAGCTCATCCCATTCCCCCCCGCTTCTTAAATGCCTGTCCTTGTTTCTCATCCACCTGAGGAACCAGGGACCTCTCCTCTGTGCCGGAAGCTAAGGATATAGACATAAGTTGCATCCATGATGACAGCATAGACAAATACGGAGTTATCAGAACTGTGACAGAGATGCTCTGGATGGCGTGCCTCTGTGAGGCAGTAATGCCTTAGCAAGGCCTTGTAGTGTAACTGGAAGCTCGTCAGAAGAGGAGGAAGATGAAGGGTAGAAGAGCAAAAGGCAAAGCTGAGGGGTACAGCAATGCTGATGTGAAAGAATGTGAAATGGGATTAGACAACTCCTGAGTGTCTAGGGAGTCATGGAATGAGGGGAAGTGTTTGGGAGTAAGGTTTGAATGGCCAACATAAGCTGGCTTCTGCAGCTCTAGCAGGCAGAAAAGGGAAAGACCTGAATCCAGGGATGGTCTGAATGCACAAGTTGTTCAGTGGGAGAAAAATGGGCCCTCCTCTCCTGTGCAGTTTGCTGTCTCTTAAAGCAGGCTTGAGGGACAGCTATGGCAGTAGTTCTAGGGTGGAGGCTCAGATCAGAGAACAGGATGGAGAAAAAACTCACTTTTGGACTAGAACCTCAGCCCTGAGGCGCCCCAAGCCATGTGAAACCTTCAACATGAGCTGTTGGTAACCTTGGCCTCTATTTTCAGACCACACCTTGACCCTGGAATAGGCCACACAGCAAACATAGGCCCTTATTCTTGAAATTTCTTAGTTTTGTGAATATTGAACAATCGTGGTACCCCTCAGGAATTTACTATCTATGTCAATGCAGAGGATCCGCCTTGCTGAGGACATTCACGTCTGGCAGCAGCCAGTCCCGAGCAGAAGCACGCCTCCCTCATACACTGTGTGGAGAGACTTCCAGGTCAGTGCGGTGGGCACTGCTTGGGGGACTTTTTTAACCTGAACTTCCTTTTCCAGAGGCTCTCCACTTATGAGTGGTAGAGGTGTGGCTGCAGCCCTAGCCTGAACACTCACCTCCATGATCCTGCTTGAGCTTGAGGCACAGAGCTTGGCAATATTTCTTTCATTCGGCTGTAAAAAAGGATTATCTGCACGCACCCACAGCATGTGGTTTACAGAAATGGCCACTAGGGGGCACTGAAGGTGACTATAAAGAGAGCTCCACACAGCTTCCTCAACTTTTTAACGTTTTGACAATGCAGCTTCCATAACAATAATAATAAAGCTGTTTTTGTTCTGTTTTTCCTAAAAATTACTCTAATCACCAGTCACTTTAATGAAGTTTTCAAAAAAATTTTTTAAAAGCAGTGTTGTTTTTAGCTTTGAGCTGAGTTTATGATGATGTGTTACAGTGTAGAATTTTTCTATAGGCTTTCCTTAGTTGTAATCTTAAGGAAAATAGAAGACTTTGCCTTCTACCAGTCAGTTCTGACAGAATATGTGCACAGTATATTTTACTTCATAGTTTTCAAAATTGTGACATTTTAGAAAAACTTACTAAAAATGTTTCAAATGCCAACAGGGTCACCGACGGTGGTCGGGTTTCAGCAGAGTTCCCAGATTAGACAGCCCACGAAGCAGAATTAGCCATCCACTCCTGAAAGAGCAGGCCTCTGAAAACACTATGAACAATAGAGGAAGATAGTCTTAGAGATAGAGCCCAGATTGGAAGCCACCCAAAATGAGGAGAAACAGCTTCAAGCATCCTTTCCTAATTGGAAAGGGGAATGTGCAAAGAATGAACAGCAGGAAAATTGGAAGTTGCCAGAAATGAAATAAAACTCCTTAAGATTGACCTTCTAGGCAATTTGGAATTAGACAATCATGACTTAATATCCAGGAATGAAAAACTGAGGAAGAATGATGATGTATTCATAGTTAAAAAGACAATTTCAAGATCTGTCCTAAAGTATGCAATGTTGTGCTAGGTTACTATCCATCGACATGCAAGAAAGACCTGTTAATACAACTTCTATTTAACTATATTCAACAACAACTAAAGCCAGAGAGGAGGATGTGAGGATTTTCATCAACTTTTGCAGTCTGAAATGGACCAAATTTGCAATCAGGATACAATAATAATTATTGGTGATTGTAATGCAAAAGTTGGAAACAATCGGAAAGGAATGGTAGTCAGAAAGTATGGACTTAGTGACAGAAATGAGATTGGACATTGAATGACTGAATTTTGTATGTTCAATGACTTATTCATCACAAATACCTTTTAAAAAAACTCAGAAAACATCTTTACACATGGTCCTCACCTAATAGATTGCACAGGCATGATTTTGACCACATCTGTGGAAAGAATTACTGGAGAAGGTCAGTATCCACAGTCAAAAGTAAGTCAGGTGCTCACTGTGGAACACACCATAAATCACTCATATGCAAGTTCAATCTGAAAATGCAGATAATTAAAGTCCACAAAACCCAAAATATGACCTTGAGTCTATCTCATCTAAGTTTAAAAATCATCTCCAGAATAGGTTTGAGGCATTGAACACCACTGATTGAAGACAAGATGAGGTATGTAATGACATCAAAGATTCATCAATGAAGACAGCAAAAGGTTATTACAAAGACAGAAGAGGAAAAAAAGACCAAAATGGATGTCAGAAAAGACACTGAACATTGCACTAGAGCATCAAGAAGCCAGAACAAAGGGAAGAAATGCCAAAGCAAAAAATATAAACAGAAGACTTCAAAGGGTAGCTTGAGAAGACAAAGTTAAAAAGAATGTGAAAAGAGCTGGAGTTACGAGAATAAAAAAGAAGAATTCACTTGGCACTTCTAAATTCAAAAGAACTGCCAAACAAATTCAAGCCTAGAGTTGCAATACTGAAGGATGTTATGTACAACATTTTGAATGATCTAGAAAGCATCAAAAGAAAAATGGAGAGAATACAGAGAATCATTGTACCAAAAAGAGCTGGTTGACACTGAAAAATTTCAAAAAATATCAGATGAACAGGAGGCAATGGAAATTAACAAAGAAGTTCAAACTGCACTGAAGGTATTGACCAAAAATAAGGCCGTAGGAATTGGTGGAATTCCAACTGACATGTTTCAACTAACAGATGAAGACAGATGAAGAGTTGGACGTGTTCCCTAGGGCATACCCGGAAATCTAGAGGATAGTTGCTTGCCTAACTGACTGGAAGAGATCCATATTTGTTCCAATTCCTGTGAAAGGTGATCTAGCAGAATATGGAAATGATTGAACAATAATTGTTGTTTATAGAATTGTTATGAATCATGCTTGCCAAGATGACACCTAACAACAACTATTTGTGTATGTGTATGTATATATTTTATGTGTGTATGTTTTTACATGGCTGGGGCCTGGAGCCTTCACCATGGGAATTTGGCTGCTCGCTTGCATCTTGATGGCAGTCCTGATTCACACGTAAGGGAAGTTTTTGGGGTCGTGTTTGCTCATCTGCTTTTTCCCCCCAAGAACAGGTGTCCTTGAGCCTTTTCCTAGGGTGGAGGTCGGCTCAAAGGTGTGTATTACTTTTTAAATGAATATTCCTTAAATGATACAGCAATATTTTGTCCGTTTGCTGAACTGAACAACTTAGTGTTGCTGTGATGCTGCACACTATTCCACAGTCTTGTCAAATACCATAATGGCTACCCATTATGTACAATGTTTGGATAAGCTTCCAGGTTGATTTATGCTGGGAAGTGGAATGGCATCCACTTCCTAAACTAGATGCCTCTGGAAACTCTACAAACTCTCTAAACTCTACAAACCCTCTAAACTATAAATGTACAGAAATGATGTTAGTTATAGAACAGAGTTCAGGTCTTTTGTGAAAAACTTACTCAACTTGTCATATTCAACTTGGTGAGACTTAACCACTGCAAAATGAAACTAGTGCTTTTGTATCTGGAGGAATACTCTCCCACTTTGTACATCACTCTTTGTCAATGTGCAGTATGAAATAACCGGGATTTTCTGTGATGCTGAACCTTTTACCACTGCGGTATCATATACTAGAATGCTTTCCCAATGTGGACAGTGTTTGATGGAACTCACAATTGTAAAACAGGTTTGGAAACAGGAATGGCACCCACTTCCTAAATCACATGCCTACGGAAATTTTATGAATTTGGAGAAATGACGGTAGTTATGGAAAGTCAGTAGGTCTTTTGTTCATAGAGTCGCTATGAGTTGTGCTCTACTCTACAGCAATCAACAACAACATAGTTTTACATATTTTGATTCGTTAGTTGTGTGCCACTGAGTTGGAACCAACTTATAGCTGAATTTCCATTGGATTTTCAGAAACTTAATCTCATGGGAGATCGCTCATCCTTCTCCCATGGAGCAACTGGTGGATTTGAACCATGTGCCTTTGGGATTGCAATGCAGCTTCTTACCACTAGGCCACAAGAGTGCTTGGTGGGGGGGTACTGTAGAGTTGGAACCCACCCATAGCTGACCCTCTGGTGGGTTTACAGAGGCAATTCATTGCACAGGAAGCGATTGCTCATCTTTTTCCTGCACAGCAGCTGGTGGCCTCAAACTGTGTGCCTTTGGGATTCCAAGTTTGTTTTAATTGGGAAGCTCCACCAAACACTGTCCACAATGGGTAACCATTATAGCATTTGACACATCGGTGTCACAATACCTCTGTATAGCAAACGCACAGATCAGTGCTATACCACTTAGGAGGAGGCCAAATCACATAATCTCACACCCATTAGTGAACCTAATCCTCAACAAAACCAGCAAACAAGCCTCTATAGAATCCAGCTGCTGCAGAAGACTTCCAAACTGGATTCCAGCCCCAGCATAATATTATAAATGTATGTGTGGGAGCACTGATGGCTCAGTGGTGAGGAGTTGTGCTGTCAAACCAAGGGATGAGGTTCCTAGCCACCACTTGCTCCCAGGAAGGAAGATGGGAAGTCTCCTTCTGTGCAATTTATTGCCTCTGAAAATCCACTGCAGGGTCAGTTATGAGTTGGTTCCAATTTGATATTACATAACCACTAGAATATGTACATAGGAATTTATAGATAATGCTTCAGTGTATGTACATACATACATATAGGGAACCCTGGTAGTACAACCATTAAGAGCTCAGATGCTAAACTGAAATGTTGGCACTTCAAACTTACCTAGAAGCCTTGCAGGGGAAAAGTCAAGTCCTGGCGATCTGATCCTATAAAAATTACAGCCTATTAGAACATCTAGTTGGAATATGATAGCTTTTCATTTTTGACCCATGTATTTTAACTTGTTAGTTAAAATTTTTCTTCTAAGCTCCAACAGTTCCATGTTAAAATGATGCACCTCCAACGATATGAACCTGTATCCCTAAGCACAATTGACAGCAGTGCATCTCAATGCCAAAATCTATAATCACAATAGTCTACGTGTTTCCTATTGCCAAAGGAGTTCTTTAGAGTAGTGAGAGAAGATCTTCACCCTGAGACCTACAACATCCTTTTCCAGCAGGAAATAGCTAAGAGAATGCCCCAACACCTTTCCTGATGAATCAGGGTGAAATCAGGGGGGAGTGACAGGGAATGAATGGCAAAGTACAGGCTGACAAAGGAGATCAATCAGAACTGGCTTTGACAAAGACTGGCAATATAACAACAGAAACTAACCCTCAAGGAATGTGCTATATGACAACAAAACCATACTCTCAAGGAACGTGGCAAAACAACACTCAAGGAAATAAATGAGGTGGCCAAAGTTACCATATCCATTAGGAGGAATGCACCATCAGCTATTCAAACCCCACTCCCTGCTAAAAGAAGATATATAAACCTTTTTGTAAGATAAAAAATGGTGTCAGTCTGTTCCAACACGTTCATAGTTTGTTATGAACGTCTAATAAACTTCAGTTTCTTTTTCTTGCTAAAAGAAATATAAAAAAACTACAGCCTAGAAAGCTTCTGTGGCAGTTTACTGTCATACAAGGTCACTCTGAGTTGAAACTGAATCTACAGAACCAAGATATATTGTTGGCTGTATAAACATTCAGAGTAGGCCTAGCTCAAAGTTCCTCACCAGGACATGGTAGATGCCATCATCCTGGTTATCATCCTTGGTCTACAGACTAAGGTGTGCCTGATATAATTGATGATCTTCACAGTTACTTGCTATGCATCAGAGAGCTGGACAATGACTAATGTTGATAGAAGAAGGATGGATGCCTTTGAGTTGTGGTGATAGAGAAGAGTATTGAACATACCATGAACTGCTAAGAGAACAGTTTGTCCTGGAGAATGTGAAACCAAGATCTTCTTTGGAGACAAGGATTTTGACGTTTTGTCTAACATACTTTGGGCATATTGCCAGGAGGGATTAGACCTTGGAGAAGGATATCATGCTTGAAAGAAAGAAGGGACAGGGCAACAGAGGAGACCTTGGATGAGAGGGATTGACAAAGTGATGGGGAAATTAGGGTAGGTGTGTTGGAGACCATGAGACTGGCTCAGGACAGAACAGGGTTCAGAGCTATTGTGCATAAGGTCATCATGAGTCACTGGCAACTTAACAGCACATAACAACAACAACCTGGTAATCACCATCATCTTCATCATCACATTTTATCATATTTCTCTGACCAGATGCATCCCCAGTTCTCTCCTTAAAGTAGTCTGTTGTGTACTGTAGAGTCTGAACCGACCCATAGCTGACCCTCTGGCGGGTTTTCAGAGGCAGTCAATTGCAGAGGAGGAGATTGCCCATTCTTTTCCTGCAGAAAATAGACTCTTTTTTTGTTCGTTTGTTTGTTTTTTGATTCTTTTTCTTGTTGACTCTTTAGACTCTTGTTGTTGTTAAGTGCTGTCAAGTTGTAGGCGACTCATAGAGACCCTATGAACAAAAGTCCTGGACACCTGTGTGACTTTCGTCCTTTCTCCAGGTTCATAGGGTTTCCAGAGGCAAGCTATTTACGGAAGTGGATGCCACTCCTGCTTCCAAGCTTGTTTTACTCAAGGAGCTCCACCAAACACTGTCCACAAGGGGAAACCATTCTCACACTTGATTCATCAGTGTCACAGTGTTCGGCTTCACAGGAACCACGAGTTACCTCTGTATAGCAAGTGGACACACCAGGGTTACACGACCTAGAAGAATGTTTCACCAAAAACAATTAAAGGCAGGCCTGAGGGCATTAAACTAGGTGTTGTGAGCATCTTCTAATTAGCACATTAGGTCTCTGCGCCTGATATAGCATCTTCTGATGAGCACATTAAGTTTCTGAGCATTTTGAGGTAAATCTTTAACATTCTTACTCTTCACAACTTGCCCTTTTGGCCACCACAAACAAAAACATCATGACACAAAAAAACTTATCTTATTTTCACAGAACTTGTTCTTCTAGCCAAAGTTAACACAACAAACACAATCATCAGGACACAGCAAATTTATATTCCTCTCTTTCCATAATTTTAGCTACTTTATACTCTTAATATGTTTTAACAAACAGACACACATTCTTAACATAGCCCAAAGCTGACCTTCTTAATCTGAGCTATCTCAGGGGGAAATACTTTGATTCAGCAAATGATATAAACTGGAAATCAAAACAGAAAAATAGGAAAGTTTGAGATTCAGAGCAAATATAACAGTAATTCAGATAAAGTTTAAAACTGTTAAAGTTTTCTTCCCTACTCACTGAAAAGGTCCTCTTAATACAACATCAGAAGTCTTGTGGTCTGTGTTTTTCTTTTAACTTGTGGCCACATTTCTCCAGTATCTACCTTCATCTTCTTTTGTGCCAATCATCAAATCTCTTGCCTCTTTTCCATAAAGACACTTGTTTTGGAATTTAAGACTTGTCAAGATTTGGGGGGGAGAGTTGGGAGGAGAGAAAATGCAACAATGAATAAATGGAAACCCAAAGTCTCTGTAAACTTTCATTCACATTAATAATAAATTTAAAAAACAAAACAAAACAACTTGTCAAGATAATCCAGGGTAATTTCATCATCTCAAGATCTTAAATTTTGCAAGAAGGTGCACTGCAATCCCCGAGGTGTGCGGTTCAAATCCATCAGATGCCTTGCTGGAGAAGGAGGAACAATCTCCTTCTGTACCAGTCAAATCTGATTTGATGGTGTACACACACATCATCATCATCATCATCATCATCATAGTAAAACAATTTAAAAAAGATCTTAAATTTTATTATTGTACTTGTAAAAATTCTTTTTCAAAACAAGTAACATTCCAGGGATTACGATCTGATTAATTCTATTACTAATATTTTAGCAATATTAAATCACCTGGTTTAATCCTGTGATGCTTATCTTTTCCATATATTTGGGTGTTTAATTATTTCAGCAATATTTTGTGTTTTTTTATAAGTTTTGTATTTCAGATATTCATTCACTTACTCATTGCTGTCAAGTCAGAGCCAACTTGTAGCTGATGCACCAGTGGATTTTTGGAAGCTGCAAATCTCATGGGTGGAAACAGCTCATTATTCTCCTTTAGAGCTGTTGGTAGATTCGAGCTGTGTAACCTTTGTTTCAGTAGTGCAGCACCCTATGAACTCCACCACCAGAACTTCCTACTTCATATATATGTCATTGACTCCAAGTATTACTATTAATTTCTACTTGTCTGCCTACTTCATGTTGACCTCCAGTAAAACAGAACCAGATGCTCCTTTGTCCTGGGCCAATCACATCAAAGATTGCCAATTGGACCTTTTTAAATGACTTAACTTAAAACTCAGAGACTTGTTAATGAAAAGCGAGAAATGTGTTTCCAAAATGAGATCGCTAAAAATATAATTAGTTCCATAGCCACTGGTGAGAGTCAGCGCCCAGAGCCATCAGGGGCTTTAAGCTCGTTGCCCACTGCTGTGGTGTGGACAGCTGAAA
>NW_006399775.1:15260364-15261035 GCF_000299155.1 Elephantulus edwardii
TGAATAATATTGCATGAGTTTCTTGTTTTTCAATGCAGTATAGTATTCCATTGTGTGAATATACCACAGCTCCTCTATCCATTCATTTTTTGATGAGCACTTAGGTTGTTTCCAACTCCTTGCTACTGTGAACAAAGCTGCGATTAACATGGGTGTGCATATATCTGCTTGGGTAGCAGTTATGGTCTCTTTAAGGTATATTCCCAGCGGTGGAATTGCTGGGTCAAATGGTATATCTCTGTTGGCAACTTTTTGAGAAAGCACCACACTGCCTTCCACAGTGGTTGCACTTCCACCAACAGTGAATAAGGGTTCCAGTTTCTCCACAACCTTGCCAGCATTTGTTGCTTGTTGATCTGTTAAATTTTGTCCTTTTTAGTCGGGTGAGATGATATCTCATAGTTGTTTTGATTTGCATCCCTCTTAGAGCTAGGGATTTTGAACATTTCTTCATGTGCTTGTTGGCCATCTTGGTCTTTTTTGATGAAGTGTCTGTTCATATCCTGTGCCCATTTTTCAATTGGATTATTTACCTTTATGTTGTTGTGGTTATAAATTTTTTCTCCTTTTTTTATGGGGAAAAACATATTGGGGGTACAAGGAGGTGAGGGTTGGGGGCAGAAGGGTGAGGATGGGCCAGGATGCAGTTGAAGAGCTGCACAGTTTGGTCG
>NW_006399775.1:15262200-15286581 GCF_000299155.1 Elephantulus edwardii
CAGTCATCAACTGTTTAAGTGTTCAATTATCAATAAGCCGAAGTCTGTGGAAGGCCATAATGGCCCTGCTTTAAGTGGTTCACTGCTCCCGCAGCTCACCATGCTGTCTCTGCCTCCGCTGCCATCTTGGATCTCCTAAATTTTTTTATCAGCAGACAAACATATCTTGAGTTTAGAAAAGAATTCTCAATTGCTTCATGCTAATACAAAAGTTGGATAGTGAAGAATAAATGCAGAAGAATTACATAGAATATTGAATACTGGGAAAGACTATTGACTATATCACAGGTTATCTAAAGAGCCCCAAACCATAAAGATTGTAAGAGACAAAATAGGAGCAAGCTTAGAAGGCTTGCCCGGCATATTAAAAAGGCTGACAAATACAGCCAGAAAGAAACAAGCAGAAGAGGATAAAAATGATAAAATGGGACCTTTTGAAGATCAAATCCCTGGGCACATCAAAAAGTTTTCCAACAGAGTGAAAAGAAAACCTACTGTGGGAAAAAAATTTTAGAAATACCGTGTTAGACAAGAGTATCATAACAAAAGTTTACAGAATATTACAGAGCCTCCACAAGAAAAAGACTGATAACCCAATTACAAAACAGCCAGAGAGATGGCAAGACTTTTCACAGAGGAAGACTTTTGGATGGCCAACCAACATAGGAAGAAATACTCAAAATCACTAGCAATAAGAGAGATGCAAATAAAAACCACAATGAGATACCATCTCACTCCAGTAGCAGTGGCAAAGTTTAATAGACAGCAAATAATAAATGTTGGGAGAGGATGTGGAGAGATAGGAACTCTTATACACTCTTGGTGGGATTGTAAAATGGTACAACTGCTATGGAAGGCAGTTTGGCTTTTCCTAAAAAAGCCAAACATAAAAATTCCATATGACCCAATTATTCCAGTGCTTGGAATATACGCCAAGAAAATCAGAACTGAGACACAAATGGAAATTTGTACACCAATGTTCATAGCAGCATTATTCGCCACTGCAAGAATGTGGAAAAAGCCCAAATGTCAACCACAAACAAATAGATTGTGAAATAGTGGCATTGTGGTACATTCATACAATGGAATAGTACTGAGTATGGAGGAGCAATTATTTTGAAAATTACTACTTAACTTTGAAGGGACCGGAGAGCATTATGCTAAGTGAAGTAACTCAGTCCCATAAGGACAAATACTGTCTAAGACCATTATTGTTGGTAAGATGATCCCAGAAGGGTAAGCGTGGAAGAGTGAGCATGGTCCTGGGAGAAATTACACAGTCACACAATTTGATGATTGGGGGAGGGATGGGTAGAGGAAATGGAAAAGATCTGGTGGGGATCTGGAAAGAGATGGCAAATCACTTTTTTTAGTGTTGACTAATTTTATAAAATATAATGAATGGAGTGAGTGTATGAAACACAGTGTGAATGAAGATAGTGTGAAAAACAATGTATGTGAACTTTGTTAGTAAACTGGTATAAAATAAAAATTTATTAAAAAAATGATTAGTATGGATTTCACCTCAACATAAAGCAAAAGTCCTCACAATCAGAATAAAACAGCTATCAGATAAATGGAGAAAAGATTGAAGTTTTCAAGGATTAAATTTTACTTAGATTCATAATGAATATCCATGGAATCAGTAGTCACAAAATCAAATGTTATATTGCTTTGGGAAAATCTGCTGCAAAGGAAGTTTTTATTGTGCTAAAGAGCCAGAATGTCTTTCTGTGCAGACAAAAGTGTGCCTGATGTAAACCATGGAATTTTCCATTGCTTCATATTCAAGTGAATGTGGGCCAAGGAATAAAGAAGACTAAAGAATTTGATACTTTGAATTGCTGTGCTGAATATACCTTGGGCTTCCATCAGAATAAACAGATCTGTCCTGGAATAAGTACAGCTACCATGCTCCTTATAAGCATGTATTGTGAGAATTGGTCTCATATACTCTGGGCATTTTATCAGTTTGGTTCAGTCTCTGAAGGAAGACATGATGCTTAGAAATGTATAGAGTCAGTGGAAAAAAAGGTCCTTAATGAGACGGACTCAAAACATGACTGCAGCAATGTGTTTGAGAAAAGCAGAGATTATATAGATGCTGCAGGAATGGGCAGGGATTCGTTCTGTAAGAAGCAGGGATGCTGTCAGTTAGATATAACTCAACAGCATCTAACAACAGCAATATTGTAAGGCTCAAAGATGAGCTATAAAGTTGTGTTTAGTTCCGGGTTCAAAGGGTTACTGAGGGCTATAGTCTCAGGAATTCCAGCAGTCTCTGTGAGACCAGTCAGCATGGTCATATTTGTGATATTGTTGTTGCTTCACATTTTCCTTCCACTCTGTTCAGGATTCTCTACTGTCTTCTATTTTAGAGCAGTTAGCACCACCCAGTTCTAGTCTCAGAGAATAGGAGCTGAAGTTCACACAGTCCTTTGGATTAATTGTTTCTATAAGTCTTTGATTTTTATTTACTCTTATTTATTCCAGAAAGGGAGAGAGCAATAGTTGCAACTTTGATGGTCTCTGGCAAGCTTTTGAGACCTGAGGCTACTTGCCAAGTAAGCTGTGGAACATTGTTTTCTTACACTACATTATGCAATTGACTTTGATGTCCTCTGAGGGTCCAATTCTGAGGTTTTAGGACCAGCAATTCATTTCTTCAAGGTGTTTGGTTATGATGAAGATGTTTACTCAGAGAACTCTGTGAATATTTACTGAAGAAAGTTATAAAGTTGCTAGTATTAAGAGCTTATTCCCCACCCCAAAAGTGGAAGCAGTGATTCTGAGCCTCTCTTTAGGCTTCTTTTCTTAGCTACCTGAATGGTAGCTCCCCAAAAGACGTGTTCATGTTCTAAGCCTCAGACCTTGTGATGTGACTTGGAAAAATGACCTTTGATAATATAATTAAAGGTCTTGACAGGAGACCATGCTGGATAGGCGCTGAATTCAATGTCAGTATCCTTGTGACGGGGGAAAGGGGAGAGCAGGGTCCTGCACTATCTTCAAGTTTGTTGGTGTGTTTGAGTCCACTGTTGTGGCTCTTATGGGTTTCGCCATCTTACTGAGGGAATCTATTGTTTTTGCTGACTCTCTTCTTTATTAAACACAAATTCTTTTCCTAGAAATTGGTCTTTCCTGATAATGTGTGCAAAGCAAGCAAATAGGAGTCTTGCCATCCTCACTTCTAAGGAATATTCTAGTTGCCTTTCTTCCAAGGGATATATATTCTAGTTGTATTTCCTCTGATTTGCTGTGTCTTTTGGAAGTCCATGGTTTATTCAATATTCTTCATCAATACCACAGTTGAATCTGTTGTTTCCTTTTTACTAACTTTCCCAAGTATATACAACTGAAAAGACCATTGGCTTAGGTGTACCTTGGTGATCACAGCTATACCTTTGCTTTTAAAAACTACAGTGGTCCTTTGCAACAGATCTGTCAAAAGACGAATTGGATTGGGGAAATCTACTGCCCGGGACCTTGCCAGAGTACTGAAGAGCAATGATGCCAGTATGGAGACTAAGGTGCACCTGATCCAGGCTGTGGTGTTCTTATTACTTGCTATGTATCAGGTATGCATAGAAATGAGATTGATTACATCTGCGGAAAAAAACACTGGAAAAGCTCAATATCAGCTGTGAAAACTAGGTCAGGAGCTGATTGTGGAACAGACCACCAACTACTCATATGCAAGTTCAAGCTGAAGCTGAGGAAAATTAAACCAAATCCACAGGAGCCAAAAATGACTTTGATTTCATCCCACCTGAATTTCAGAATCATCTCAGGAACAGGTTTGAGGCCTTGAACACTAATGAGCAAAGACCAGATGAGTTGTGGGAGGAGGAAGAAAAGACCAAAATGGATGTCAGAAGAAACTCTGAAGATTGCACTGGAGCGTAGAGAAGCCAAAGCACAGGAAGAATTCAAGATACTAAAGAGCTGAACAGAAGATTCCAAAGGGCAGCACGGAATGACAAAGAAAATATTACAATGAAATGTGCGAGGAGCTAGAGTCGGAAAATCAAAATGGCCGGACTCGTTCAGCATTTCTTAAGCTAAAGGAACGGAAGAACAAATTCAAATCTAGAGTTGCTATAATCAAGGATGCTTTAGACAGAATATTAAATGATCCAGGAAGTATTAAAAGAAGATGGAAAGAATATACTGAGTCATTGTATAGAAAGGAATTGGCAGACACAGAAGAATTTAATGAAATAACATTTGAGCAAGAGCCTATGGTGATGAAGGAAGAAGTTCAAGCTGCTTTGAAGGAAATGGCAAAAAATAAGGCCCCAGGAATAGATGGTATACCAACTGACATATTTCAGCTAACAGATGCTGCCCTGGATGTACTCACCAAGTTGTGCCAAGAAATCTGGAGAACAACCACTTGGCCAACTGACTGGAAGAGATGTATATTTGGTAGGAGAATTGAGTAATTTGAGTTGTGGTGATGAAGAAGAGTATTGAATATACCACAGACTACTTGGAGGACAGACAGGTTTATCCTGGAGAGGGTGAAAACAGGCTGCTCTTTGGAGTCAAAGATTCTGAAGCTCCATCGCACATACTTTGGACTTGTTTCAAGGAGGGACCCATCCTTGGAGAGGTTCATCATGCTTGAGAAGGTGAAGGTACAGCGCAGGAGAGAAGTCCTTGGATGAGATGGATTGACTCAGTGACTGGGATAATGGGTATGGGTGTGTCAGAGATAATGAGGTTGGGTCAGGACAGAGCAGAGTTCAGAGATGTTGTACATAGGGTGGCTAAGAGTTGCAAATGACTTGATGGAACTAACAACAACAATATATGACATTATGCTTTTATAAAACATTTTAAGTGAAACTCCTGCCAGATCAATCTCCAAACTAAGGGTCCTTCATCCCACAAGCAAGAATGACAGAGAGACCAAACTTGCCACACAAAAAGAAAGCATTTATTTAAAGAAAGAGTAACTTTGGGCAGGGTAGTTACCATGTTACCACCTAGAAGGTGCTATTTCACCACAGGCCACTCCCTGGATTTTCTAGTAATTGACCTTCATACTTGAAGGATTAACTTCTCTCTCACAATCATTTTAACTACTCATGAAAATGTGTAAAGTACTTCATGCCTTCATTTCTCTCCATTTCAGAAAGCGAATTTTTAATTTGACCATCTCTATTAAATTAGTACTTAGGAGACATGTATGCTCCTTTTTCTAAAGAATACTCCGTTTCAATTGGAACTTTAAGTGTCTACATCCATAAGCAAACTCTAGTCCAGAGTAAACCTCCAGATTGAACCCATTTATACTAGTTCCTAAGTGTAGTGTCTGGTTGGGTTCTGGTCAGCTCATCCCTAGCTATGGGCACCAGCTGTAAACTGCTCCACACATCTTCCTGAATTTCAGACCAGCTGGCACTTTTACTCTTTGCAGAAATCCTCATGACTTCTTAGACATTATACCAATAACCAGTCTTCCATAGCGCGTGTGTATGCTAAGTCAATGTATGATAATAGAAATGCCCAAACTCATCCCATCTCTTCATTACTTAGTCCTCCCTCTCCCACTCACGTAAGAGACCCAGGTGCTCACCATGAGCACGCATCTCAGGCTGCACAATTACCACCTCCTTTAACTTCTGGCCTTGTAAAGGTACTCTTGAGGGGCACTGGCTTTACTCATCCCAGCACCCTGGAAGATAGCATGCTCCAATCTGAAATATCTTCTCCATTGTGCTTTCAAGATTGCTGCATTTCACTAGGGCAAACTCCTTTTAAGCATATCCAATTAAGTACTGGCCAAAGGTAGAATCATATTGCGAATCAGTAGTAATTTCTAGCACATATTTTATATCACTGCATATAAGAAACATTCAATATCTATGAAATACATTCAGATAAATACACAAACCATAAGACATAACACTTTGAGAAATAACAAAAGTAACCATCTTAGTTGTGCTTTCCACATTTCTAGTTTCTTCTTCTCATAAGGCTCTATAGTTCTTCATCACTTCTGCTGCTGCCGCCACCGCCATCACCACTGCTGCTAGTCTCAGTCCCTGTCCGTCTCAGGCAGGAATCCCCAGCCCAGCTGGATGTGCTTCTTCTCCATTCTTAATGAAAACAAGATTCCTGTCTTCTGTCTCTAGACTTGCAAGACTAGCCTCATTAGTAATAAAAAGGGAATCAGGTACGCATTGTCCGTTTCCAGGACTGAGGTTCCTAGGATACCAGGCATCAATTAAGGCAATACAGCGCTGGTTACAGGTCTTCCTTGTTCTACTAACTCCAGGCCACCCCACAACTGTTAAATGCTTGGTACTGCTGGGTACTTTATACATGTTGACTTACTTAAGCTCCTACAGCAACCCTATGACTCTTTTACAGATGGGAAAACAAAGCTAAGAGAAGGAAACTGACCTGCCAAGAGACATATAAGAAGCAGGTGGGAGCCAAGATACCAAATGTGCCTGATTCCTAAAATCTCGTGTTCTCTCTTCTAAATCGGTCCAGTGGATGAAAAATTCCGTTTAGAAAGGGGAAAAGGCAAATACAAAACCTGAAGAGTGATTTCTGTATCATTTATTAGAGAAGAAACTGGTACAAAAGCTCTCAGAATGTCTTAAACTTCAACAAAACAATTCATGATTATCTCAGTGTTCCACAAGTCACGGTCGGTTTGCTCTAGGAACTCACAGTACCTGTCTGAGTGTGTGCCTATTAAAAAACAACGCAATGCAGTCAAGCGCAGGAGTTGAAAGAGCTTTAGACTAAGGATTCTTGACTCACAGAGGAAGTTCTCACAGCGGATCAGAGAAACCTTTTGGAAGAAGCAGCCCTCCAGAACTGAGATCTGATGAATGAGTAAACATTTGCCAGAAAGGTAGGAGTAACAAAAGCTTTGGAGGGACAAGACAAGCCATGCGTAGAGGTTAAGTACACAGGCATACCTTGCGTCCGTAGTCGTAACGTACTAGTTAGTGGCATGTGAAGGGAGGCGTGGACTTGTTCGTGGAGGAGCTCATGGGACAACCGACAGGTCTTTGATCTCGTTGTATCCTGTGTGGTGCCTCGCTGTTGAACCAAAAGCATCCCTTTTCAACACCTGTACACTGACCAGTACATATCTGAACAGCCAGCTCCTATAGAATCTCCACCCGCCACTGGAAGCCTGTTACCATGGCAACTAGGTCAGGGCGGAAGTGGCTCCCAAGACCGACTCTCACTAATCAGGTGACTCGCCTGCCTTTCGCACGTGACACCGGAGCTCACACTCGCTCACTACCTAATCAGACTCCACCCCTCTTCCTTTCAGTAACAATTGACAGCGACCTAGAGCAATGATCCTTAAGGTCCCATCGGTAGGCTCCTCCCTCTGGTAATAAAGGAACCAATTAGATAGAGAACAGAAGAAGCAACGCCCCAGATTTCACCCCAGTTTGACAGACGCAATTTAGGCCATCCTCGGGTTTCTCCGCCCCCAGCCTAACCGGCCGGCGATGGATGACAATTTTGCCCAATAGTACGCCTGTTAGATGTTGTTTGTGCCCGCCCCCACAAGAGTTGAGCCAATCAGCATGCCAGGTCTCGGCGGGGCTGGTGGGGGTTGCACTGCGGTAATATGGCTCTTCCTTAGCCAGCGGCGGCGGCGGTGGTGTCCAGTTGTCGGGTAGAGCGGTCCTACCTTTCGGGTGGCGGGGTTTCTAGGCTGTAGAGACTCGGAGGGTCGTGGCTAGAAGGTGTTGGCGGATGCCGGAGGAGCGGCGACTCCGCCGCTTGGCGGCCCCTGGGTCAAGATGAGCGGCTCAGCGTCGGTCGGGGCCCCTATTCCTCCGCTACCCCCGGGCCCGGCCACCGCGCTGCCTCCCGGTTCTGGCGCGCGAGCTCTGCATGTGGAGCTGCCGTCTCAGCAGGTAAGCCCGCGGGATCGCGGCTGTCTGGCGAGAGTGGGAGAAGGCCGGATGAAGAGCCCCTGTGGCACCAGTCTGATCGCATGCAACCCCTGAGACCCAGAGCAGTGACTGAGGAGAACTTAGGAATGAGGAAGCTTGACAGGAGAGTTTCTAAGGGGAGGGCATTCAGTGATGGTGAGCCTCTCTTTGGAAGATCTCCGTGAGAAGAAATCCGGTTACTGGAGCTGGACAGAATAGGAAGGGACCCAGCTAAACTCCCTAGGGGATCCGGCCTGAGTCCGTCTTTCTCTTTTGAGAGCTGGGGATTCCCTTGCGTAGATCTGCCTCCTTACTGCTCCTGCGAAGAGACGTGGGGAAGCCCGGCTGCACCTTGGGAGACTGAGAAAGAGCTTTTCTTTTCTCTCCTCATCCTTCACACCACCCTTAGGAAGAAGCTAGTTGGCATTTAACTACGGCAGAGTATAAGCGTGTCTAGCATTTACTTTTACTCTCTATTTTGAATTTATACCCTCAGCTTTTCAAGAGAAATGTGTTTGGGACTTAGAGATTTTCTTCTTAATTCTCATAACCCACCAAGGAACGCATTTTAACAATTTGGGGAAATCTTTTTCTGCCCATTCTCTTCAATGAAAATTTGTAGAGCTAGTATTTGATGTATTTACTTGTGTCTTCTGTTATTTACCAAAGAATTTTAAAGGCATCTTGGGACCACCTTGTACTGGGATAGTAAAGAGGGAATGCTGAGTTTGGGAAGCTGATAAAAATCTTCTCTTTCTCACACGTGCATGAGAAGATTTTTTCTGCTCTTATCCCTTACCCTCGCTTTGTCAGAGTAGACTTTGTATTAAAGAATGGTAAAGAGAATCCTTTGAATCCCTTCTGTCTTCCTTTTTCCAAGAAGAGAACCAAAGAAAATCCGTCAGTTTCTGAGACTTTCTCGTGACTGAAATGTACAAGATCCTCAAACAGGGATGAGCTCTTTTAGATCACAGATTTCTGGGAGATTTTTATTATCTCCATTTTGTAGTTGAGGAAAGGGAGATTCACTTGTAAAATCACTTGTCCAAAGCTTTACAGTTAATCCTTGAGGGAACTGATTTTCTGAAAACCAGAAGTCTGACTCCCCAGCCGGTTAGGGGTTGTTTTGCTTGAAACGTGAGTAACCTTTTCTCGGCTACCTTAATACAGAACCATTCCTGTCTTCCTTCCTGGCCTGTGGTACTGAAGGAAGGATTCACATGGAAGAGAGTAGAGATTAGGGGAGAGGATGGGAAGGAAATGGATGGGTTTTGAATATGGGAAAGTAGAGGAGAGGGCAAAGGAAAATGAAGAGCTGGAGATAACAGCAGCAGTTCTGGCTGTTGAGTTGGTAGGTACCCTAGAATGAATTTTCAACTCATAGCTAACCCCAAGTGGCAGTGGAACTGCTCCGTAGGATTTTCTTTCTTATATACTTTATAGGAACAGATTTACAGGTCCTCTCCGTCATTGCCCATGGATGGGTTTGAACCATCAGCTTTTATGGTTAGCTCCTGGCCACTTAAACCATTCTGTCATTGAGTTAAGTGAGCCAGATTGTTTGCCGGAACAAGACTTTTTGTGTTATTTTGAGTTTCAGAAAAGGATGTAAAAATGTAGGATAATATGAGGCTTCTTGGTTTTGTGGTGCTATTAGAAAGGAATTTTGTGGAGAATTGTACATGCTGTGAGGTTGTAGGAGAGGATGGAAGCCTAACTAGGGAGACTGGTCTGTGGCATTGTTAATGTATTTTTTTTTTTTATACATGGGGCTATATTCTGAGGGATCATGAGAGAGGCACTACTTTGCATATCTGGAGAAATCTTAAGGAGTTGAGGATCAAGGGATTTAGTTTGGGGGGCTTTTTAGAACATGTGGAATTTGGAAAGGGAAAATATGGCTTATTTCATAGAGATTGTTCTCTGAAAACAGTTTACACTTTAACCATGGGGGAAGTAATCCCAGACAACCGTCCATGGAATAAGTGGCACTGCATTTGTTAGTGTTTGTCAGATATTTGGATGGTTGCCGAGGGGCTTAAATGTACAGCTGAGTGTTGTATCAGTGCTGAGTGTGGGATTTGAAGCTTTCCGGGGGTGTCATCCTTCTTGAGTTCTTGGAAGGCAGCCCACCTAACAACACTTTTGTTTTGGCAGTTGACATGAATCAAGTGTTCTGGGTGAAAATGCTCAGGTTTTTAGCATTAAAATATGTAACATTTAAAAAGTGAATGTTTTTGTCAGAGTATTATCTGTATACAATAAAGTCAGTGACCCTTAGTATACAGCTCGATGAGTTACCATAAGGAGAACTTGCTTATGTAATTACTACCCAGATTAAGAAATATGGAATGTATAACAATGAAAGAACTTTTTTCCCCAAAGAAAAAAAGCGAACTGAGGGGGAAGGGGGCAGGGAGGAAAATGTGCAACAATGAGTGAATGGAAATTCAAGTTCTTTATAAACTTTTATAAAATCTAAAAAGAAATATGGAATGATTAGCATCCTAGAAGGACCCTGTTATGCAACCTTCCAGCACCACCTCTATTTTTTTTCCTATTCTTGAAGTTTGTATACATCAAATCATACAAGATGTACTCTGAGAGTCATAGTTCATATGTGTATATAAAAATGTCTTTTTCTGGAATTCATTGTCCTTTTTTGCTATGGCTTTTGTGATTCTTCAAAGGTTTAGTTAAATGGGAAAATCAATTAACTTTCTTAAATAATATCCTGAAAATAGTATTAATTTAAAAGAGCACCGTATTAGTTGGCAAGATATCACTGTTCCTAAACATATTAAGCTTGTTGATTTGGGATTTTTAAGATAAAGTTGATCATCTCAAGGCATGGCCTCAGTTTTCCCTGGTGTACTTTTTAAGGAGGGTTTCTCAGTCATAGCACTCTTGGATAATTTCTTGTTGGAAAGGGGAGCTGCTATACTGTGTATTGATTATAAGATGTTAAGCTGAGTTCTTCAGTCAGTGTTTGAAGTACCTTGCCTTTTTTTTCAACTGAGTTGAAGAATTGTCATCCCTATCTGTTATATGTGTTTTCTGTTGCTGGACTATATAAAGAAGAATGTGGCATCAGGTTTGGAGGAAGATGCATCAACAATGTGTGTTATGCAATGACACAAACTTTCTTGCTGAAAGTGTAAAGGACTTGAAACAATTACTGCAGAAGAGAAAAGACTACAGCTTTCAGGATGGGCTACATCCCAACATCAAGACAACAGAATCCCCACCACTGGATCAGCATTGTGATAGATGGAGAAAAGACTGAAGTTGTCAATAGTTTCCTTTGTCTTGGATCCATAATCAATACCTGTGGTAACAGCAATCAAATAATTTTAAAAAAAAAGCAACGTTACACTGGGAAAATCGCTGTCATGGATCTCTCCCAAAGTGCTAAAGAGTAATGATGTCGATTTAAAGACTAAGGTGTGTTTGATCTAAGCCATGTCTTTTCAGTTACTCCTTATGCATCTGAGAGTTAGACAGTGACTAAGGATGATTGAAGAAGCATCTATGCTTTTGAGTTGCAATGTTTTTTTTTTTCTGGACTTCCAAAAGAACAAACAAGTCTATCTTGAAGGAAGTGCAACCAGAGAGCAAATAGAGGCAATGGTAAAATTTTATCTCACATACTTTGGGCATGTTGTCAGGAGGACACCAGTCTTTAGGAAAAGACGTCATGCTGGGAGAGGTGGAGGGTCAGAGAAAGACAGGAAGACCCTCAAGAAGATGGAATGATACAGTGACTGTACAGTGGGCTTACCATTAGATGGTATGGATGGTACAAGATAGGACAAGGTTCAGATCTGTTGTTCTTAGGGTCGCTATCAATTGTAGGCTGCTTGATGGCCCTTAACAACAACAAGGAGCTGTCCTCAATCTGCTCGATAACAGCAGCACTCCTCCCCTTCCCCTTCCAGTCCTGACGATCAGAAATGACTCGTCTTACGATCGGAAATGACTCTTGTTACTAGGTGCCTTCAAATCTACTCTGAATCATAGCAGTCCTGTGTACAGCAGAACGCAGAATGAAATCCTACCTCATCTTGTGCTATTGTTGTTTTTCAGTGCCACTGAGGTGAGTACCACTCATAGCAAACTTACGAACAACAGATCTGAGCCCTGTCATATCTTGCTCCAGTCTTACCATCCCTAACACACTTGATCCTATTGTTGTAGACACTTTTACAGTCCATCTTGTTGAGAGTTTTGTTACTTTCGTGACCTTCCACTTTCCCAAGCATGATGTTTCTTTCTAAGGAGGAGCATCTCCTAACAACATCAGTTCAGATCTGTTGTTTACTATGAGTGATGCTTGACTTAATGGCCTGACAACAACAGCATGTCCAAAGTACATGAGATGAAGCTTTGCCATCCTTGCTTCCAAGGACCACTCTGATTGTACTTTTTTCCAAGACACATGTGTCTTTTTCCTTTGGCGATTCACGGATAGTCAGCCCTCTTCTCTGATGCCACAACTCAGAGACATCAGTTCTTTTCCTGTCACCCCTATTCATTACCCAACCCTCAGATGCTTAGCAGGTGATTGGAAAGATTACGACTTGAATTACGCACAGTTTAGTCTTTGAACCACCCTCTTGTCCTGAAGACACTGCCAGATGTCCCTAAATGAAAAAAAAACAAAAAACAAAAAACAAAAACAAACCAAAAAAACCCCAAAATCCATTGCTGTCTTAATGGAACTTGACTGCCTCCAGTCTTCTGTGGAGTAACTAGTAGATTTGAACTGTCAAACTTTTGGTAAGCAACCCAACACATAACTCACTACATATATCATCAGGTCTCTTTTTAGAGTCCTTATTTTAAAGGAGATTTTCATTTTTAGATAGAAAGTGTCCCTGCTGGAATATGTTCATTTGTTCTGATCCTCATGAGGTCCTGTTGAATCTGAAAGTGTTAATGTGTAAGATACTAATTTAACATATCCCCTGCTGTCAAGTCCATTCTTACTCACACATGTCACCATTAATTCCAAAAAAGTATTGCCTTTCTCCCAGCTGTCTTCAGAAAAAGACTGTAGTTTGTGCTCATATAAAACAAAACTGATTTTGTTTGTGCTTCAATAAAGCCCACATAACTATGGATAAGACCTAACTTGTTCAGTCAACATATCAAAAAACTTTTTAGGGGAAATGGCATAATTGCCGAATCTTTATATATGTGAATGCTAGCGGTAGATAATTTCAGCTGTTGAATTGTGTCAAATGAGTTGCTGTTGTTGAGGTGGGTTGACATGGTGACTGCTGCAATGGGCTCTTGTATGTCAGGAAATGTAGGGATGGCACAGGATAGAACAGGGTTCAGATTTCTTTTATTATTATTATTTTTTTGTGTGTGCGTACCATCAAATCAGATCTGACTGGTATAGGAGGAGATTGTCCCTCCTTCTCCAGCAGAGCATTTGATATATTCGAACCGCGCATCTCTGAGATTGCAGTGCAGCTTCTTGCCACTAGGCCACCAGAGCTCCCGGTTCAGATCTTTTGTTCCTAGGATCACAATGAGTTGTACTCGAATCAGTGGCACTTAAAACAACTCAAATGAGACTACTATGTAATCTTTACCTTTTAGTTCTGAATAACTGTTTTTTTCTTACTGTAATTTTAATGAAAGTTTACAGAAAAGTTGAATTTTAATTGTGGCACATTTACCTCCCTCCCCCACCTTCCTGCTCCCCTAGTTCACTTTTTAAAAAAAAAACACTCGTTTGTTGTTGCACAATTTTTTCCCACCCCCTCTTTTTTTCCTCCCCCAGTCCACTTGCAATGCACCTCTTATTATGACTGTTTTTATAAATATAATAACTATTCTTTAAGCTTGGAATTGCCACTGACACATCTTGAAGCTGATTCTTTTTGCCTTTTAATTTTTAGCTGACGTTTCTAAGTAGTGAATATAAATTTGTCTGAAGATTAAATTCCTCCACACTCATAGATTTCATAATCTAGGTTGGGTTTGGTTTTTTTTTGTATGTGTTGTTTTTGTGTGTGTGTGGTTCTGGCATTTAATCCTTAAAAGCTTGAAAGCATTTCTTTCTTCTCTAGAAGTTTCCTTGATTGGTTAAAACCCAAGAACGTGTCTCTGGTACTTGGAGCTTTGGGGGCCTTTCCGTGATTGTGTAGGTACCCTTTTTGGGGATCACAGATTCCTTTAGGAATGCAATAAAAGCTGTGGACTCTTCCTTAGAAAGTACCCTTAAGTACATACACAGCTTTATTTTTAAAATTATACTTGTTTAT
The DNA here is from genome assembly GCF_000299155.1 of Elephantulus edwardii. Lineage (NCBI taxonomy): Eukaryota > Metazoa > Chordata > Mammalia > Macroscelidea > Macroscelididae > Elephantulus > Elephantulus edwardii. Next base: position 15,276,404 of record NW_006399775.1, read on the forward strand.
TTACAAAATTCCAATACACTATTTTCCAAACCAGAGTCTTCCAAGTACATACACAATTGTGCATACATATTTGGGTTTCCTGAAGTATAAATGGAAGAACCTCAGTTAAAGATTACTGTTGTTTCAGTCACCATTGAGGTGATTCTGACTCACTGTAACCTCATTTGTGCAGTGTTGTTGTTATATGTTGTTGAGTCAGGACTGACCCTCCAACAGCTTTTTTCATGGGCTTTTAGCTGCTTGGGAGTTGATTGCTCATCATTCTCCTGCACAGCAGCTGGTGGATTCAAACCACATGTCTTTGGATTGGCAGCAAAACTCCTTACCATTAGACCCCGAGAGCTCCTTTGTGCAGAGAAGAACTGCTCAATAGGATTCCAATTAGCTGCTCAATTGCAAACAAATTGCCAGGCCAGGCTCCTGAGGTTTCGCTGAATGCGTTTGAACTACCAGCCTTCTGGCCAACAGTTGTTTGCTTCACTGTTTGTGTCTTCTAGGGACTTCTGACCTGACTAGCTCTCTTTAAAAAGAAAGAAATACTTCAATTTATTTTTATTTCTTGGACAGCAAATACACACACGACACACACACACACACACACACACACACACGCACACACACGACACTTTGCGTAATAATGTTTCTTTGTGTTTAATTAATTAGTCACCAATTGATAGACTTTGGATCATACACTCTTTTTCTCTGTTACACTGTTTCAATAAGACTTAGATACAGGTATCTTTGCACCCTTTCATGTATAGTTCTATAGGGTAGAAATCAAAAGACAAATTGCATAGAGAAAGTCTGCTGTCAGTGACTTCTTCAGAATACTGAAGAGCAACAGTGTCAGTCTAGAGATTTAAGGTCCAAGCCATAGTCTTTACAATTACTTGTATTGTATTGAGATGTATTGACTCAGTGAATGGGTGTAAGCGGGTCAGAGACAATGAGATTGGCTGAAGATAGGGCAGGGTTCAGAGCTGTTTTACATAGGGTCCACTTGAGGTCACATAACAACAACTATAGGGTAGATTTTACACATGAATCATTCAGTCAAAAGATAGTTTTTAAAACAACAATCCCACCACAAAGTATAACAGGGTGTATAACTTTTTTTTTTTGGTGGTTTTTAAAATTTGTGTTGTTTAAATAGTTCTGTTTTATTATCTTTGCTTAATGTCTAGACTTTATGCAGAATGTTGGATCCCATTTACCCTGTAAGTGTGAATTTTTTGCAGAGGTTTAATTTATGTTTTTGTCTTTTTTTTTTTTTTAAATTTTTTCCTTTGGTTTAAGTTCTTGGTATTAACTTTATAATTATTTGATCATACTTTTCATTGATTGAGAAACGTTCTTTCTGGCCCCCCAATCCTCTTTAGCAGAGTGGCCTGTATTAGGGCCCTTGTGATGTGCTGTGGAGTTGGAACCAATTCATAGCTGACCCTCTCGTGGGTTTTCAGAGGCAGTGAATCATAGGGGAAGAGAGTGCCCATCCTCCTGTGGAGCAGCAGGTGGCTTTGAACCATGTGCCTTTGGTTTGGCAGTGAAGTGTCTTACCACTAGGGCTTTTTTTTTTTAGGCTGTGCGTTGCTTGGAAGGAGATTGCTCATCTCTTTTCATTGGAGTTGCTGGTAGATTCAGACCTTCAGAGGGGTGCTGCCTTCGAATAAACAGTACAACTCTCTGTGTTGTACACAGAGCTCCATGCTATTCACTTAAGTCTACATATATTAATATTTTTTTATTTTTACTTACTGTCCTTTTTGTCTTCCAGATTCCCATCTAGGATAGCCCATATATTAAATTGTTATGTCTCCTTAAACACCTCTTTCTGTTATTCTTTGTCGGACTGTCTTTATTTAAGTTGGCCTTGACAGGCTAGATATGTTGGAGGGTGCCTCTTTTGGGATTTGTCTAATGTTTTGCCTCAGATTGGATTGTGGGTTTTCAGGAGATAAACTAAAGAGGTAAAGTGTCATTTTTATCACATTTTATCAAGCGTCTCTATTATGAATTTATCCTTATTGGTGTTAACTTAGAGGCATCAGCATCTTAAAATCATCATTTTTATGTGACAAAATGTCATCCATAATATTGAAAGACCTTTTTGGTTGCCTTTTCGTTGTATGAAAATGTCTAGCTTCTCATTTGAAAGCAAAAACTATGTTCTTATTTAATGTTTAATATTTCTGTTCAAGGTTGCCATTCAGTGTGGCAAAAACAAATTCAGAAGTGAAACTGACTGGAAATAGAGCAAGAGCAGAATTGAAACTATTCAGTTTCGTCTGAAGTGTGAGGAAAGTGGAAAAAAAAAAGTTAAGTTTTTGTAATTTCTAAATATGTATTTTTTTATGAGTCGCAAGCGACTCGACGGCACATAACAACAAACAACATGTTTATTTTCACCTGTCAGAAATATGACTTCTGGAATGAAATATTTTTATTTTTAATGTACTAAATATGGATTAATGACAAGATGGAGGTGTTTTAGAAAACAGACAAAACTAAGAGGAGTTGAAACATTTTAGGTTTTATACTTTGTTTTAGGCTTAACAGCATGGGTAATATGTCAGATTCCATGAGTTAAATTTCTTATAATGCTTTATTTATTAGAAATTGCATTCTTAGATTTTTGGGGGTAAAGGAACACATACTCTCTGAAGTTCTTATCACAAAACTGTCTTCTCTTTCTGTCTTATTTGAAGATGGAAACTTGAGTTTTGAATCAGAGTTTTCTAGACACAAATCTGAAGTAAGTCCTCAGGAGCAACACTGTTTACCTCACTATAGACTTTATCTTTCTGTTGATTCTGGATCTCAGAGATTTATTTATTTTTTTCTTTTCAATCTCATAGATTTGTGAGGAGGTTTTGTTCTGGAGAAGATTGCTTATCCTTCTCCAGAGTAGCTGGTGGGAATGTCTATCTGTGTTTCATTGACTATGCAAAGCCATTTTTGACTGCATGGATCACAACATATTATGGCTAATCTTGAGAAGAATGGAAATCTCAGAACACTATATTGTGCTCATATAAAAACTAAACTTGGACCAGGAAGCAGTAGTCAGAACAGAGAGGGGAAGCACAGCATGGTTCAAAATCAGGAAAGGTGTATGCCAGGGATGCATTCTGTCTCCATACTTTTTCAGTCTATATCCAGAACAGATCTTCGAGGAGGGGCTCCATGAGGAGAAATGTGGCATTAGGATTGGAGGAAGACTCATCAACAACCTGCGTTGTGCAGATGACACACCTTGCTTGCTGAAACTAAGGAGGACCTTAGACATTTTCTGCAGAAGGTCAGAGACTAAAGTCGTCAATATGGATTGAAACTCAATCAAGAAAACAAAGATTCTCATCACTGGACCAACAGACAGCATCATGATAGAGAGGAGACTGAAATTGTTAATGATTTTAATTTACTTGTTTCCATGATCAACACTCTTAGCACCAGCAGTCAGGAAATCAAAAGACAAATTACATTGGGAAAAATCTGCTGTCCAATCTGGAGAAAACTCTCTAGAGTACTGAAGAGCAATGATGACAGTCTAGAGACTATCCATGATCTTACCAGTTACTTGCTGAACTTCAGAGAGCTGGACAGTGATTAAAGATGATAGAAAAAGAATCAGTACCACTAAGTTGTGCTGGAGAAGAGTATTGAACATACCATGGACTGCTAAGAGAACCAACAGGTCTGTCCTGAAGAGGGTGAAACTGAGCCGTTTGGAGGCAAGAATTTTGAAACTCTATCTCACATACTTTGGACATGTTGCCAGAAGAGTTCAGTCCTTGGAGAAGGATATCTTGCTTGGAAGGGTGGAGGGCCAGCACAAGAGAGGAAGACCCTTGGTGAGATGGATTGACTGTCACTGGTGTGCTGGAGACAGTGTAATTGGCTCAGGATAGGCCAGGGTTCAGAGCTGTTGAACATAAGGTTGCTATGAGTTGCAGATGACTTGGTGGTACATAACAACAACATATATCCTGGAAATGGTGCAGTCAGTGTTCCTTGGAGGTAAGCATGACCAAACTTCATCTTTCATACTTTGGACATGTAGCTTAGACAAGGCTACTTCTTGGAAAGGGACATCATACTGGAAAGATGGAGGGTCAGCAAAGGAGAAGACGACCCCCAATGGTATGGCTTAACACTGTATCTTCAGCAATGGGTTCTAATGTCTCAGAGATGATGAGGATGGCACAGGATAGGGCAGGTACCAAATGGTTGTTCATAGGGCTACTGTGAGGCACCTAACAACAACATGCATTGCCATCCCAGAGGCAGGAGGTTCGAATCCACCAGCTGCTCCAAGGGAGAAAGATGGGCAATTTCTTCTGGGCATTTTACAGCCTGTGAAAACCACTGGAGGGTCAGCTATGAGATTGGTTCTAACTTAACAACAACGTGAATTTAGTAGGTCCATATGGAGGGCCTCTCCGTTCCACCTTATGACAGAGGCGTGACCAGAAGCTGAGTCTCATAAAGTTTGCCACTGTGCTGGACTGGGTTGTGTGTGTTGAGAACATGTTGCTTAACTTATCTCTGTGGTTTTTATACTAAATCCCACAGCTTTGGGGGGATTTTAGGCCACAGTTAAAATGGGAGAGAAGGTGGTATTTTAAACTTCTCTTTATAGCAGTGCAGTCAGCCTGGCCCTCTAGGTGCCCACACTCCCTTTAATAATGTGAATGAAGTGAAACTTTGGAATGCCCCCTGCAGTTTAAGTGATCAGCCTGCCTGTTTGGTTCTTAGGTGCTTCCCATGCCTTTCATTTTAAAATTACTGTGTTTTTTAAAAAGCTCATTTTCTCTCTGATCTGAAATAGTAACCATCTGGTGATTGTGGGTTTTTTGATGGCAGAACTTTTATTCTGTGTAATATTTGGCACTAAGTGCCATAGATTCTAGTCAGCAATAATGTTAGACATTTTTACTTATTCTTTGCAAAAACTCTTGCATAGCTTGCTTTTTGGTTAAGAGGCTGAGGCAAGATAACAGACAAGTCATGCCAGAGTTGACCAGTTGGTCCCAGCACCTAGCAGTCTCTAAGTTTGCCTGCCTTCCACCCCATTATGGTTTTTGAACTGTACTGAATATCCCATGGACAGTAAAAAGAACAAACAGGTATGGGTTGGAGAAAGTGCAGCCAGACTGCTCCTTAGAGGCAAGGATGGTAAAGCTTCAGCTCACATATTTTGGGGATGTTGTTAGGAGAGGCTGTTCCGTGGACCCTTAAAAAATGGATTGACATAGTGGATGTAGCAATGGCTTTAGGTATGTCAGAGATGATGGAGATGGCACAGGATTTGACAGGGTTCAAGGCTGTTGTTCATAGGTTCCTAGGAGTTGTAACAGCACTTAACAATAACAACAACAAAAAAATTAAAAAAAAAATTCAGTCAGACTATTCTGTAAATCAGGAGAAGGATGGGCAGTATCCTCCAATGAGTTTAACAGCCTCTGAAAACCCAGATGAGGGTCAGCTATGGGTCGGTTTTGACTCATTGGTACACACCACCACCACCAAGATTCTTTAAATAATGAGAAAAACCTGGACGCTGAAACTGGCAGTTACCTTTAGCTTTTGTTAGTGGATTCCTAGGTAGGAAAAAAGAGAAAGCCTGTATGCCAGAATTATATAAAAGTGAAAGTGGGAATTGGCCTTTTATACTTCTTTTTATCCCAGGAAAACTTTGTGGTCTTCAGCATGACTGTCCTGTATGTGACTAGGGGTTTAACGTTGAACTCTGTAAGTAGTTTGTGTCAGTGTGCGCAAGTTAGGATTTTTAGTTTGTGTCAGTGTGCTCAAGTTAGAATTTTAAGTCCAGAAGTAAAGGAAACAGTCACATTTGAAACAGTCTTGCTTCCTTCCTTCATGCTACTCACGCCTTTCAGAGGATATGAATTATTTCCTTCCACAATTCCAATCATACTTTTCCTGAGAGCAGCTAGTCTAGGAAAATAAAACTTATTTTAATATAAAAGGAAAATAGTTTTATTTGGCATTATGAAAAGAAATCTTCAACCTTGAGTACTTATAATGAATAGAAGAATGTTGTAGGGAAAATAGGTACTGCTTTTGTGCACTAAAATGTTAATGGTTAGGTTTATAAGAAGCATCCACACCAGGAAAGCATTTTAATTTTCTGAAAACAGATCACAAAGCAAAGCAGCCTGTAGACTGTGAGGCATTCATTATAGGTGTAGGATTTTTTACAGGCCGGACTTGTTTTCTTGATTTGACTTAAGAGACTTTTTCTACATGGGAACTGTTTATTATTGAGTATTAATATAAAAATAAAGAGCAACTGTCCAAGTGTCCTGAAGTGAGTTGGTGACTGAGTGGCTAATTTACACATTTTAATCATTAGGCTGATTATACGATGGAAAATGCAGTAGAATTTCAGGATCTCTTAATTACACATTTGCTGCATTGAAAAAAATATACAAGCTAAGCTGTTTTAAAACTGTGAACTGGTATAACTGAAAGACTTTCTCAACTATGACCTATTTTGTTAGATTTCTTAAAGTTTATCTCAAAAAACACCCCATTTATTCAGCATTCCACAAATAAGAGTGTTTATAAATACCTGCAGTAGTCTAAGTACGGGAGATAAAACAGTCATCAAGATAAAGCTCCTGACCTTGTGAACTCTAGTGGGTGAGCTGGACCAGGGCTTAGTTTAGCAAACCTTTTCTGTAAAGGACCAGAGAGTAAATAACATTTTATGCTCTTCCAGGCCTATGGTCTCCACTGCAGCTGCTCAGCTCAGCCGCAGTTCTAAAGCAGAACAAGACAATATATAAACAAATGCATGTGGTTGTATGACAATAAAGTATTATTTATGTGCATTGAAATTTGAATTTCATACTATCTTGACGTCTTGAAGAACTCATTTTCTTTTTATCACTATTGAAACATGCAAAGTCACTTTTAATTTGCCGGCTGTACAAAAGTAGGCAGTGGGTCTGCACTGGCCTATGGGTTACAGTTTGCCGACCTTTGATAGACTGTAAACAGGAAATAATAATGTAAATTCAAGTAGTGATGAGTACTGAAGTGGGGGGGGAGTAGTGCTCATTTTTATAGATGATGTATTGTTCCAAGGAACTGTGACTTCTGGGGCTGGTTAAATATAATTGTTTGGTTGCAGAGACCTCTTGAAAAAATTTAGGAAACCTCATACTAGTTTAAATGAAATAAATGTTATCTGTTTCTGCAAGTCAGCTCAGCCTTTGCAAGGCGTTGGGTTTAGGATTGAGTATTAATATGAAATATTTTTCCCATTTATGAGTTTATAGAATTCTTCTACCATGGACCATATCATGGGATTAGCTTTTCCGAGATTTCCTCTTTGAGAACAGGAAGCCACCCTAATCAGCCAGCCATAGGGTAAGCTAAAATAGGCTTTGAAAATGCCACAAAAATCTGGGAAAATATTATGTCCTTAACTCACAAGATAGCTCCTAAGTGTTTCCTCAGAGCTATTTAATGCCTTCATTTTAGAATTTATTCCATCAAATTGTTTTCAGGTTTTAAAAGACCAGATGATTAGAAGAAAATAAGTTGAAATAGCAAGAAAAGATTCTTCTATGGGCAGCCAGGCTGACAGCTCTGATAATCAGAGAAACGTTTTCAAAGCAGATGGAGTTTCTTACAGAGACCTTTTAATGAAATAATTTTCTTTTTTTAAAAAACTTTTATTTTTTATTATTGTGTGTGTTTGTGTGTGTGTGTGTGTACCGTCAAATCGGATCTGACTGGTACAGGAGGAGATTGCCCTTCCTTCTCTGGCAGAGCATCTGGTGGATTTGAACTGCATATCTCTGGGATTGCAGTGCAGCTTCTTGCCACTAGGCCACCAGAGCTCCCCTTTAATGAAATAATTTTCTAATAACATAATTATGCGATAACTAAAAACTCAAACTTGCTGCGATCAAGCTGTATACTCATACTGCGGCTCCACTGGGTTTCCACGTCTGTACGTCATAAGGGGAGAATACTGCCTCTCTCCCTGTTGAGCTGATGGTGGATTTGAACCACCGGACCATTGATTGTATGGCCTTTTTGGTTAGCAACTCAACACACTATGGACTATGCCACCAGTGCTCCTTTATGTGATGTGTTGTGTTGTGTGCTGTCGAGTCAGAACCAGCTCTGGTGGGTTTTCAGAGGCAATGGATCTCATAGGAAGGTTATTGCCCATCATTCTCCCATGGGGCAGCTCTTCAATTTGAACTTTGAACCTTTGGATTGGCAACCCAACTCCATACCTCTAAGCTACCAGAGCTCCCTTCATGTGATATAGTACAGGTAATTATTATTTACCCTGATGGTGTTCTTGTTGTTATGTACTGTAGGGTAGAACTGATGCATAGCTGACCCTCTAGCAAGCTTTTAGAGGCAGTGAATCCCATGGGAGGATATTGCTCATCTTTATCCTGCAGAGCAGTTGGTGATTTGAACCGTGCACCTTTGAGTTGGCAGTGAAACTCCTTCCCACTAAGCCATCGGCGCGCTCTTCATGTGATTTGGTACAGATAATTATTATTTACCCAGATGATATAGTGTATAGCAAATTGGGTTGCTAACTGAAAGGTTTTCGGTGCTAATCCACAAGCTGGGCTTCAGAAGCAAGATGGTCATTGTCCTCCTGTACGTATTTATGGCCTTGGAAACCTAATGGAAACTCGATGGAGGGTTGCAATGAAGAGGACCAATTCAACACCAGTGGATTATTGTGCGTGACATTCAACAACAACAATTCTCTTTAATAATATAGCAAAATGTATAGTTCATTTTAAAAAAAGTTGTGTCAAAACAAAATAAAGTTTCCTTTAAAAAAATTGAAAATTTAATGTATTGGTATTAAATTTCTGTTGCATTCCAAATACTGCACTACACTTTAATGTACCTCTTCAAGTTCTTTCATTGTTGGACTATAAAAATATCTTTGAATATGCCTTTTCAGTTTCTTAAATGCAAATAATTCTTCCTTTAACATGATGTGGTAGAAAGACTTATAAGACTGGTTCTGGTAACGAAGGTAGCTTTGGGAAAATCACTTTGTTCTGGTCTTCAAGTCCTTGTGCTATGAGAAATGGAGTTACATTTTAACCTCTTTGTTAAACTATGACCCCATGGACTCTAAGCTAGTCTCCTTACTTTTTGTCCTCGTTTTCTCCTACAAATACTGTATTTACTTACCTCTATCTAACAACATCATTCGTTCAGTTGTTTAGTGTTTTTATTTCTTGCTGTATATCCACTACCACGTCTGCCAAGGAGATGAATTCCAGAACCTGAATGCTTAGGTTTAAATTCTGGTCTCCCTCATTCATAGCTGGGCAACCTGGAAGCACCTTAATCACTTTATGCCTCAGAGAGGTGTAGGTTAAATGGATATAACAACTGTTGTTATGTGCTCTATCTTGAGCCAGTCTCACTGTCTTTGACACATTTACCCTCATTACCTCAGTTACTGTGTCAATCAGTTTCCTCTAGGGTCTTCTACACTGACCCTTCACCCTTCCAAGCATGATGTCCTTCTCCAAGGAATGGCCCCTCCTGGCAACATGCCCTAAATATGTGAGACAGACCTCAGAATCCTTGCCTCCAAGGATCAGCTTGGTTTCTCCCTCTCTGGGACAGACTTGTTTTCTGCTTTTCTCCATCACCACAACTCAAAGCCATTGATTCTTCTTCTGTCAGCCTTAATCATCGTCCAGCTCTGGGATGTATAGCAAGCACTTGAGAAGACCATGGCTTGGATCAGCATGCCTTAGTCTCTAAATTGACATCGTTGTTCTTCAGCACTCTGGAGAGATCCTTCACAGCAGATTTTCCCAGTTCAATCAGTCTTTTGATTTCCTGACTGCAGGTACCAAGAATGTTAGGTTCTCAGGGAGCTCTGGTGGCAAGACGCTACACTGCAATCCCAGAGGTGGTGGTGGTGTTGTTATGTGCCATCGAGTCATTTGCGACTCATAGCGACCCTATGTACAACAGCCCTAAACCGTGCTCTATCCTGTGCCAGTCTCATTGCCCCTGACACACCCATCCCGAGTACCCCAGTCACTGAATCAATCCACCTCATAGAGGGTCTTCCCCTGCTGCGCTGTCCCTCTACTCTACCCAGCATGATGTCCTTCTCCAAAGACCTGTCTCTCCTTACA
>NW_006399775.1:15288689-15297306 GCF_000299155.1 Elephantulus edwardii
AAAAATTTAAAAAAAAAAAAAAAGAATGTTAGTTTCTTTGGTAGAGATCCCCGCCCCTTCGCTACCCCTGCTGTTCTGGCTCCAAGCTGGTTAAGTATTGTATTTCAGCTGTCTTTAATGTAGTTTGTTTTCCACAGCTTTATGTTGTATTTTGTTTTATAGTATAATAGTATTCTAGTACTGACACACCCCTCTTTGTTGAAAATATGCATAGTAAAATGTACAACGTAGCTGTTTCTTTGTGTACGAGTTAGTAACATTTTTCTTTAAGCTGTGAAACCTTTTTCACTTTGTTTACACAATTGTTCCTTCCTGTTGACAAACCTACAGCTCACTCTCAGGAAAAATTCTTACAGTTTTTGTATCAGAATCAACTCATAGCTACCCCTCCAGTGGGTTTTCAGAGAAAGTAAAGCACATGGGAGAAGATTATCCATCCTTTCCCCTTGGAAAGGAGGTGGATTTGAATCATCTACCTTTGGATTGGTAGCACAGCTCTCTACCTGTTAGATAAGCTTTCTATCTAGTCTATCTAGTTGGTGTTTTCAGATTGATCCCACATACTTAAGAAGTATGTATGTAAGAATGTAAAAGGGCACAATACTGAAGGCAAACATTCTTAATTAAGAATATCAGTTTTTTCATTTAAAAAGACCACAGTGAAATTCCATGAGAATTTGAAATTTTGTTCCACTTTTTTCTTTCCCCTTTTCTTTTTCAAAAAAGAAAAACATTTTCATTTTGTGTTTATCTAATGTTTCTTGGTGATCAGGTTCAGATTATTCCCAAGTGAAATAGCGCATCAGTCATGATCTGTGTGTGCTTCACAGCTTGGTATACAGAGGCAAGTAATGGCCATTTGTCTCTTACTGATGGTGCTAATCTTGATCACCGAGTCAATAGACTATCTTTCTTTCCCCTCCCCTTGCAACTAATAAGCAGTTTGTAAGGAGGCATTTAAGAGTATGCATATATCCTGCTTCTAATCCCTTCAATTTATTAGTTATTGATTCTTGTCAGATCCAGTCTTGGCTGTGATGATTGCATAATGATGACTTTCCAACTCTGAATTCTCCCTACACATGTACCAGTTTACTCTTTGCATTGTGCTGTGAGTGAGGGTGAGAAGAACAGTCTTGTGAAGAAACTAGTGTTGAGGAGAGAGTGTCACAGGCTTCTGAAGTTTTCAACTGAGAGACTGGGAAGGCCTGGACTCTTAGATAATGATACTTACATATTCATCTATTAATCTGTCATTTTGTTGTTAAACATTTATTGAGTATCTCTGTGCTTTACCATAGCCACTCAATGTATCAAAATGGATACAGTTTTGGTTCTTAAGGAGCACATAGCGAGGAGAAAGAAGGGGAGAAAGATGTGATAGTATTGAAGTATGGAGGTATGCATAAAGTTTAATTTTAGATGTAGCTCCCTAATTAAAACAAGCTTGGAAGCAGGAGTGGCATCTACTTCCAAAATAGCTTGCCTCCGGAAACCCCACGAACACGAAGAAACAATGAAAGTTACGCAAGTGTTCAGGTCTTTCACTAATTGGGTCGCTGTGAATTGTCTATGACTCGACAGCACCTAACATCATCAACAACAACAACATACTTAAATGCACTGAACTTCACAGCACTGGGAAATATCTCTAGTTGGTCTCAGCCATGCTTGTGCTAAGTACTGTAGATGTAAAGGGGAGAGTGTTTCAATTCAAATACTGGATTTGAGCTATTCTGGTTATTCCAACTGCTGCTTTGTAATATGGAATAAACTTAGCAGAGATGAATGTGGTTGAGTCCCAGTTCACCTATTTCACTTAGGAATGTCTTCAACTACTCTCATTTGCAGAATGTTGTTAGTGCTGTCGAGGATGACTCATAGAGACCTTATGAACAGCAGACCTGAACCTTGTCCTATCCTGTGCTAGCCTCATCATCTCTGAAACACTTGAGCCTATTGGTGCAGTCACCACACAACTCAAAGGCATCAATTCTTGTATCATTTTTATTCAGTCACAGATAGCTCATCTGTAAATGCAACTAGTAAGTTTCTGTCACACAGAGTTGTACTAAAGTGTAAATGAAGTAACTGTTGGTAAAGTGCCTATGGAATGAAATCTGATTAATTTTCTAAAAAATTTTTTGAGGTTGATTTGATTTCAATTTATATTTGCAAATCTCTTGAACCCTTCCTTAATACTGTAGTTTACAGGCCCTTACATAGGGGTTAAAGTTTTGGGTGGTTTTCTCTGTCCAGTTATTTCTGTATGAGGCTTGTTGTTGTTATGTACCATCAAGTTGCTCTGAACCCTGCTCAAAAGTGAGACAGTCTGACTCTGACACACCTATCCGCATTATCCCAGTTATTGTGTCAGTCCATTTCATCTGGAGTTTTTCTCTCCTGTGTTGTCCTTCCACCCTTCCAAGCTTGATGTCCTTCTCCAAGGACTGGTCCCTCCTGGCAACATGCCCAAAATATGTCAGACGGAGCTTCAAAAGCCTTTCCTCCAAGGAGCAACTTGGCTTCACCCTCTCCAATACATACTTGTTTGTTCCCTTAGAAGTCTATGGTTTTAATACTCTTCTTCAGCACCACAACTCAAAGGCATCAATTAATTCTTCTGTCATCCTAAACATTATTCAGCTCTCTGATGCCTAGTAAGTAATTGTGAAGACTGCGGCCTGGATCAAGCACACCTTATTCCCTAGGTGAACTTTTTATATTTTCTTTGGCAAAAATCAAAACCCATTGGTGCAGCAATGGAAATGTGGTAGGACTTTGCTTTTCTTCTATTTGTATAACGTAATACAGATTCAGAAGGTCAGAGATTCAGATGTATTGAGATTTTGGTTTTATTGTGTAGTGCTCGGCCCATCATGGATACTCCAGAAATGTTGATGTTTTTGTTGTTCTTGATTGCTGTTGAGTCAAGCACGACTCATTGCAACTCCATGAACAAAAGACCGAATGCCTTTCTATAAGTTTCTCAAAGTTCATAGAGTTTTCATAGGCAAGTGGTTTAGGAAGTGGATGTCACTCCTGCTTCCAAGCCTGTCCTACAACTGGGAGGTCTACCAAATACTGTCCACATTGGGAAACCATTATGGTATTTGATACCCCAATGGCACAGGTTCAGCATCACAGCAAACCCAGATTACCTCAGTACAGCAAATTGACGAGCAGTGATGTACAAAGTGGAAGAATGTTCCTCCAAAATATAGCAATACTATTATCACTTAGCAGTGTTAAGTGTCATCAAGCTCGACCCTATGAACAAAAGATATAAACTCTGTTCCACAACTAATGCCTTTTTTTAATGTTTATGGAGGTGGTTTTTTTTTTTTTTTTAAATGCACAGTGTAGAGGAGAGGCTTGTAAAGACAGGAGAACATTTGTGAATAGTGAGGGCTTACTGGAACAGGAGATGGTACTGCAAAGGTGGATTTAGGGCATTTGGTTTTACTTAGTAAGGCTTAGTTATAGTGGGAGGAGCTCTGGTTTGGTACTCATAGAGACTTGTGCCTCTAACAGAAAGACCTGCTGAGCTGCTCTGGCGGTTCAAATCTTTCAGCTGCTCCTCAGGAGAATGATAAGCAGTCTCCTAGGTCATTGACAGCTTTGGAAATCCAGTGAGATTAAATATGAGTCAGACCAGACATGATGGCAGTGAGAGAGAGAGAGAGAAAATGTGTGTTCTAGTGGGAGGGTTTGTTAGATAAAGGTGACCTTTGTTAGTTCTGGGGCAAAGAGAAAAGAAATGAAGACTATAGTTTAGAATTACTAAGTTTGCTAGTCTTGGTGTGAGCTGGTGACCTAGTGGGTAAGGAGTTATGCTAACATCCCAAAAGTTCAAATCCACTAGTTTCTCCTGGCAGAGAAAGATGGGCAGTCTCCATGTGATTCAGTTTGAGTTGGTTCTGACTCATTGGCAGTGAATTGAGTCTTGGCATATCATTTATAAATTTTTGCCTTACGTTAATATGAAACCTTCCATTGCTTTTTAATGACTTGCACTTTTAAAAAGAATTATTTGGAGTTTACTATTGAGAAGTGAACTTTTGTTTTCAGAAGAGGAAGTTGCTACAAGCAAAAGGAAGGAAGTGAATTTTTTGTGGTGTGAACAACAATGGCATACTTGAGAGCAATAAATGACAGGTGTGGAAAAGAAGGAACATATTCCAGAGATATTGTGAAGAAAAACTGATGATCTGAATGGTTGATTAGGAATGGCATAAAGAATAAGGGACGTGGCTAGGCAGCAAATATATACTGTATGTGCTTATGCATAGGTAGCACAGGGGATCAGGCCCAGCTTAGATTTTGTTCTGCTGCTTATTAAAAGTGTGAATATGGGTAAGCCCCTTTACTTAGATTTTCAGTTTTATTACCTGGATAATGAGTAAATTGGGATAGGTCAGTGCTTCTTAAACTTCAGTGTGCATAGGAATCCTCTGAGGTTTCTATAAACTACAGAGTCTGATTGGGTACATCTGAACCAGAGATCCAGCATTTCCAGCAAGCTTCCTGATGCTTCTGAGGCAAGCAAACTACTTAGATGCCCTTCAGCGTCCTCTTCAGTTCTGAAGTTCTAGAATTCTATTTATTGATTGTTTCTCCTTTGGAGTGCTATTACATTCTTGTAACTTTATTTATCACATCTATTTAGGTAGATGAGTTCTAAATCTATCTCCTCACTTCAAATTAGAAATGCCTGAATCAGTTTATCATCTCCCACCAATAACCACATCCCTCTCTTGACATCCCAATTTCTGTTAATGTTGTATATATATAAATTACAATTTTTCAGAGAGCATTTTTATTCATTATTTAATTTGATCTTTGCCTGTAGCAGACAAGAACTATCTCCGTTTTATCGCATGGGAAACAGGCTCAGAAAAATTAGGATTCTAGGATAGAATCACCCTAGAATTTAGGACTATCTTCTAGTTAGAGCTTTTACCATGATGTAACCCAGCTTATGGTAATGACTTTGCCAGGTACCTTTGCTTAACTCTTGGCTTCTATATCTTTTTGACAAATACAAATTTAATTTTATGAAAAAAAGAGTATATTAATATAGTCTGTAATTCAAAAGGTTTATGAAAGGATCCAGTGAAAAGTCTCCATATTATTCTGTGCCCCAAATACTCATTGTCCCTTTCCTGGAGGCAGCCTACATTATCAGTTCTATTTTATGCATCTTTAACAACGGCGTTCTGGTGGCCTAGTGGCAAGAAACTGTGCTGCAATTTCAAAAGCCCTCAGTTCTAATCTACTAGTTTCTCTGCTGGAGAAGGGTGGACAATCACTCCTGTGTGATTTACTGGCTCTAAAAACCTGCTTGAGGGTCAGCTATGCTTTGGTTCTGACTCAACGGTATATACAACAGCAGTAATTATCTAGTTATTTCCTCCCCTATGAAACACAAATGATAGCATACTAAACATACTGCTTGTATTTTTAAAAGTGTATATTTATATT
Organism: Elephantulus edwardii; assembly: GCF_000299155.1. Taxonomy (NCBI): domain Eukaryota; kingdom Metazoa; phylum Chordata; class Mammalia; order Macroscelidea; family Macroscelididae; genus Elephantulus; species Elephantulus edwardii. The sequence continues at coordinate 15,294,174 of NW_006399775.1, forward strand.
AGAGATTGTTCCATATCAGTGCTAAAAAAGCTGCCTCATGATATTTATGGCCATAAAATACTCCATAATTGTATGGATATATCATAATTTAGCAAGTCTACTGTTGATGGACATTTATTTCCACTGGGAGGACAACCACTCAGCCAACTGACTGGAAGAGATCCATATTTATTCCCATTCCAAAAAAAAGGTGACCTGACCAAGTGTGGAAATTATCGAACAATCTCACTAATATACACAGCAAAATCCTGCTGAACATTATCCAGAAAAGACTTGAACAGTACGTTGACAGAGAACTACCAGATAGACAGGTTGGGTTTAGAAGAGGTCATGGTACTAGGGACATTATTGCCAATGTCAGATGGATCTTGGCAGAAAGCAGAGAGTACCTGAAGAATGTCTATCTGTACTTCATTGACTATGCAAAGGCATTTGACTGTGTGGATCACAATAAATTGTGGCTAACCTTGAGGAAAATGGGAATCTCAGGGCACTTGATCATGCTTATACAAAACCTGTACTTGGACCAAGAGGCAGTCCTCAGAACAGAGCAAGGAAACACTGCATGGTTCAAAATCAGGAAAGGAGTGCATCAGTAATGCATCCTGTCCCCATCAGTCTGTATGCAGAACAGATCATTCAGGAAGCAGGGCTTTATGAGGAGGAGTATGACATTAGGATTGGAGGAAGACTTATCAACAACCTAAGATATACAGATGACACAACCTTGCTTATTGAAACTGAGGAGGACCTGAAGTATTTGCTGTAAAAGGTCAAGGACTGTAGTCTGCAATGTGGATTGAATCTTAATATCTATCTAGAAGACAAAGATTCTCACCACCGGGCCAGTTGGAAGCACCATATTAGATAGAGATTGAGGTTGTTAGCAATTACAGCTTGGCTTGGATCCTCAATCAGCACTCTTAATTAATACCAGCAGTCAGGAAATCAAAAGATGCATTGCGTTGGGAATATCTGCTGTCATGGACCTCTCCAGAGTGCTGAAGAGCAACGATGTCAGTATAGATACAAAGGTGTGCATAATCCAGGCCATAGTCTTCTCAATTACGTGTTGCGCTTCAGAGAGTTAGACAGTGACAAAGGATGACAGAAGAAGAATAGATGTCTTTGAATTGTGGTGCTGGAGAAGAATCTTGAATATACCATGGACTGCCAAGAAAACAAATCTTTCTATCTTAGGGTGAAACCAGGTCTCTCCTTGGAGGCTAGGATTTTGAGCTCTGCCTCACTTACTTTGGGCATGTGGCCAGGTGGACAGTGAATGAGAGGGAGACCCCGGTGAGATGGATTGATACAGTGACTGGGGTGATGAGGCTTGGTGTGTCAGAGTTAATGAAACAGGCTCAGGACAGGGAAGAATTCAGAGCTGCTGTACATGTGTACTAAACGACACATAACAACAATAGCATGCTGTGACAGGTTTGGAAGCAGGAGTGGCATCTACTTCCTAAACAACATGCCTTCGGAAACTCTATGAACTTTGATAAATGTCAATAGTTGTAAGGGGCTTTAGGCATTTTGTTCACAGGGTCACTATGAGTCATGCTCAACTCGAAGGCAATCAATGACAACGACAACTGTATTGCATGAATTAGAATGCAAAACTACATGTGTATTTTTAGCATAAATGCAAGAGTGAGATTATTAGGTCAAATAATTAGGTCTGATGTAAATTTGTTTGGTATAAGAAGATTGCCATCCTGGTTGTACCTGCTCTACTCCTGTCAGCAGAGTGCCTGTTTTGCTATTACTTTATTCTGAAGCATGCTATTTGAGATTTTTGTCTTTGCCTATTTTAGTGTTGTTTTAATTTTCTTTTATCTTTTGTGATGTTGCAGATCTTTTTTATTATTAAGAGTTGTTTGTATTTTATTTTCTGTAAACTGTGTTGTCTTTTAATATATTTCATTATTTTTCTGTGAGGTTATTGGACTTTTTTTTTTTTTTAACTAGAAATGCATTATGCCTTTGCTATACAAATTATATAGGAGCTCTGGTGGCATAGTAGAAAGAATCTGTGCTACAGCCCCAAAGGCATGCAGTTTGAATCTACTAGCTGCTCCACGGGAGAATGATGGACAGTCTCATGTGATTTACTGCTTCTGAAAACCCACTGGAGTATCAGCTATGTGTCAGTTTTGACTTGATGGTACACAACAATGACAACATACAAATGAAACTTTTTTCTCCATCTTTGACTTTGCATGTGGTGGTCACAGTTTTTAGGTGCTGTAGAGTTAGGTATGACTCATAATGACCCTATGAACAATATAGATTGAAACTCTTTCCTATCCTATCCTATGCCATCCCGGCAATCTCTGATATATTCAAGCCTATTTCAGCAGTCACTGTGTCAGTCAAACTGGTTGAGAGTCTTCCTCTCCTTCGCTGTCTCTCCACTTCCCAAGCATGATGTCCTTCTCCAAGGAAAAGCCCCTCCTAACTACATGCCCAAAGTATGTGAGACGAAGCTTTATCATTTTTGCCTCTAAGAAGCACTCCAGCTGCATCTTTTCCAAGATTTATCTGTCTGTTCTTTTGGCAAGCTTTGTATGTGGTAGTTGCTATTTATAATTTTAAAACATTTTGTCTGATAATTTAAATTTTTTTAAACATGTGAGCTTTATGCCATGCATAGGCCTTTAAGATTACAAAGTTAATCTTTCTGGTTTCTTTTGCTACTTTGTAGGCTCTCTGGAATGTGATATGCCGTTAGGCTATGATTCCCATCTCTGTCTGTCTGTAAATATGTATGACTACCCTATTGCTTGAATACTTTTTGTGATTAAGTCTTATCTCCCTAAGGATCATCTTTGACTCTTCCTTCTTTTTTAACAGTTTTCTTCTTTATCTTCAGCCATCCGTATTACCTCATCGGTCATCCTTCTAAGTCTCTTATTTCTTTAAGTTTTTATATTGTCTTATCCTTTCTTTCATTCCCTGTTGACAATCACCTTGAAGCATTTTTCAATGTAGAGATATCAAATATATATATATACTATGTGCCATCAAGTTGCTTGCGACTCATAGCAACCCTATGTACAACAGCCCTAAACTCTGCTCTGTCCTGTGCCAATCGCACTGTCTCTGACACTCCCATCCCGATTATCCC
>NW_006399775.1:15298876-15320046 GCF_000299155.1 Elephantulus edwardii
TATATATATTAAACCCAAAATATTCATTGCTGTTGAGTTGATTCTGAGTGATTCATAGTGACCCTGTAGGACAGAAGACAACTTTCTATGAAAGTTTGTAAGGCTGTAATCTTTACAAAAGGAAACTGCCATGTCTTTCCTCTGTGATGCAGCTGGTGAATTCACGCTACTGGCTTTTGGTTAGCAGTTGAGCACATAACTATGTACTGCCCAGGGGTGAAGGCACAGGGTTCAAATCCACCAGCTGCTCTATGGAAGCAATATGGGTAATCTCCTCCTGTGCGATTTACAACCTCTGAAAACTTGTTGGAGGGTCAGCCCTGGATTGGTTCTGACTCACCGGTACACAACAACAATCACCTTAGTGCTTCCTTGGCGTTTAGCCTCATCTCAAGCTGAGAATAAATGCCAGACTGAAATAAGGAAATCAAACCAAGAGTTGAGATGAAGAATGAGAGAAGGGGTCCCAGACAGCAATTTCAAACTACATTTCTAAATGAAATACTAATTTTATAAATTATTTCATGATATCTGTGATTATCTACAACTGAGTTCAGCATACCATAGTCACTGTGACTTGTAACACCTGTTTTTGTTGTTATGTGCTATCGAGTTGCTTGCGACTTATAATGACCCTCTGTACCAGAGCCCTAAACCCTGATCTATCCTGTTTCAACCTCACTGTCTCTGACACACCTACTCCCATTACCCCAATCACTGAATCGATCCATCTCATCCAGGGTCTTCCTCTCTCGTGCCTAGTGAGACTTAAAATGGTTTTTAGATCATTGAAATCCACCAGCTGCTCTGTGGGAGGCAGATAGGAAGTCTCCCATGTGATGTACAGCCTCTGAAAATCCATTTGAGGGTCAGCCAAGAATCAGTTTGGCTTGACAGGAGTCTGAGAGTGAATAGTACTGTAAACAGATAAGATAGTAATAGGCATATTGTTGTTGTTTACCACAGAGTCAGAACTGACCCATAGCTGACCCTCCAGTGGGTTTTCAGAGACATTATTTGCATGGGAGGAGATTGACAATTCTTCTCCAGCAGGGCAGCCAGTGGCCTCGAACCCTGTGCCTTTGTTACTGCAGTGCAGTTTTTTGCCAGGAAGCCACCAGAACTCTCAATAATAGATAACAGGATAATAATAGGCATAGATCAGTAGTAACTAATTTTATACAATAGGATGTTTATGAATGTATGAAGTAGTGTACATGAGTGTAACACAATGTATATGAATTATATGCAATCAATCAAAATGTATATAAAAAAGAACACGTGACAGATACTGAATGGATGTATCTTGAAAAGCCTAAAAATGTTTAGTATTTGACTCTCATACAGAAAGATTCTGTCAATCTCTCACCTATAGTAATATATCTTACCAAGTTACCTTTCCTCCAGTTATAATCTTGTCTACCTTTCACCTCACACCAGTTCCTCATTCCTATCAAATAGTTTTGTGTGCTTAATCTAGATAAATTCTTTCAATTACCTATTGCTCTGTAACAAAGCCATTAAAAAATTAATGGATTAAAACTTCATTTGTTTTTCCCCAAAATACGCAGTTTGGGCAGGGTGTGGTGAGAACTATTTGTGATGGCTAGGTGGTTGCTAGTATCTCTAACCCTGTGTCCGTGCAGGCCCACAGGTGCTGGCGGAGGGAGAAAAGGACCTTTTCTACAGTTTAAAGACAGTTTTTGGGTCATTCATTACCTCTAATTGAGTCAGATAAATGGTCAAGGGGCTAGATTTGCTAACTGGTTAGGTTTGAGTCACATGAACGTCCTTGGAATTTGGGTGTAAAGTTAACTCCACAAGAAGTATATGGGCCACTAGTTGTTGTTCTTGGGTGCTGTTGAGTCGAATATGACCATAGTGATCCTGTGAACAAAAGATCTGAACCCTGTTGTATCCTGCACCATCCTCATACTTCGTGACACACAACAGCCCATTGCAGCAGTCAGTGCATCGATCCACCTGGTTGAGGGTCCTCCTCTCCTTCGCTGACCTTCCACCCTTCCTAGCATCATGCCCTTCTTAAAGGAATAGCCCCTCCTAGCAACATGCCCTGGTGTGTCCACTTGCTGTACAGAGGTAACTTGTGGCTGCTGTGAAGCTGAACATTGTAACACTGATGTGTCAAATGTGATAACGGTTACCCATGGTGGACAGTGTTTGGTGGCGTTCCCCAGTTAAAACAAGCTTGGAAGCAGGAGTGGCATCCACTTCCATAAATAGCTTGCCTCTGGAAACCCTATGAACCTGGAGAAAGGATCAAAGTCACGCACGCAAGCGTCTAGGACTTTTGTTCATAGGGTTGCTATGAGTCGCCTATGCCTCAACGACACTTAACAACACAGAGAGAGACCAGCTGGCCCAGCTGACCAAAAGCGATGCTACCAAGTGAAAGGTTGGCGATGCTAATCTGTGGCCCTCAGGCCAATTCTTAATTGTTTTTGGTCAAACATTCTTTTAGGTCATATAGCCCTGGTGTGTCCGCTTGCTATACAGAGGTAACTTGTGGTGGCTGTGATGCTGAACGCTGTGACACTGATGTGTCAAATGCAGTAATGGTTACCCATTGTGGACAGTGTTTGGTGGAGCTCCCTGGTTAAAACAAGCTTGGAAGCAGGAGTGGCATCCACTTTCGTAAATAGCTTACCTCCGGAAACCCTAATGAACCTGGAGAAAGGATGAAAGTCATGCATACAGGTATCAAGGACTTTCGTTCATAGGGTCACTATGAGTTGTCTACAACTCGATGGCACTTAGCAGCAGCAGCAACATGCCTAAAGTATGTGAGGTGAAGCGTTATCATTCTTGTCCCCAAAGAGCACTCTGTCTTGCACCCTCTCCAAGACATCTGTTTGTTGACCAATGAGACATTCAGTGTTCTTCTCCAACACCATAGCTCAGAGGTGTTAATTCTTTTTCTGTCATCCTTATTCACTGTCCAGCTCTCAGATGCATAACAAGTAATTGGAAAGACCATGGCCTGAAATCAGATGCACCTTAGTCCTCAAACTGATGTCATTACTCCTAAATAATCTGGAGAGGTCTCTTACTGCAGATTTTTCCAGTACACTGTGTCTCCTTATTTTCTGACTGCTAGTACCAAGAGTGTTAATCATGGATCCAAGCAAGATGAAGCTGTTGACAATTTCATTCCCCTCTCTGTCCATCATGACACTGCCACTAGTAGGGTAGAGTAATTCTGCAAAGGAATAAATATCTTTTAAATTATTATTCTCAAGTTCTGTGTAGGCCAGACAAATAAAACTACTGTAAAAAATTTTCTTTGTCCTAGACTACTGTATGTTTTAAAGTAGTTTTGTTAATAGTGGTACTATTAATAGTACTATTTTTAAAAGGGTAGTATTATTAATAATAGCAGTTTTAATAGTATTAACAAGAAAAGTGCTTTCAGGTTCCTAAGCAGCACCATCACCAGTCTTTATAGCCATGACAGTAACATTGTATTAACAAGGTAGCTCTGGTGGCTTAATGGTAAGTAGAATTGTGCTTCCAACCCAAAGGCACGTGGTTCAGATCTACCAGCTGCTCTGCCCAGGTCAGACAGGCACTCTGTGCCTGTGCAAATTACTGCCTCTGAAAACCCACTGAAGGGTCAGCAGTGAGTCAGTTTTGGCTTGATGGCACATGACAACATCTAAATACTGAGGATATAGTTGTTAATACAGTGTTCCCTCATTGAGTTTCGGATGTTTTAGTTGGGGAAGATAGACAGTTATCTGTAATTAATGCATTTCCCCCTGTTAAGTACAATTACTGATTAATGTAGTCAAGAGTAGATCTCCTAACTGAGAAACAGGAGCCTTTGGTTACCCTGATCTTTGTACTACTTTCTTGAATATTACAGGGATAATATGTGCCATGGTGAGGGATAGAGCACACATTTCTATTGCATTTGGACTAGGCTTTGATGATTTAATTTTTCTCTCATTTGTTTAATTCATTTTTCTGAGTATGTTGCTTACTTCAAAGCTACGTAAACATGTACATCAGGAAATTCTGCTTTTTATTACTGTCCCTGCAACCTACACCCGTAGTTAACCATTCATCTGAATTACTGGTTTAGCCTTCCAATAGTTCTTTAAGTCTTGGGCAGAGGGGAGGAAGAAAGGTGGACACTGGTGGGTGTGTGGGAATGGGGGAGGAGGCTTTTACTTCAGTGATGTTCATTAAATAGTTTATTAGAATTCTTATGGTCCCACATGGACTCCTGGTGACTCTGAAAAAACCAGTGATAGTTTTTTGGTTTTTTTTTTTCATTTTCAGATAAACTTTTTGTTTTAGGGTAATTTTAGATTTAGGGAAAAGTTGTAAAGATAATACAGAGAGTTCTAGGATATCCTTTGAGGCTTTTCATACTTAGAGGCTTAAGCAAAGAATCTTAATCTGTAGGCTGTGAGAAGGGATTGAATTTGTAGATGGAAAAATAACTGCATTCTTTTTCCTGACTGCACTTGTAATTGAAGATGGATTTACCTTGCTAGAATGGCCTGCCAGCCTGAAGGGAGAGTTCTCACTGTATTTTAAATGGAACATTTCGCTTCTGTTTTTAAGTCTCTGAAAATAATTATTTGACTTAGAGAACTAGGTTTTGGGGATGAATTTGATGTACCCAGACTTCTGTATTGTTTATAATTTCTTTTTGATCATAATTTCTTCTGTTGCTTATGGTGTTTTTATGTTTCTAATACTTGTGAATCCCAAATAATGAAAGTATCCTACCTGGAAAAATTGTTGGGACAGGGCCCTGTTTGGGAATTAGAGACTGGTTGGCTGCAGTAGAAGTGAAAAATTTGATTTAAGCTTATAGTACTTGAGTTATTGGCTTGCTGGTATAACCATTCAGTAATTGTTTTTCTTTATTACTTTGGCATCTATTTCTAGTTGTACAAATAATTTGACGTACAAGCAGACTTACCAGCAGAGGCACTGGTATGCAGTAACTGGTCGTTGGTATGATACAGACATTGCTACCTTTTCATCTGGAGGGGTAAAAAAAAGCAAATTACTAGCTGGTTATAATCAGGGAATACTGATGCTGTCTTGCATGAGTACACCATTTGTGTAATATTTATGCTTTTTGAAGCTACATTTTGTTGTTATTTCATATTCACAACAACCTTGCATGTGAGGTATGTAAACCACACTGCCATCAAGTCAGTTCCAGCTCACTGACCCTGAAGGACAGTGTTTAGAACTAATTGCCCCATTAATTTCCAAAGCTGTAAATCTTTACAGAAGCAGAGTGCCTTCATCTTTATCCTATTGAGTAGCTAGTGTGTTTGAACTTGCTAACTTTTGGTTAGCAGCAGATTCTTTAAGCACAGCACCACAGAGCTCTTGTGAATGATACAGAGCAAGTAGATCCTGTTGACAGAAGAGATACTGAGGTATAAGTAAGAACTTGGATTAAGGTAGCTGGCCCAGCTAGTGAATTGCTGGCACAAATGCTTATATATTTATTTTTTTATGTTTTATTTTAAATTGTGACTTTAAGTAAATTTTATAGGAGGAAAAAGTTAAGTACTTCTCTTTTTGTTATTTTTTAGCGACGTCTTCGGCATCTTCGGAACATTGCAGCTCGAAACATTGTTAATCGAAATGGCCATCAGCTCCTTGACACCTACTTTACACTTCACTTGTGTAATACAGAAAAGACATACAAAGGTAAGGAAATCTGTGGGATTGTACCCACAGATTGGTACATTTAATTTTGTTATAATACAGATGGTTCTCTGTGCCTTATCTCGCTGCTTTTTGCAAAGCTCAATTATTGTGCTATGTGAAAAGTTCTTATGAGCAGCTGTCATCTAAATGCAAGACACGTGACTCTTGAATAGTCTTTTCAGATAATTGAATTTTATGTTGATAAGCTTATAAATCTTTATATATGTTAGCTACAAATATCTTTATATAGTCCCTAGCATTTCAAATAGACTTTAAACGTGCATTCTCTTATATTACTTTTACTTTTCATTTAAATATAATTGATTTCTTCTAGGGATGTAGTCTGTATCTTCTCAAATCTGTAATTCTCTGGTTATGGAGTCATTTTTAGAACTGTAGTACAGGTTTTTCTTTCACTTATTGTGTTGCAGGTGTTGATACAAGTGACAGTTCTAAGAGTAGACCAAATATTTCTTTCAGAATCACAAATGTAGGCACTTTGATAACTGTTGGTTTGTACAAACTTATATAGGATGTATTTCTTACAGGATATAGGACTGTGTAAGGGAGGGTGCATGGTGTAATGACAGAAACATGTGATTAGGATTAAAAAGACAATGATATTAATAGTAGCTCAGCTGCATGCTAATGTGATTTTGGACAAAGGTTACTGCTTTTTGAACCTCACTTTTTCCATTTCTGAATTGAAGATGATGATGTCTTAAGAAATAGACAAGGCATATTTTTATTAGAGTCAATTGAGATAAAGCTTGCATTTTGTAAAATATAAAACTCCACTTATAGTAAAAAACCATGGTATTATTTTTAGTAAGAGGAACTGAGGACTTATTTCAATTTTGTTCTGTGGAAAACACAAAAAATTCAAGTGACATGTTATCTTTTTTCATTTTGATTACTTTTAATAAAGACTAGCTTTTCAATAGCAATACCAGTATGTGCTCATTTAAAGAAATGCAATCAGTATAGAAATGTAAAAAGTATCAATTCTTTCATAGTTGTTATTAGGTGCCATCGTGTTGAGTACAACTTATAGCCCACCTATGAACAAGACGTGAACCCTGTCCTATCCTGTGCTGTCCTCATAAACTCTGACACATTTGAAACCATTGCTGTAGTCACTGTTGAGACTCTTCCTCTCTTCTGCTGACCCTCCACCTTTCCAAGTACAATGTCCCTTTCCAAGGAATGTTGTTGTCGTTGTTAGGTGCTGTTGAGTATAACTCATAGTGACCCTGTGTACAACTGGTCTGAATCCTGTTCTATTCTGTGCCATCCTCACCATCTCAGATACACTGGAGCCCATGGCTATTGTTACCATGTGGATCCATTTCAATGGAAGTCTTCCTCCCTTTCTCTGACCCTCTCCCCTTCCAAGTATGATATCCTTTTCCAAGAATTAACCTCTTTTAACAATGTGCCCAAAGTAAGAGGGACGAAACTTTGCCATCTGTGCCTCCAAGGAGCATTCTCGCTGTACTTTTTCCAAGGCTTATTGGTTTGTTCATTTGACAGTGCATGCAATATTAAGTACTCTTCTCCAACATCGCAATTCAAAGGAATCAGTGCTGCTTATTTTCATCCTCTTATTTATTGCCTAGCTCTCAGATGCGTATAAAGTAATTAAAAAGACCATGGCCTGAATCAGGTGCTCTTTAGTTTTTAGATTGACATAATTGCTCTTCAGTCTTTTGGAGAGGTCCCTGACAGCAGACTTGCCAAATGCAGTACATCTCCTGATCTCCTGTCAGCTATTACCAAGAGTATTGACTGTTGATCCAAGCAAGATTTCTGCATCTGTCATCATATTGCCCATTTTTGTCTTCTTGATGTTAAGATACAATCTATATTGATGGCTGTAGTCTTGTTCTTCTGCAATAAGCATAGCAAGTCCTCTTCACTTTCAGGAAGCAAGGTTATGTCATCTTAAAATGCTTTTTAAAGGTGGAAAATAGCCTCCAGTTTCACTACTCTATGTGATTTTGTTTCATTCTTGTCTTCCATTCTTTTTTGTAGTAATTAATCTGAATGATTAATGTTAGTTGTAATAACAAACATCCTGAGTCAGCGGTTTACTATAACTTATGCTAAATCCCATGAAAGTGTTAACAGATGACTCTAAAGGATTTGGCAGCTCTGTTCTAAGTGGTAAATCAGACTTGCAGGGCCTCTGGGATGGCAAGATAGGATTGATTGCTTGTGGGAGATTTTTTTCATGCAAAAACCTATATCACTGTCACCACAGTTCCTTGGCCATAAATCAATTGCATTGCCCTTTTTCAATTAAAAGGGGCCTGGGAAATGTATCTTCTGTGTGTTCATGAGAAAAGGACAAGTTTGATCACTGTTAAAACAAAGAATATAGACATTTTTGTAGCCTTAAGGCAACTGGTCTCTTGTTAGCTAATGTCGAGTTGAGTTTACTCATGGCCACCCCAGGCCTGTTTCAGTACAGCTGTGCTCTGTGAGGTTTTCCATGGAGGCCATGACCTTTCACCTTCAGAAGTAGGTTGCAGAGACTGTCTTCTAAGACACTCTGAGTGGGTTTGAACTGCTGCCCTTTTGATGAGTGTCACCAAGGAACTTCACATCTGGTCTAGTGCTTACTAGTTGGTTATATCAATAGAAATATATAGCAATACCAGGATATTTAAAAATTTTGGTGTGTTTCTATACAACCCGTCTCTGTTTATCTTACTAAAAGCCCAGTGACCTTGCTATATATAGTGTTACCTCTGAAAATCTACAAAAACTCATTGCTACTGAGTTGGAACTAACTTATAGTTAAACTGACCCAAACCTTCCATTGGCTATTCCAAGACTGTAAGTTGAGTAGGAGATGATTGCCCATTTTTCTCCTTCAGTGCTGCTGGTGAATTCAAACTGCTAGAGAAGCAAGGCCTTTGTATTAGTAGTGCAACTTCCTATGGATTTTGCTACCAGAGCTCCAAGATCCAACTTGCTCTCAATTCCAACTCATAGCGACCCTCCATTGGGTTTCCTAGGCTGTAAATCTTTATAGGAGACCACCCATCCTTTGATGGAGTATATAGTGAGTTCAAACTGCCAACCTTTCAATTAGTAGCCCAGCAGTATGTTATGCACTATGCTATAAAGGCTTCCCCTCTGATAATAGCATGCTGTTTAACTCATTATAGGCCTTTGGTAAATGATAGCAGTATTATTAGAAGTATAATATTAACAATCAGATGAGTTTCTTAAAGAAATAGTCCTGAGGAACTGGTTGTTGATTGTGGTGTATAAAAACTATGAGGTGAAAGTAGAATGACCTTATTTAGGTTTTATTTCGCCCCCCTTCCCTCCCCCCAATCTAGCTCACACACATCTTGAACTTCTCAAAGTTTTCTATATAAAGTGATTATTAACACATTTGGGAACAGCTAGGGACAGACCATAGGGAAGGCCACTATCTGATTGTGGTGTTTTATCTGCCACTAGCCAAAAAGTCCCTTGGGTAAGACATTTAGTTCCTCTTGTGAACTTTAGTTAATTTATTTCTAAAATGAGAGGATTGATGATTTTTAAGACTTCTACCCTCAAATGGTACGATTGGGTAAAGTCTGTTCACAGGATCTTTCTGAGACCACATGTTGGGCTATAATATATAACTTTTTTAACCACTGTAGGATAATCTGGGGAGCTCTTTCCTAAGACTAGTTAATAGTTAAGATCAACTTTGTTGGACATTTTCCAACAAATATGGTATCCAAAAAAACCAAAAACAAAACAAATATGGTATTTAGTATAGAATTTCTGATAGAAAACCAGTCAATATTTATCTAACCACCTGTTTTGTAGTATCATTAGTTTGACAAGAAATTCTTTTTACTGGAACGATATCTGAAATGCTGACTTCTAATTTTTTTTTTTATTTTAGCTAAATTCTCAGCAGATGTGTTATTGTTTTGACTTAGAGTGTATTGTCTGCTTTTTGTTGTCAAGTGCCATAAAGTTGGTTCCAACTCGACCCCGGGTGCTGCGTGCTACCATCTTGTGTCATCCTCACAATGTGGTTGCAGCTGTACGTACACCTGCTGTTGCAACACTGTGTCAGTCTGTCTCATTAAGGCTCTTCCTCTTTTTCTCTCACTTTCTACCTTAATGTTCTAGCATAATGTTCTTCTTTTGGATTGTCCCCTCCTGATAATATCACGACAGATTGTGAGTGCAACTCTCTTCATCCTTGCCTCCACGACACTCTGGCAGCACTTCTTCTAAGCAGGTTTGCATGTTTTTCCAGCACTCCATGGTATATTCAATATTATTTGCCAGCACCTCAATTCAATGGCATCCTTATTAATTTTCTAACTTTCACATGCATGTGAAGTGATTGAAAATACCATGGCTCAGGTCAGGTGCTCCCTATTCTTCAAAGTGACATCCTTGTCCTTTGCAGCAGATTTTCCCAGTGCAATTCACTGTTTGAGTCCTTGACTGCTGTTCTATGGGCATTGATTGTGAATCTAAGTAAAATGGCATCCTTGAAAACTTCCTTCTTCTTCACTCATCGTGACATTGCTTACTGGTTCAGTTGTGAAGATTTTTCTTTAAGTGGAGGCTAACCATACTCAAGGCTGGAGTCTGGGACTCTCATCAGGCAACACTTCTAGTCCACTTCACTTTGAGCAAGACTGTATCATCTACATGTAGCAGGTTAAGAAATTTTCTCCCAGTGCTGATGCCACATTCTTCTTACAGTCCTGTTTCTCAGTTTATTTGCCAAACATATAGATTGAATAAGCATGGTGAAAGCCTTAAACACTGACTTCTTTCCTGATTTTAAAGTATGCAGTGTCCTCCTGTTCTGTTTGAACTTCTTCTGCTTGGTCTATGTACAGGTTCCATAGGGTTGCTATGAGTTGCAGATGGCGCAGTGACACCTAACAGCAACAAGAATAAACATTTTTCTGACATTCTTTCCCTTTATGTGGTTCAAATCAGACACCAGTAATCATATCCCCAGAGAACATGATTATGTTAATGGATAGGGAGCTAGATTTTAATCCTAATTCTCTTTTTTAAACCTTGAATTTTGATAAAATCAAGTTTGTTCTTCCACCCTAGTTATTTTCTCACTCATAAAATGTGAATGCCTATTATCTCTTGGTTTACCAACCAGTTATTTTGAATGTACCAGAAGAGAAACTGTATAATCCAACTTGATGATCTCTTTGAAGTCTCATAATTTTAATTATTGTCTATATTCTGATAACCTTTGAATTTATATCTTTCATTTAGGCTGCTCTGAACTCTTGAGTATATATAGTTAATTACCTTACATCTCTCCTTGGAGTCCAGTAGTTTACTTAAACTTGATATGTTCAAACTGAGTTTCTGATAGTTCAGCTCTGACGCGCCTCCTTTCTCACTCCTTTTATCAGAAAATAGCAACTGTTCTGTTTGCTTGACAGGGAACTTTGTAACATCTGAGATTGTCATCTTTTTATTACATTCCATATCCAGTCTTTCAACAACTACCTTTGGCTCTATCATTAAAATATATCTATAGTTGCTTTTTACTACCTTCAAACCAGTATCACCTCTTGTTTAAATTGTTGAAGAAATATCTGGTAACTTTGCCTGGTAAGCACTTCCGTCATTCTGTCTCAACTACATTGTGTGAAAGTGAAAGGTCTTATTAAACCTTTCCTTAGGACCCTCCAGTGACTTCACATCTGTCTTAGTTATGTGGTTTTTCTATAAAAAAATAACAAAGTGGGTGTAATAACAAATGTTTTCTCATGGCTTACGTGGTTACAAGTGTGAATTCAAGGTTGCTTCTTAGTGGCAAGGATGGTGAAATATTATCTCACATACTTTGGGCATGTTAGGAGGATCTAGTCCTTGAAAAAAGACATCATACTTGGAAAGGTGGAGGGTCAGTGAAAGAGTGGAAGACCCTCAACAAGATACACTGGCACAGTGACTAACAGTGAGCTTACGTCTATCAAACATGATGGGGTTATGACACAAGATAGGGCAAGGTTCAGCTCTGTTGTTCATAGGGTCACTATGAGGGGTAGTCTAATCCAAAATAATAGTAAGAAAGTCTTGAAAATTTACTGTTGGCCTTTGATAACATGAGTTTGAACAGTTTCAGACAGAGAAGGACCAATAGTTGCTCTTTATATGTAGATTTCCTGTTGCTGTTGGGGTGAGCTCAAGTGTTTTGAGTATCTATTTAAAATACCAAGTGTTGCCTCTCTGTGAGCTATACTGGACAAACATGACTGCTCACAGAGATGAATAGAGTCACTTAGTTTCACGTGGCATCTTAGATACAAACACTTTAGATGCTCTTGCAGTAGCAATTTAGCAAAAGGAAAAAAAAAACCCCAAAACACAAAAAACCATTGACATGTAATTGAATCCTAGATAATTCAGATCTGTGTTGTTCAAGGATAAGTTCTGTGTGTGTGTGAGAGAGAGAGAGAGAAACAGGTCAAGGAGCTGCTATCAGGGACTTTTCCAAAGTTCTCCTTTAATCTCTATTATAAAGAGCAGTGATGACAGTTTAAAGACTAAGATATGCCTGATCCAAGCCATGATATTTTCAGTTTCTTCCCATATATCTGAAAGTTGGACAATAATAACAACAACCAAAGAAGAATTGATGCCTTTGAATTGTGATCAGGTGAAGAATACTGAATATTTCACATACTGCCAAAAGAACAAACATATATACACATCCACACAACATGCCCACGCATACTTAAGTAGATGTACACATAACCTCTGCCAGCTCTTTCTCTGTAGTATGTAAAATATCAGACCACTCACTGAAAGGTTGGAAGTTTGAATCTACCAGCTGTTCCTCAGAAGAGGCTGGGCAGTTTTCTCCAGTAAGGATTCTCTAGTAAGGGTTCAAAACTGTTGTTCATATTGTCACTATGAGTCATACTTGACTCTAGGGTAAATAACAACAACAACATACAAATAATATGCCTTGCATTTCTCAACTAATACACTGTAAAAATTTCTCCACTTTGGAAAAATGAGAGCACTTTTTTCTAAAAATAGTAATTCCTGCATGGATTTAATTAGTAAGTGTTCCATCATTTATTTATTTAAACAATGCCTGTTGGGCCCTTAGTTGATTGCAGCCATTTGTTATTACACATAGTTATGGTGGACCATTAAGGCAGGACTGACCCAGAGCTGACCCTCCAGGGGGTTTTCAGAGGCAATAAAATGCAAGGGAGAGACAGCACGTCTTTCTCCCATGGAGCACCTGTTGGATTCGAACTGCATACCTTTGAGTTGGTAGCACAGTTCTTTACCACTAAGCCACCATAACTCCCTTACATAACAGTGCACATTGATTAACTTTTTAAGTACATTACCTTATATGAATGCTGATATATCTGTAAACTCTATAAACATAAATTATGTTAATTATAGAACAGAGTTCAAGTCTTTTGTTCATAAAGTCACTGTGAGTCATATTCGACTTGACAACACTTAAGCTAGGTGAGACTAGTGTTGTTATATTTTGGAAGAACATTCTTCTGCCTTCTGTATCACTCCTTGTCAATTTGCAAGAGGTAATCTGGGTTTGCTGTGATGCCGAACCTTACGCCATTTGTGTATCAAATACCATAATATCTTCCCAATGTGGACAGTGTCTGGTGGAGCTCCCAGTTGTAGAACAGTCTTGGAAGCAGGAGTGGCATTCACTTCCTGAACCACATGCCTATGGAAACTCTATGAACTTGGAGAAATGATGATAGTTATAGAAAGGCAGTTAGGTCTTTTTTTCGTAGAGTCGCCATGAGTCGTGTTCAACTCGATGTCAGTCAACAATAACAACAACAACAACATAGATAGCTATGACGTAAAGTATGAGAAGTGGAAATAATAAGGCAAAGAGGGTGTAGAATTATTTATTTATTTATTTTGGTAAAAACTGTTTATTGGGCTTCACAATAAGGTTTACAGAGCAAATTCATTTTGCAGTCTGTCATTCATACCACTTTGGTCTTAAAACACTGACTATGGCCCACATATTGGAACAGCACTCTTATCAAATCCTCCTTGTGTTCTCATTTCCATTCATCCTTCTGTCCTTTCCTGTGTTCTGAGCCTTCTTGCTGGGCAAATACTGCCCTTTTGGTCTTGTATAATTTTTGTAAGGAGTGAGCACCTCCCTGGTGTCCTTTTCACCTTTTAAGCATGTGGATTGTTGGGCCATAGGATTGAATGCCGTTCCAGGGTCAAAGCGTTATTGAAAGGTCATGGTCATGAGAGTTCCACCAGTCTCTGTGAGACCAGCAAGTCTGGTCATTTTTAAGATTTTTAGTTCTCTGTTTCTTCTCCAACTCTACCAGGGCCTTCAACTGTGATCCCTTCTGGATCACATTAGCAGGGATAGCTGGGTGCCATTAAGTTTCCTCGTCTCTGAATAGCAGAGGTTGGCATTCATGTGGTCTGTTACCCCACTGGACTAGTTGTTAGTGTCACTGATTTTTCTTCTTGCTTATTTTGTTCCAGACTGGGAAGGACTGATAATTGCAATTGATAATTGGCTAATTTTTAATACTTTGTCTCTGCCCGTCAAAATAGGGTATTGTTTTTGTGGACTGTGTTATGCCCCATACCATAATGTCATCTGAGGGTGTAGTCCTGAGGCCTTGGGTCTAGCAATCATTCCCTCTGGGTGTTTGGTTATGATGAAGACGTTTACATAACCTAACTGCGTGCTGGCTCTAGAACATTTACATGGAAAAGAGTATATTGATAGAATATTTCTTCTTTGGGCTTGTTCCAATTTATATTCCAACTTGTTACATATTTGAGGGCATTTTTTCTTCCCTCTTCCCTGTTTCACTAAAGGATTGTGCTATTAAATGTTTGCATTTCTCTCAATCTGATAGGTAGCAAATAGTTTGGCAGTAAAGTTTAAATTTTATTTCTCCTTTTGTAAATTGACACAGTGACTGCAGCAGTGGGCTCAAATGTGTCAGATTGTGAGGATGGCACAGGATAGGACAGGGTTCAGATCTATTGGTCAAAGGGTTGCTATGGGTCGTACTTGACTTGATAGCACTTAACAAATAAACCTGTTCCTTTCTAAGTTATGTTGCGGTACTAAAAGAAAATTGTTGAATGAATGGAATATTACCTGACCCCCAAAAACATGTCTTAGGAATAATGCTTTCCAATCTCTGATTGCTCTGTTTCTTTTGATTTAGTGTGGATGAATGGACAAACATTTGAATCTTATGGGCTTGCCCATGTAGAAGTATGTCTTTAGTGATATCTGTGAAAATTTACTTGTGAAATACAATGAATAAAATTAATATAATTGCAGTAATATAGTTTATAAACTATTTTTAATTTGCTAATTCATTTTAATATCATAGCAACCATGTTTTCCAGATATTTCCTTTTAAAGGTGAAAAAAAGGAATGGTTTGAAAGTCTTAATTGATTTACCCATGGTCACAAAATTTATACACAGTGCATTGGGAACTGGAAATGTCTTTTGATGTTATCCTTTTTGCACCATGCTGCTGATTTCATTAACAGTAGTTTATATCTGAATGATAGATAGTGTAGGTCAAAGCTTAGTCTATTAGAAATGATACAATTTTTCATGATTTCTTTCCAAATTATGTGACTCCTTTTTTGACCTTTTTCTGTTATAATTAGCAAGTACATTTTGAGGAGCTAATGGAAAAGACAAATCCAAAGTTTTGTTTATTCATATAGATTGCCCTTTAACAAAGTTTTAGGAAAATTATTGACACTGTTCATCTTCTTAAAGCTGGAGGTATATGTTTTAGGGACTGTTTAATTTTGATACCTTGAAGATTAAGTTAGAAAATTCTCTTTCCACAAGAAAAACTGTGCCTATTGTTTCCCCCTGATTTTAAAACTAATACATAAGTAGATACATGCATTAAATATCAGCAGTTGAGATACTTGATTAATCATTTGGGAAAACAATTAAAATAATAATAAGGTTTTTTATACTCTTGATCTTACAGTTTTACTTTGACTTCAGATATCTTTGTGTGAATATGTATCTCCCACTGCTGTCAGGGTGATTCCACTTCATAGCAACCCTACAGAACAGAGTAAACTGCCTCAGAGGGTTTCCGAGGCTGTCTCTTTGCAGAGGCAAACTGCCCTCTCTTTCTCCCATGGGGCACCTGGTGGGGTTGAGTCACCAACATTGGGGAATTATAGGGTAAGTGCTTAACCACTGCCCCATCAGGGCTCATCCATAGAATAAGAATTTTTTTCTTATTTAAAATGACTTTTTAGAAAAATGAAATTGCCAAGCAAAACAAAAATAAGCAGACAAATCCTATCATTTGGATAAACTTATCAATTTTCTTAAAAAATTAGAATCCTCTTGTAAATCCTGTTAAAACCTACTTTATTCACTTAATGTATCGTGATGATCTCTCTTGAAAATAGAATAATTGTGTATTTTCTTTATTAAAAGAAGCCAAAAATAAAGCATGTAGGTGAAATGCTGTCAAGAAGGACTCTAATCAGAATCCCCTGCTCTTATGTCTAGGTCCACTTTTTCTTTACTGCTTGACGATTCCCCACCTTCAGTCACTATTGGATCACTTTGCAAAGACTCACCATGCTTGAGTTTCATCTATACTGTTATGTACATAGTATTTTTCTTTATATGGATTACTTTGAAATTGATGAGCCTAAGTGTAATATTGGGAATTGTTCATTCAACAAAAAGTATTTATTTGAGTTTGAGTGCATACTCTCTGCTAGGAACTATTTTAGGCTCCGAGGACACAGCAGTTTTACAAAACAAATGCCACTGTCCGTATAGAATTAGAATTATAAGTTGCTTATATGAGAAACAAATAACCATTATATTTGGAAAAAAGTTTCCCTAAATACTACCTAAAGTCATCTCAAGCACCAGTGGTATGTGCATCACTCTTGGGAAATCTCATATCATGGCTATACATGGTACAATGTGGTGACGAAGCAGTAAGGAGATGACGTGGGCAGAGCCAGCACTTGATGGGTGCCGGTGAGTGACTGACTCATTGAGACCCTTTGTGCCATAGTCCCAAATCTCCCATGATCTTGCACCGTTCTCATGAAGCCCATTGTAGTCAGATCATAGGAGGAGTGTCTGTCTGAATCTCTTGACACATTTCTCTTTTTAGGTTGAGTTTTTTGAGTTTTATAATATTGACTAACATATATGGAAGTTTGAAGAATCATGAAACATTAATGGTTACAGATGGCCTTAGATTATTAAGGTTGAATTTCTGAAATTGTCTGATGGTGAAATGGGCCCAAGAAATTTTAGAGATAACATGTTAATGATAGAGTTTATAACTTAGGGTACATTACTGGCTTTTACAGAGCCCTGGTGGTACAGTGGTTAAGCCTTTGGCTGCTAACCAAAGGGTCGGAGATTAGAACTCGCAAGACACTTGAGAAAGAGGAGGCAGTCTGCTGCACCAGAGATACAGAACCTCAGCAACCCTGTGGGCTCTTCACTCTGTCCTATCAAGGTTGCTGAGTCAGGATCGAATTGATAGTAATAGGTTTGGTTTTAGTTGCTGGCTTGGTATTCTTGTTCTACAATAGGTAATAATTAGATATATTTGAGAAAGACAGAACAGAATTACTTGTGGAGAGTAGGAATGTGGAGGGAAGAATGAAATGAAGTTTTTAATGGTTTTAAAATATCAATTTTAAAATTGAGGGTAAAAGGAGCCGATAAGGTAACTGTCACCAAATTAAATCTTAAAAAGAACTTGATCTTTCTCTACTGATGGTCTTTCTCATAAAAACACTCATTTAATTTTTATTCTTATTTTAATTTGTTTTGCTGAAAAGAATAAAGAGAGACTATAGTTCTTGAAAATACTTTAAATGTTTTAGTGGAGCATATGTTTAACATTTTATAGGATAAAGAATTAGTTAATGAGCTTATTTTTTCCATATCACTTATTGTTTTTTGTTTTTGTTTTTTTCTTCTTCTTTTCCAGAATTTTATAGAAGTGAAGTCATTAAGAATTCCTTGGTAAGTTTACTTTTTGACAGGTACATGTGACTAAGCCTTTTAACTCCTTTTTCAGAAAAGACTGAGACATAAAAGAAATTGTAAACTAAATCCAGTTCTGTTATTATGATTCTTCTATAGTTAAATCAGGGAGTTGTGGTGGCTTAGTGGTAAGGAATTGTGCTGCCAACACAAAGGTTTGTGATTTGAATCCACCAGCAGCTCCAAGGGAGAAACATGGGCAGTTTCCTCCCATGCAGTTTTACTGCCTCTGAAAACCCCCTGGAGTGCCAGCTATGGATCAGTTCCAAATCAACTGTACATAATAACAACATACTTAAATCTTTACAGTTTTTCTTAAAGAATGATTAATTGTTTATTACTTTGCCATTACTGCTTAGAATCTGACTAGTGTATAGTAGGTGCTTGATAAATATTTTTTGAATCAGCTACTATTTTTTTAGAACTTGTTTAGTCAAGTCTGATTCTGTAATTCTTTCATTTTTGTTTAGCATCTCTATGATTATTTGACTTGCCAAACATCCTAACAAGTGGCATCGTTGTTTAGATATGTTTTTAAGCATTTTTTTCTCTGGAGACTTCTGCTTGTTTCTGAGTAATGGCATTATGCAGTATGCTACTTTTAATAGCACACTGTGTACTTGAGATAATGACACTGAGGCAATTTCTTGGGCCATCTTGAAGAAAGAAGGGCTTTATGACAGTGATAATATTCTTCTCGTGGTCTCAGACCATGCTGTATTTGTCTTCAGTCTACTGTGTCAGCCCCATCTCCTAATGCTTTTCTTCATTCATTCATTGTGCCCCAGGCTTACTTCTTTCAGTACTTTAAATAAACCATGCTTATCTTGTTCCTTCTGCCTGGAACATTTCTTAGTTCTTCCCTTCACTGCAAAGGTCTTTGAGGTCTCAGCTGTGTCTCTTCAGTGGGGCTTTTTGTGATGATTCCATGTAAAGTAACTTTCTTTCTCTTGGTCACTCTTTGTCACACCATTCTGTTTTATTTAAAGTCTTCATCACTGTTGCAAACTCTGGCCGACTTACTTGTTTGTAGTCTGTCTTCCACCATCTAGAATGTCAGTCAGGAGAGCAGGCACCTGCCAGTTTTGTTCACCATTACAATCCTGAACCTAGAATGGTGTCTATACTCCCTAAATGCTTATTAATGATTGACAGGGTATCAGTAATATGTCAGATTTACCGACCCCTTTTAGGTACCTAACCCTATTTCAGTCCTACCCACAGTCTGTGAGTTAGATAGGGCAGATACTTACGAAGCTCTGGATTCAGGCCCAGAGACTTTCTTGGAGTCCACAACTGCAGAATCAGAAGAATCTTAGACAAAATCTTCTTGTCTTTTATCTCCCTGACACATTTTTCTTCTTGTCAGTTTGTCTCCTGAATGTTTCAGGAATATTGTAATAAAGATAGCTTAGAGGCAAGAAGCTGTTCTGCAATCCCAAAAGTACTCGGTTCGAATCCACCAGATACTCCGCTGAAGAAGGAGGAGCAATCTCCTCCTGTGCTAGGTGAATCAGATTGGATGGTACACACACACACAAAAAAGACAAATTTTAGAATATCGTAATAAATGACAGTTTCCTCTGAGAAGATTCAATACTAGTAAGCTCTGGTCCTGTGTATATTAAATGATGGGTGATAAATACCTAGCATTGTGCTGATGTATCCTAACTGACTACTGGTTAAGTCCTAGCTTTTCCTCCTCTGCTGGCTCATGTGGAAATAGGCTGCCAGCACGTGAGAGCTAGGAGTGGTCAGGGGTAAGTCAGATAGAAGAAATTGCTGCCTCGATTGATTTTATTCCCTCTGCCGTAGTCAGACCCTCTAGTGCAGGATGATTTTAACACTTCCTTCCCTAGTTCCCCTGGATTTGTGTCATAATGAACCCTGCCATGGTTCTAGTACTTTAGTGTATGGTTTTATGTTACTAGTATTTACTCAGTACTCACTTGACTTCTCTGCTTCTATATGCATTGCTTAGAATGTTACCTCTTACCTTTAGCTCCTTTTGGGTTGTCTGCCAAACTGCTTGTTGGTGTGATTGTGACATTGTCACATCATAGACAATAGCTCCTGGAAAACAGACTGCCTGACTACCTCAATGTGCTTCTAAGTGGGTAATTGTTTGAGAAATTATTTTAAAATGCAATTTATCTGAGTTTATGATATTTTTGACAAAGAATTTTTAGTTACTTTTATGTCAAAATATAGGTTCAATTAATTTTTTTTTACCTTTTTGCAGAAACTCTCCTTTCTTAGTTTTTTGCTAAACCATGACTGGTTATTGGGTACCACAGGATTAAGGGTACCTCACATACAGCACACATTACCTTAACTAATGTAAATTTAAATAGCCACATGTGGTGAGTGGATCATATCAGCACATTTCTAGATGCTTCTGAAAATGTCTGTATATAATAGTTTTATGAAGTAAATTACCAGATAAATTTTTTCTTTTCATCTTTCATAATTTATACTTCTCTTATACTATTAGTATGATTGTAAATCATTATATTAGTTCTTATGATTGTTTTAGCTCATCTATGCTTCCTTCTTCCCCAAGTGTGTATGCATTTATATATATTTATGTATATAAATATACATAAAATACATATTATTTAATGTAGTCATAATTTATGCATTAGGATCCTTAAGGATCCATAGGATTCTTCCTCTTTATAATCTCCAAAGATAATGTATTTGTGCCTTACTTGTGCTTGGCAAATGGACAAGGTAAAATGTACAGTATTTTACTGACTCCAAGATGCCAGTTTTAAGATTCATTATTTATATTCTCCAAGAGGAAAGAAATAACTTCAATTAAATTGAAACATAAAGCCTTAAAAATGATCCTGCATAAATTGTAAAAGTCTAACAAGGAGCTTCTTGTTACTTTGAAATTTCTTCCATCTTTGCTAAGATGTTGCTGTATTCTGTTCAATCAGAACCAACCAACTCATAGCTGATCCTCCTTTGGGTTTTCAGAGGCTATAATCCAAGGGAGGATCTTGCCCATCCTTCTCCCAGAGCAGCTGATGACTTCAAACCACATGCCTTTGGGTTGGCATTAGGCCACCAGAGCTCCCTTCTAAGGTATTCTGCAGTCTTTAGTGCCTTCAGGTTCATTACATGACCTATGATAGGCAATCTTTTTATGCACATCTCTGTAATAAAAAACAAATATATTTAATAAATTTTTAGCAGTGCTCTTATCTTCAGTCCTATACTAAAGTTGGATGTGGCCCATTTCTCTACTAACGAATATTTGCTGCTTTAATACCAGGTTTATGTTTTACTTCTCTGCTACTAGATCTCTGTCTGCATAAAAATGTTATAGTTTTTATTGACTTTTGACACACACTTGTGTGTGTGTGTGTGTGTGT
>NW_006399775.1:15321371-15337029 GCF_000299155.1 Elephantulus edwardii
CAGGGTGAAGTCTCTCTCAGGGAGGAGTGATAGGGAATGGCAAAGGACACACCGACAGAGGAGATTAATCAGAACTGACTTTGACAAGCACTGTGGCAATTGGACAATGAAAACAGACACTCGGATGGCGGGGAAGAAGAACAAACTGGGGAGGAGGGTAGAGAGAATGGTGCAGCAAGGAAGGAACGAAAACCCAAAATCCCTGTAAA
Source organism: Elephantulus edwardii (assembly GCF_000299155.1). Lineage (NCBI taxonomy): Eukaryota > Metazoa > Chordata > Mammalia > Macroscelidea > Macroscelididae > Elephantulus > Elephantulus edwardii. Next base: position 15,321,581 of record NW_006399775.1, read on the forward strand.
TGTTCATTAAAACTAATAAAATTTAATGAAAAAAAATTGTAGGGTTTCATTTCTAAAACTCCTAAAAATCAGACTTCATCTTGCCCTGTGATTAAAAGTACATGTTAGAATTGATGCCAGGTGGGAATATGTTAGGTGATAAGTGTATGGGACTGAAATAAAGCAGAATAGTGGCATAGATTGCAGGGGTGGTCTGTTAGGAGACACAGGTGCAAATGATTATGTGCTCAACTCATGAATAAAAGGTTAGTGGTTCAAATCCACCCAGAGAGGCCTTGGAGAACAGACCTTACAGTCTGTTTCTAGAAGGTGACAGCCTTGAACACCCTTGGGAGCAGTTGAACTCCGTCCACCCTATGAGTTGGCCATGAGCCATGGTCAGCTCAACAGTAATTAATAATAGACTCAAGGTCAGCCTTGGGCCTTATAATTGAATAAACAAAGTTCTAGAGCAAAGATTTTTAGAAAAAGCAGGTGATAGAATTTAATAGACCCATAAGCACCTATTGAGATTGTGACCATTTTTGTTTGAAGAAGTCCTTGTGGTGCAGGAATGGTTGAGTGCTTGGCTGCTAACTGAGAGGTCGGTGGTTTAAGCCTATGGGAGAAGAGGTGGGGGTTTGCTTTCATAAAGACTTATTGGCCTGCCTTGGAGACCCTGTGGGCCAGTTCTCTCTTCTCCTAGATGGTTGGTATAAATCAGAAGTCAGCTTAACAGCCATGGATTAATTCATTCAGAGCAATTTTAAAATCTTTGGGGAAAAAAACAGAATAGTTCAGACACTTTGTATGGGTTACTGACCTGAGTGATTCTCAAACTAAATTTATATTGCAGTTGAATTATAAGTGAATGAATTAGCATTTAATCTCTATGGGTGTATATATGAGTGCGAAGTTGGTTTTTCTTGCTTATGCCAGATTATGCTGTTTTATTTTAAACTTTCTATCTTTAGCTTTTTCCAGCATCTGTCTGGTTAACACATGAGTTGGAGGGAGAATGAGAGAAGTACATCTGTAATTAGAGTATTGGGGGCGAGGGGGAAGGATGCTGTGAAAATGTTGTACATTTATTTCAATTTTTGAGAGAGCAGGACTAAGGAAAATAACTAATAATAAGTAATTCCTAGATTTAGACACAAGTTAGTTAGTAGAGTTGAATGAGACAGGAGAGAGTGAGTTTGGGCTGTAGTGACACTGAACCCATTGCCGCCTACTTGATTTCTATTCATAGTGACCATCGTGTTTCTGAGATAGAAATCTTTATTAGAGGGGAATGCCCATCTTTTTCTTTCTGTGGTCAATTCAAACTGCCACCCTTTTGGTTAACAGCCTGTTACATCACACACAAAGCCACCAGAATTCCTTTGGAAGACTCAACTCAGCTCTGACTCATTGCTGACCTTACAGAGGCTGTAAGTCCCACAGGAGGCGGATTGCCTATCTTTCTTTTGTGGAACAACTAGTGGATGCAGACTACCTGCCTTTGGGTTGGCAATGCAACTCCTTACCACCAGGCCCCAGGAGCTACTTGTAAAATCAGTATGTAATTCTCAGAACATGGGGTGTATTTGGACAAAGTGGGAGCAGCGTTTATGGATCTTTAGTTGTGATTCTTGCAACCATGCTTTTGTTGCTGAGCAGTGTTACAGAAAAATTGTTCTAATAAATAATTATGAGGCCTTTTTTATAGTTTGTAGTCAGTGAACTTTTCACAATTATAAATGCCCTGATATTGTGCCACTGAACTTTTTTAGTGAATATTGTGTAGGTCTGTAGATGATGTTAGTATTTAAATAAATTTACCTGTCTAGAAATTGGGCTAGTTTTTGTATAGATTAAATATAAATAAAACGTTCAAGACTTTACCATAAACGGCTTGGTCAGTACGGAATTTGGGTATGTGGCAGGCAGTACCAATTCAGGAATTATTGCTCATTGTTTGGCAACTTTTTCTTGTATTTTGTAAAAGTATAAAGGAAAGTCTTTGTAATGAGAAGATTGACAATAGACCCACTGTATTAATGGTGCATTTACTTAGGAGGGAAACCCAAGTCATCTGTTCAATCATATGAAATACATTTAAAAACTACTTTTCTCTCCAAAGCCTTTCATTTATTAGACTGAAGTATTTAAGAGTATTTAATACAACAGCAAGAAGGCTTCTCTACCCTCTGATTCCCATACTTCAGGACCCATCAGCTATATTAACCAAGTCAATTTTCATTTTGGAAAAGGATGATTACACTTACTTTGGTGCTTTGTCACTTTAAAAAAAATTTTTTTTTATTTTATTAGTTTTAATGAATGTTCACAGAGATACTGGATTTCCATTCATTCATTGTTGCATTTTTCTGTCTGCCCACTCTTCTCCCCCCTTCCCCCTCCCCCCAGTTTACTCTTCTCTTTGAAAAGAGAACAACAAATATTCTGGTCTTTAAATGTTGTGAAATAATAGAACACAATAAACTATACCTGGAAATTTAAAAAAAAAGAAAAGAAAAAATTTTCATTGGTATATAGTTCCCCCCCACACCCCGAGTACACTCCACTATGTAACCTTCATTCTGGACTCTTGTCATAACCATAATACTCAATCATATATGGCTTTTAAACAGTTCTCTCCTTCATCTGTTTCAATGCAGTATACATAATTTATCCAATTTTTCTCAGTCTCACCCCAACCCTGAAGTCAGTCCTATTCTACAACAGTGGCACTATGCAGTATTTGTCCTTTTGTGACTGAGCTATTTCACTCAGCGTAATGTCCTCCAAGGACACCCATTTTGCTTAATTTTTCATGAGTTCTGTGTTTTTCAAGGCAGCATAGTATTCCATTGTATAAGTATACCAGAGCTTCTCTATCCATTCGTTTGTTGATGGGTATTTAGGTTTTTTCTAACTCTTTGCTATTGTGAACAAAGCTGCAATAAACATGGGTCTGCATATATCTGCCTGGGTGGCAGTTATGATTTCTTTAGTGTATATTCTCAGTAATGGAATTGCTGGGTCAAATGGTATTTCTATTTGCAAGTTTTTGAGAAAGTGCCATATAGCCTTCCATTTTGGTTGCACCATTTGACACTTCCATCTACAGTGAATAATGGTTCCAGTTTCTCCACAACCTTGCCAGCATTTATTGTTTGCTGCTCTGCTAAATTTTGCTATTCTGACTGGGGTGAGATGATATCTCATAGTTGTTTTGATTTGCATTTCTCTTAGAGCTAGGGATTTTGAACATTTCTTCATGTATTTGTTGGCCATCAGAATGTCTTCTTTGGTGAAATGTCTATTCATGTCCTGTGACCACTTTTCAATTGGGTTATTTACCTTTATCTTGTTGTGGTGCTCAAGTATTTTATAAATTCTAGATATAAGCCCCTTATCTGACATGTCATTACCAAATATTTTTTCCCAATCTGTGGCTTCCCTTTTTACTCTGTTGGAGAAGTTTTTGGATGTGCATAGGGATTTGATTCTTAGAAGGTCCCATTCATCTATTTTATCTTCTCCTAGTTGTAGATTTTTCAGGATGCTGCTTTGTCATTATTATAGTGAGAATTTGATTATATAGTCTGGAGGGAAGCTCTGGTGGTGCTGTGGTTAAGGCATTCAGCTGCTTACTGAAAGATTGAAGGTTCAAATCAGCTAGCAGCTCCATATGGGAGGACAGTGAAGCTTTCTGTTTTTGTCACTATTCACAGCCCTGGAAATGCCAATTCACAGCCCTGGAAATGCCAAGAGACACCTCAGCTTTGTCCTGCAGGGTCACTGTGAATTGGAATCAGCTAGATTGCAGTGGGCTTGGAGTTTTCTTTGGTGTATATTCTAGAGCACATGCACTCTTGCTAAGGAGTGATCTTACAGTTAGAGATGAAATGGATGTTTTTTCATATGATGTAATTTGAAGACTAGGAGTGGAGGAAACAGAGCTGGTCTGTTAAATTCCGTTAGTGAAATGTTGTTTGAGTTTCTCATATGCTTATCACCAGTTTCTCTCTCCATCCCTCCCCACCCCCTCCACTCTCTTAAATGATATTGTTAGATGCCTTTGAGTCAGCTCTAGCTCGTGGGGACCCCGTGCTCAGTGGAATGAAACTCTGCCTGGTTTTGTGCCTTTTCCATGAGTACTGGCATGTCTGAGGACTTTGTTGCTTTCCAACCTAAGCGGCTCCTTCCAGCACAGTATTGGATAGTGTTTGGTTATCAGCCATCGAGTTTTCAATGACTGACTTTTGGAAGGAGAAGATCAAGCCTGTGTCTTGGGCTGTCATGGTCTGGAAGCCCTGCTGCAACCTGTAGAACACCCGAGCAGCATGTTGGCCTCCACTGACAGACAAGGGGTGGGGGACTCTACTTGAGGTGCATCGGCTATGCATTGAACTCAGGCTTTCTGCAAGGGAGGCATGAGCTCTGTCACTGAACCACCGCTGCCCTGGTTTCATCAATAGCCACTTGCAAATGACCAGAACGAATCGGAATCGACTCACATGACACTCAGAATAAACTCAGGCTCATTGCTGGCAGGTTACAGCCAACTCAGACCTGACTCCCCAGCAGATTTTCCTGTAAATCACACAGCAGGAGATCCCCTATTGTTCTCCTGGGGAGCAGCTGGAGAATATGAGCCACCAGGAGAGGCACCACTTTTCCATTAGTGTCACTCTCCATGACTACGCTATCAGAGCTCCCAGATGACATTAGGTTTAGGGATCTTTGTTGGTTTGGTTGGTTACAGTGCTGTTATTTACAGTCCTTATTCACAAGTGTCAGTTCCCCAGGACCCATGCCAGATACATTCCCTGTTTTCAGCTGTCACTTTTACTCTCCTTCATTCTGGAGCAGTTTTCTTTATTCGCCTTTTTGTATGCATATCTTAACTCTGGCATTGTTAAATGCTACAGACCTGTTATTTTGTAGAATGCTTCTTGATTTGGTTGCCTGATGTTTCTTCATGATTAGATTCAAGTTACACACTTGCTTAGTGTTGAGGCATGTGATGCTTGTTTCCCTAAAACTGGTGATGTTAACATTTGTCTGCTTATTATAGTGATGACCGCTGGGAAGTTACTATTTTAGAGGAAGACTGTTTATATTCTGCACTTCATCTCATCAGATGTGCACCTTAGTCCTAAAACTAACATTATTACTCCTCAATAATTTGGAGAGGTTCCTGACTACAGACTTCTCTAGGGCAATGAGTCTCCTGATTTCCTGACTGGTAGTACCAAATGTTTTGATATAGTTAACATTTTTTGCTTTAAATAGTTGTGTGTCATATGAAAAAAAGAAAAGGAAAAAAGTTTATAGTGTTTTATATCTGTTCACATATTTACCACTGCCAGAAATCTCTTCATACCTTCTTGCAGATTGAGATTTCTAGCTGGTGTTATTTTCTTTCAGCCTGAAGGACTTCCATGTAGTTCAGATCTCTATTGATATCCTTAGACCTTAATGCTCATCTGTTTAAATGAGACTCTGCTACACTGTTTAGCTGCTGTTTTTAGGCTATTGACTACTACTTACAGCAATGTTATGAACAACAAATCAGAACATTGCCCAATCCTTGTCCTGGCAGGATACCGCAAGGCTCCGATCTCTACAGCAGGGTTGCTAAAAGAATTGTGATGAGCTGGAAAGAAACTACAGATCACATAAAAGAAATTTTATCAAAGTCTTAGATGACTAGAACTTAATTTTTTTTATTATTTTATTAATTTTAATGAAAGTGTACAGAGACTTAGGGTTTCCAGTCATTCATTGTTGCACTTTTCTCCCTGCCCACCCCCAATTTCACTCTTTTCCTTGAAAAGAAGAAGAAAAACTCTTTCATTATTATGCAATCCCTCCCACCAAGTCCACTCCACTATGCAGCCTTTACTCTGGACTTCTGTAATGACAAGAATACCCATTCATATATCTGTTTTCTTATAACAGTTCTCTTCTTCATCTGTTTCAATGCAATGTACATAGGCTCCAGTATCAAACTGACAGCTTAAGTGTGCTTACTGTCATCTCTATGCTAATTATTGGTACTTCAATATTAACAAGCATTCCTATCAGTTCATTCACGCCTTTAGTGAATATTTAGTGAACAAATACCAGGCACTTTTCAAGCTTTGGTGATCTAGTGATAATACAGGCACTATGCTTGTTCTAATGAGATGAAATCAGACAATAAAAATATAAACATGTAAATGAAAAATAGAAATCAGTAGTAAATCCTATGTCTCTTTCTCCAAAACATCAACAATCAAATCCACAAAAACACATCCAAGTAGTAAGCTTCTGTGTCTTCTAAAATATCACACTCTAGGTTCCTATAAACATCACACTCTAGGTTCCTTATTCAGGAAAAATATGCCAGAAACCAAGGTCAGTTACCATACAGGGACATCTTTTGATTTACTGGTTTATGTGATAGGGAAATTAAAATTTAATAAGAGTGATTATTTTTTTCTATTTAACAACGAAAATGCTAACTTGTATACAGGAAAAATAAGTTATTAATTAACTGTAGTTAATTTTTATTGACAACATCAAGATCAATAACATCTTGACTTTTCAGAGTGTTTACAACTATTTTGATAATTCTGTTAATGAAAAAAATGTTCTTTTAAAACATAGATCTGGCTTTGCCATTCTTAGCTTTAATTTCCCCCCCCCCCAAATGAAAGAGAGACTTAAATGAGGGCCCAGGGCCATGGGGTTCAGAAGGAGGCCACCTGAAAGAGACAATGGAGCCAGTGAAAAGGGTGCTGTTATTTGACCTTTTTTGGGGTGCAGGTTGTTGGTGTGCCCACACTTCTTAAGACAGTTGACAGCCTGGGGATGCAGGCGAGCATAACACTTGGGGTGCACCGTCTTGTTGTGGTTATACTTCTGGGCAAGTTTGTGCAAGGAAGGCTCAATAATACCAACACGCAGACCCAGCAACAGATGCAGGGTGGACTCTTTCTGGATGTTGCAGTCCGAGAGTGTACTGCCATCCTCTAGCTGTTTGCCCACGAACATCAGATACTGCTGGTCAGGGGGGTCACCCTCCTTGTCTAGGAGTTTGACCCTGACGTCACTGGGCTCGACCTCAAGAGTCTTAACAAAGGTCTGCATTTCTGTGTCTGCGGCTTGGCTGCCTCCTTGAAGAGAAAGAGGGCAACAGAACCAGAAACTGCTGTGCGCTGATCAGTGTTAAATTTTTCAGTAGCCCTACATCTAGTTCAGAGTAAAATGCTGGCTTATTGGCAAGGTCTGTGAGTCTTGCATTTAGTCCTTTGAATCTCTCATGAGCCTTTTGGAGAGAGCTTCCTTTGCCTGGTATTCCTTATTTTAACCTTATGGAATCCTACTTTTTCATAGCCTCTGCCTTATCTTCCCCTTGCGTGGGCTGAGCTGTTACTTTTTGTACAAGTGTGATTTATTTTCTAAAACAATGTAGTTATTTAAATAGGGCTTTGAATCTACTAATAATTTGGAGATCTTTGAAGATAGTGTCTGTGTGTTGGCTCTTAACAGTCATGTAGTATATGTTGAATATGGTTGTTTTACCATGTGAAGTCATATCACTTAAAGATTGAAATAGGTATTCTTTCTAATACCTGTAATAAATAGGTTTTAAAATGCCATTATTCCTTTTATGTTAATTGGAGTATTTTCTTTTTTTCACTGAGATTACAATTTAGTATATAAAAGGCAATCTTTTGGTTTTTATTAACATGATTTGCAGCTTAATTGAAGTAACTATGTGTAGATTATCAGTTGCCTAAGTCATGTTTTCATTTCCATTGACAGAATCCAACATGGCGGAGTCTTGATTTTGGAATAATGCCTGACCGACTTGATACATCTGTGTCTTCTTTCCTGGTGAGGATATGGGGTGGAAAGGAGAACGCCTTCCAGCTTTTGATTGAGTGGAAAGTCTGTTTGGATGGACTGAAATACTTGGGCCAGCAGGTAATTTTTATACTGGGGTTTACAAGTGGTTTTCATGTTTGAATGAGCCTTCTTTATCTTGCTGTTACTTTCTTTTTTAAAAAAAAACCAAAACTACCCTTCTTATAGAGAAAACTTTTAGAATTGCTAATTTAGTTATAAATTTGAAGTCTTCACCAAGTTTGTTAAATGTGTTACTGAAGCGAGCACAGAAATCTTCACCAAGTTTAAAAGAAGAAATTTGTGAAGAAGCCTTATGATTTGAGAGGATCATTTCCCTCCCTTCCTGTAGTGAAGGAGATGCTTTCTCATGGCATTCTGCTGCTTCTTTGTCTTACCATGTGTTTATCTCTAGGACTTGAAAATTAAGTTGACAAAGAGGATTATTCTATTGTTGTTTACCATCAAATTGGAACCGACCTGTAGCTGACCTTCCAGCAGTTTTTCAGAGACAGTAAATTACACGGAAAGAGATTGCCCATCCTTCTGCAGAGCAGCTGATGAATTTGATCTGCAACCTAGATTATTCTAGGAGTAAGAATTACTCCTTGCTGAACACAGGGGAGACAAAAGTTTGTGTTTTAGGTACTCTACTTTTCCCCTACTGTTTTTTATCTGCAATTAAAAAAAACAAACAAAACCAACCCAAACCACCAAACCAACCAACCAGAAAACCCAATCACAACAAAATGCAAAATGACCCAAACCCAAATCCATTGCTATTGTATTGATTCTGATTCATGGCAGCGTCCCAACTGCTCTGTAGGAATGTCTTGGCTGTAATCTTCACTGAAGCAAAGTGCCAGGCCTTCTGCTGTGCTATTGGTTGGGTTTGAACAGCCAACCTTTTAATTTTATAGTTGAACATAAGCCATTTCCTCCTTCTAGAGCACCTGTACTTCTGACAAATTTAGTTAGGAAATCACACCACTCATCTAGTTGAGTTTGGAACTAGCCCTTTCTGTCACAGTATTCTTGGAAGCAACTAAGAATTTATCAGAAATGAGTATGAAATGAGTGAAACCTCTTTGCCATCCCAGACATAGATTATTACGATAAATATTTATAGTAACCTTGTCAGTGATCTGGAATACATATCCACCATGCTTATTCTTATTAGCATAATTTAGCAGTTCTGAAGTGCATATATTAGTATAGAACATGATACAGGCTGTTTGTTAGCATGTTTTTCTTCTACTTCATTAGTGAGAAGCAAAGGAATGTTTCTGAGCTCTATGGTTGCCTGGTTTCTGATTCCTTATTAATTTTTTCTTCAATAATTTCTCATGTCTATTTTCTTAAAATACTTTCAAATCCAATTGCTGCATCATTAAGATACTTGTATAATAAAGAGCAGGGAGTATTTTCTGCCTTTTAGTCAAAAGGAAATGAAAACATAGGACCATTAACAGGGATTTACTACTTAGTATTGTATAATTATTAGACACTAAGGGATAAAGATAAAAAAGGAAGGGTTCCTTTCATTAAAGAGCTTATCATGTAGTAGTTAAAGTTGCAGTTAGAATCCAGCTCACTTGATTTCTCCACCAACATCTTAAAATAATTTGAGCAAAAATTTAGAAATCATATTGGTTTTCCTTTTAATTATTTTGTTTTAAAACATTAATTACAAGTGATTGTTGTTGTTGTCAAGTCACTTGTAACTCATAGCGACCCTTTGTACAACAGCCCTAAACCCTCCTCTACCCTGTGTCAATCTCATTGTCTCTAACACACCTGCCACCATTACCCCAGTGACGGAATCAATCCATCTCATCAAGGGTCTTCCTCTCCTGCGCTGTCCCTCCACTCTCCCAAGCATGACGTCCCTTTCCAACGACTGGTTCCTCCTTGCAACGTGTCCCAGGTATGTCAGATGAAGCTTTAGAATCCTTACCTCCAAGGAGCAGCCTGCCTTCAACCTCTCCAGAATGAACTTGTTTGTTCTTCTAGCAGTCTATGGTATATTCAATACTCTTCTCCTGTACCAAAGCTCAAAAGCATCAACTCTCCTTCTATTATCCCTAGTCATTGTCCAGGTCTTTGAAGCATAGCAAGTGATTGCAAAGACCATGGACTGTATCAGGCTCACCTTAGTCTCCAGACTGACATCATTACTCCTCAGTACCTTGGAGGGGTCTCTGACAGCAGACTTTGCCAGTGCAGTTCATCTTTTAATTTCCTGGCTGCTGGTACCAAGACTGTTGATTGTAGTAGAGCCAAGCAAACAAAAGCAGTCAACAATCTCAATCTCTTCACCATCTGTCATGATGCTGCCAATCTGCCCAGTGATGAGAATCTTTGGTTTTTTGATGTTGAGCTTCAATCCATATTGAAGGCTGCAATCCTTGGACCTTCTACAGTAAGCGCTTCAAGTCCTCCTCAGTTTCAGCAAGCAGGGTTGTGTCATCTGCATAACGTAGCTTGTTGGTAAGTCTACCTCCAATCCTGATGCCACATTTCTTCTCATAGAGCCCAACCTCCTGGATAATCTCTTCCGCATATATATTAAAAAGATATGGAGATAGGACACATCCTTGATGCACACCCTTCCCAATTTTGAACCATGTAGTGTTTCCTTGCTCTGTTCTGATGACTGCCTCCTGATCCAAGTATTAAGTTTCGCATAAGCCCAATCAAGTGTTCTGGGATTCCCATTCTTCTCAAAGTCAGCCATTGTTGTGATCCACATAGTCAAATGCCTTTGCATAGTCAATGAAACACAGACAGATGCTCCTCTGGTACTCTCTGCTTTCAGCCAAGATCCATCTGACATTAGCTATAATATTCCTAGTGCCATGGCCTCTTCTAAATCCAGCCTGCACTTCAGGCAGTTCTCTGTTGGTGTGCTGTTCTAGTCATTTTTGGATGATCTTCAACAGAATCTTGCTTGCATGTGATATCAGTGATATTGTTCAGTAAGTGATTAATGTAATTAATTAACTTAACTAATTACAGCCTAATTATATATTAGTATACAAAATCCCTTTCTCTAAACCCAGCTGTTTATTTATGTATGTTGCCTATCTCTTCACCCGATGTGGCGATTTATTAATTTTTAGTCCCCTCTCCTTCCCTTCTAATCTTGGTAACCATCCAAGAATGATTTTGTGTGAAAACTTTTACTTTTTTAATAGTGTAATACCATAGTAATCTTTCTGTGACTGATTTATGTCATTTAGCTTAATTTCCTGTAGATTCACCGATGTTTTGCAGTGTTTTCTTTAATGTTGCGTAATACTCCACTGTGTAAATATGCCATCCTTTCTTTAAACATTTGCCCATTAATGGACACTTGAATTGTTTCCATCTCTTTGTTCTTGTAAATGTTGCTGCAGTAAACATGGATGTGCATGTATCATTTCATGTGGCAGCTCTTCTATACAATAAATATGTAGTAGCAGGATTGCTGTTAGCAAATGGTATTTCCACTTAACCTACTAAGGAAGTATCAGACTGTAGTGGTTGCTCTGTTTTACATTCTCATCAACAATGTATGAGAGATCCAGTCTCTTCACACTTTCACCAGAATTTGTTTCTTCATGTCTGTCTTAACATTACTCTTTTTGCTGTAGTGAGATAATACCTCATTGTTTAATGTGATCTTTAAAATGATCTTGAGCATTTCGTCATATGTTGACCACCTGCATCTTCTGTGGTGAAGCATCTTTATGTCCTCTGTCCATTTGTAATTGGTGACTTGTTTTTTCTTGTTAAGGTGTTGGAGCTTCTTAATATAAATTTTGTAATTCTATAAATTTTAGAGATTAGTCTCTAGTCAGATTTGTCATTGTCAAATAGTTCTCTGTAGGTTATTATTTTACTTTTTTTGAGAAGTCTTTTGATGTACAGTAGAATTTAATTTCTAGGACTCTCAGACATCTAGTTTATTCTTTGCTAATTGTGCATTTTCATTTATATGCAATGATTTGTGATTGTTGTTGTTGTTGTGTATATCACATCAGAACTGACCCATAGCTGATTTTATGCTGGGGTTTCAGAGATAGTTAATCACGTGGGACGAGCTTGCCCAGCCTTCTCCTGTGGAGCAGCAGTTTGTGGACTCGAGCAGCCTGCCTTTGGGATTGCAGCGCAGCTTCTTGACACTAGGCTACCAGAGCTCCCTAGTCCACAGATTAGGGCTCTAATTTTTTTTTTTCCCTTTGATGATGTTAAATTTTATGCCTAGGTTCTAGATCCATCTTGAAATAGTTTTGTATGAATTCATTTTTCAAGGAAATTGAAAGGGACATTGCCAATTTTATTGGAAATGGAGAGGAAAGAAACCTTGAATAAGCAAAGAACTTCTGAAAAACAAAAATGAAGTGGGAAGCATAGTATTCCCGGACCTCAAAACCTACTACACACTGTTAGTAACCAAAGCAGCATGATACTGGTACAAGGACAGGTACATAGACCAAAGGAACAGAACTGAGAACCCAGAAATGGACCCAGCTATCTATGGTCAACTGATATTTGACAGGAAATAAAACCTATCAAATGGAGAATGACCACCTCTTCAATAAATGGTGCTGGCAGAACTGGACTTCTACTTGCAGAAAGCTGAAACAGGATCCACATCTCACTTTATTAAAAAGAAAAAATCAACTCAAGGTAGATCAGAGACCTGGGAGGGAAGCCCCCAAACCATGAAGTCCATAAGAGTGGGATCAAGCTTAGAAGCGCTAGTCCAAGGTATAAAGACACTGCCAAATACAGCCAGAAATGCGTAATCTGGAGAGGATAAAATTGGTGAAAGGACTTCCTAAAGATTAAATCCCTTTGCACATCAAAAACATTTTCCAACAGAGTGAAAAGAAAATCTACTGACCGGTAAAAACATTTGGCAATACCATTTCAGACAGGGGTCTTATAGCAAAAGTTTAAAAAGTTTAAAGAATCCTACATCAGAAAATCCCCATTGGAAAAAGACTGACAACACAATTACAAAATAGGCAAAAGGCCTGGAAAGACTCACAGAGGAAGATTTTTGGATGGCCAACATGAAGAAATGTTCAAAATCACTGGCAATAAGAGAGATGAAAATCAGAACCACAATGAGATACCATCTCACCCCAGCAGCAGTGGCAAGGCTTAGTAGGACAGAGTTAGCAAGTAACAAATGTTGGAGAGGATGTGGCTGATAGGTACTCTTTTTTTAAAAAAAAGGATTTTTTTTGAAATTTTATTTCATTATTTTTTGTACTGTCAAATCGGATCTGACTGGTACAGGAGAAGATTGTCTCTCCTTCCCCAGCAGAGCATCTGGTGGATTTGTACCATGCACCTCAGGGATTGCAGTGCAGCTTCCTGCCACTAGGCCACCAGAACTCCTTGTGATTGTTGTTGTTGTTATGTGCCATCGAGTCGTTTGCGACTCATAGAGACCCTATGTACAACAGCCCTAAACCCTGCTCTATCCCATGCCAATCTCATTGCCTCTGACACATCCATCCCCATTACCCCAGTCACTGAATCAATCCACCTCAAAGCATGATGTCCCTCTCCAAGTACCTGTCCCTCCTTACAACATGTCCAAAGTATGTCAGAGGAAACCCCAGAATCCTTGCCTCCAAGGAGCAGCCTGGTTTAACACTCTCCAGGATGAATCTGTTTGCTTTCTTGGCAGTCAGTACTCTTCGCCAGCACCAAAGCTCAAAGACATCATTTCTCCTTCTATCCTCCCTAGTCATTGTCCAACTCTCTGATGCATAGCAAGTCATTGCAAAGACCATGGCCTGTAACAGATGTACCTTAGTCTCCAGAGACTCACTGTTGCTCTTGAGTACTTTAGAGAGGTCCCTAACAGCAGACTTTCCCATTGCAATACGTTTTTTTAATTTCCTGGCTGCTGGTGCCAAGAGTGTTGACCGTGGAGCCAAGCAAACTGAAGCTGTGAACAATCTCAATCTCTTCGCCATCCATCCTGATGCCGCCAATTGGTCCAGTGGTGAGAATCTTTGTCTTCTTGACATTGAGCCTCAGTCCATACTGATGGCTGCAGTCCTTGACCCTCTGCAGCAAGTGCATGAGGTACTCCTCAGTTTCAGCAAACAGGGTTGTGTCTTCTGCATAACACAGATTGTTAATAGATCTTCCATCAATCCTGACGCCACACTTCTCCTCATAGAGCCCAACCTCTCAGATAATCTGCTGTGCATACAGGTTGAAAAGGAATGGAGATAGGACACATCCCTGGCATACACCCTTCCCAATTTTGAACCATGCAGTGTAACTCTGCTCTGTTCTGACGACTGCCTCTTGGTCCAAGTATAGGTTGCACATTAGCACGATTAAGTGTTCTGGGATTCCCATTCTTCTCAGAGTCAGCCATAGAGCCAGCCATTGTTGTGATCCACGCAGTCAAATGCCTTTGCATAATCAATGAAACACAGATAGACATTCTTCTGGTATTCTCTGCTTTCAGCCAAGATCCATCTAACAACAGCTACAATATCCCTAGTACCATGACCCCTTCTAAAGCCAGCCTGGACTTCTGGCCGTTCTCTGCTGATCTGCTGTTCCAATCGTTTTTGGATAATCTTCAGTAGAATCTTGCTTGCATGTGAAACCAATGATATTGTTCTGTAGTTTCCACACTCTGTTGCGTCACCCTTCTTGGGAATGGGAACAAATATAGATCTCTTCCAGTCAGTTGGCCAAGTGGTTGTTCTCCAGATTTCTTGGCACAATTTGGTGAGCACATCCAAGGCAGCATCTGTTAGCTGAAATGTGTCAATTGGTATACTATCTATTCCTGGGGCCTTATTTTTTGCTATTTCCTTCAAAGCAGCTTAAACTTCTTCCTTCATCACCATAGCCTCTTGCTCAAATTTTATTTCATTAAATTCTTCTGTATCTGCCAATTCCTTTCGATACAATGACTCAGTATATTCCTTCCGTCTTCTTTTAATACTTCCTGGGTCATTTAATATTCTCCCTAAAGCATCCTTGATGATAGCAACTTGAGGTTTGAATTTGTTCTTCAGTTCCTTGAGCTTAAGAAATGCTGAACAAGTTCACCCTTTTGATTTTCCGACTCTAGCTCCTTGCACATTTCATTGTAGTAGTTTGCTTTGACATCCCGTGCTGCCTTTTGGAAGCTCTGTTCAGCTCTTTAGTATCTTGAATTCTTCCTTGTGCTTTGGTTTTTCTATGCTCCAGTGCAATCTTCAGTTTCTTCTGACGTCCATTTTGGTCTTTTCTTCCTCTTCTGTCTTTGTAATGACCTTTTGCACTCTTCCTAGATGATACCTTTGACATCCTCCTACAACTCATCTGGCTTTGCTCATTAGTGTTCAAGGTCTCAAACCTGCTCCTGAGATGATTCTGAAATTCAGGTGGGATGAACTCAAAGTCATATTTTGGCTCCTGTGGATTCGCTTTAATTTTCCTCAGCTTCAGCTTTAACTTGCATATGAATAGTTGGTGGTTTATTAACAATCTGCGTTATGCAGATGACACAACCCTGCTTGCTGAAACTGAGGAGGACCTCATGCACTTGCTGCGAAGAGTCAAGGACT
>NW_006399775.1:15337859-15339442 GCF_000299155.1 Elephantulus edwardii
AGTGCGGTTGGCGCAGGATAGAGCAGGGTTTAGGGCTGTTGTGCATAGGGTCGCTATGAGTCGGAAATGACTCGACGGCACATAACAACAACAACAGCATTCCACAGTCAGCTCCTGGCCTAGTTTTCACAGCTGATATTGAGCTGCTCCAGACATTTTTTCCGCAGATGTAGTCGATCTGATTCCTATGCATACCATCAGGTGAAATCCATTTGTATCACTTGCATTTATGTTTCTTTTAAAACGTATTTGTAGTGAGTAAGTCATTGCTTGTACAAAATCAGTCATTCTATCTCCAGCTTCATTTTTGTCACCAAGTCCATGTTTTCCAACTATTGATTCTTCTTCTCTGTTCCCAACTTTTGCATTCCAGTCACCCATTATTATCAATGTATTTTGATTGCATGTTCCATCTATCTCTGACTGTAAACATTGGTACTTATATTAAGTATAGTGTAGTATAGTATAGTATAGTATAGTATAGTATAGTATAGTATAGTATATATATTCCACTGCTTGGAATATACCCTGAGAAAATTAGAACTGAGGTACAAATGGAGATTTGTGTTCATAGCAGCATTATTCATGATCGCAGGAACATGAAAACAGCCCCGATGTCCAACCACAGTTGAATGGACTGAGAAATTATGGTATAGTCACACAAAGAAATATTCCTTGGCATGCAGGAGTAATGATTTTGAAAATCAGTACCTAACGTAGGGGGGACTGGAGAGCATTATGCAAAGTGAACTCAGGCCCATAAGGACAAGTATGGTATAAGACCTTTATTGTAGAAATAGAATGATAACTAATAAAATGTATATGAGGATCCAGGGCGGGGGGGGAGGGTAGGAGCAGAGTGGTGAGGATGAGTGGGGGGGGTGGGTCTGGGGGGTTAGAAATCATAGGGTCACACAATTTAACAGGTAGAGGGAGGGGTGGGTAAAGGAAATGGGAAGGATATGGTGTGAAAATCAATATACATGAACTTTGTGAGTAAACTAGTATAAAATAAAACAACAAAAACCAAAGTTTCCTATTTTTTCTCTTCAAAAGTGCTTTTCTCATCTGAGATCTCTTTGTTTTCTATGTGAAATTGATGGTTATATTCTCCGTCTTATTGAAGAATAGTGACGAGATCTGGATTTTAATTTTCTTATGTCTATAGATCATTTTGGCTAGTCGTGCCATTTTCAAAATGTTAAATCTTCCAGTTCATAAGCATGATACAGTTTTCCATGGGTATGAGTCTCTTTGAATTTGTTATAGTACTGTGTTAAAGTTTTCTTCATCTAGGTCTTTTGTATTTCTAGTTATATTTATACTTAAATATTTCATTGTTTCGGTGGTTATTATAAATGGCATTAGTTTTCTTATTTCCTTTCTTTAGTTCTTGTCCTTACTCTGGAGGACTCAGACTGACCTTTGTATGTTGATCTTGAACTCTGCTAAATCAGTCAACTGTTGTTGTTGTTATGTGCCGTCGAGTCGTTTTCGACTCATAGCGACCCTATGCACAACAGCCCTAAACCCTGCTCTATCCTGCGCCAACCACATTGCCTCTGACACACCCATCCCGATTA
>NW_006399775.1:15341382-15355978 GCF_000299155.1 Elephantulus edwardii
CTGTTCCACAATCAGCCCCCGGCCTAGTTTTCACAGCTGATATTGAGCTTCTCCAGCGGTTCCTTCCACAGATGTAGTCGATCTGATTCCTATGCATATCATCAGGTGAAGTCCATTTGTATAACCTGCGTTTGTGTCTCTTATAAAATGTGTTTGCAATGAACTAGATCCAGTACTTTTCTTGCTAAGTGTTGGCGACTTTCTGTATTAGGATCATATCATATCATACAAATAGAAATAGTTTCATTTCCTTTTTCCTGTTTGTATGCCTTTCATTTCCTTTTCTTGCTTTAGTGCTCTAGCTAGGACTTCACATGCAAGATTGAACAGAAGTGATAAAGGGCATTCTTGTCTGGTTTATCTTTGCAAAGGGGAATTCTCTTCCCAGTGAGAGTAATATTGACTCTTGGTTTTAGATATACACTTTTAATTATGTTGAGGAATTATCCTTCTATTCCTATTTTGTTGTGTATTTTTATCAGGAAAGGACATTAAACTTTGCCAAATGTCTTTTCTGTATCAACTGATGTTTTCTTGAGGGTCTTTGCCTTTGTTTTATTGATATATTAGATCACACCAATGTTTTTCTGGTGTCAAAACATTAAATACCTGGTATGTATCCCACTCAATTGTGATGAATTTTTTTTAATGATATTGGACTGTGTTGTCTAGGATTTTGTTGAGTGTTTTTGCATATGTGTTCATTAAGGCTTGTTTTTAGGAGTTGTTGAATAGGCTGTGACTCATAGCATCTTAACACACAGCATCTTGTCCTGCCGCACCATCTTTGCAGTCTCTATCACAAGCCCACTGTTGGTGCCACAGTGTCAGTCCAGCCACCTTGAAGTTTTTCCTCTTTGCTGACTCTGTACTCTTCCAAGCGTGATGTCCTTTTCCCAAGGACTGGAACCTCCTAAACATGACCCAAGTATGTGAGATGAAGCGTGATCATACCTTTCTGTAAAGAGTCACCCTGGTTGCCCGTCCTCCAAGATAGCTTGCTTTGTTCTTTTGGTAGTCCACTACTCTTTGCCAACACCACAATTCAATTCTTTTCAGTCTTCCTTTTTCATTGTCCAGCTTTTACGTGCAGTGAAGTGATTGAATATACCATGGTTTTAGTCAAGTGTGCCTTTGTCCTCAAAGTGCCATGTCTGCTCTTGAACACTCTATGGAGATCCTCTGAGGCCTATTTGAATAATATCATCTGGTTCTTGACTATTGCTTCCATGAGGATTGGATTGGATGTGCATCCAAGTAAAAGAGACTCTTTGACAACGTCAGTGTTTCCCCCTTTTATAAGGATGATACTTACTTGGTTCATTTGTGAAGATTTTTGTTTTCTTTGTGTAGAAGCTAGCCTATCCTAAAAGGCCACACAGTCTCTTATAATTACTTCAGGTCTTTTCTTAATGATGTTGCCTACTATTTTCTAACAACCTGCTTTTGTGAAACTTAAACCTTAAGAATTTTCACTCTAGATTCGTTTCCACCTATTTATTCCTACCAATCCTTTTTATCTCTATATTTTTTAAACTTTTATTTTAAAAGTAATACATTATTTGTGTACAGTTCAGAATAATTTTAAAGACACAGGAGATACTATGCATAATTCCGTTGCTCATCTAACAAAAAGTAAACTATTGGTTAACATTTTGCTGCATATAATTTGAATGTTTCCCCCATGAATATACATATATGAAATATTTCTAAGTTTATAAAATGTAAGACTCTTTTAATCTTGAAAGTTGTTTCAAAATCCTTCTTTTATAAAATTAAACCTATCTTGACATTGTTCTTTAGTTTAGAAACTTATTATTGCATTTATCTTTTGGTATTGCATTGAGTTCAAGAAAATAAATAGGAAGTAGGGACTATGCAATTCAGTTTACATCAGTACTTGACATAGAAGATGTGAGTCAGGTAATTGTAGGAATTTACTACTATTTTTTTTAAATTAGTGTGTGTGTGTGTGTGTGTGTGTGTGTGTGTGTGTGTGTGTACCATCAACTTGGATCTGACTGGTATAGGAGGAGATTGTTCCTCCTTCTCCAGCAGAGCATCTGGTGGATTCGAACCATGTACCTCTGGGATTGCAGTGCAGCTTCTTGCCACTAGGTCACCAGAGCTCCCTTAGGAATTTGCTGCTATTGACATTGACTAGTAAGAAGAGATGTTCTCTCACTTGAACCTACTTGACATTCTAAATGAAGTGCAATTTGGGATGGCTCTGACTGACTCTTGAATCATTTGCATCTTTACATTAGGGGTTGAATATTATTTATTTTCATCCATCTTTTTGAAAAGGAAATATAATATTAATCTCTTAGGATTTTTATTATCTTTTTTACATATTTTTCTAGAGCTTCAAACTTTTGAAAGCACCCTTACAAAACTAACTGGATATTGTTTTCTTTGAGATCAAAGGATGTATAGTATGCCTCTGTATTTCCTCCTTGAGTGATCCATCTAAAAAGCCAAGATTTTGTGTATGAGGATCCAAAGTGGGGGGAGAGAGGGTAAGAGCAGAGGAATGAGGATGGACAGGGGGACATCATAAGGTTGCACAATTTGGTGGATGAAGGGAGGGGTTGATAAAATGGGAAAGGTCTGGCGGGGATAGGGAAAGACAGGGCAGTGGTGGGCATCATTCAATGTTGATTAATTTTATAAATATAGTGAATCACAATGATTGTATGAGACACAATTTATATGAACTTTGTAAGCACACCAATATAAAAGACTTTTTTTTAAAAGCCTATTTTTACTCTGGAATAGACTTTCTATAATAAGTTTAAGTAGCATTTGACTAAAGCAAGAACCTCTTAATTGATCATTGGATCTTCTATACGTGACTCCTGTTAGATGTAGTAAGCCTACCTCATAGCACTGAAGTTTTGACTTCTGTTTTAACTGTCATATTATATTTAAAATTAAACTTAGACTGGAATGAGAAGAAATAATAATATGCTTTCCCTCCCTCACAGATTCATGCCCGCAACCAAAATGAAATAATATTCGGGCTGAATGATGGCTACTATGGTGCTCCATTTGAACATAAGGTAAGAGTTTTCTCTTGCTGCTGTGCGTTTTTAGTGCAAAATAGGTAGGGTCCTGAAAAGCTTTATGTGAATCATATCTTAAGTACCATTATAGCTTGGTTGTTTAGTGCTGCTTATGATGAGTGCTTTTAAAAGGGGAAACTTACTTATTAAGATCGATAATTACTCAAAGTTATCTTTTCTAAATATGTTGTTGTTGTTATGTGCTTGTGACTCATAGCGACCCTATGTACAACAGCCATAAACTCTGCTCTGTCCTGTGCCAATCTCACTATCTCTGACACACCCATCCTGATTGCCCCATTCACTGAATCAGTCCACCTCATAGAGGGCCTTCCTCTCCTGCACTGTCCCTCCACCTTACCAAACATGATGCCCCTCACCAAGAACCTGTCCCTCCTTACAACATGTCCAAAGTATGTTAGATGGAGCCTCAGAATCCTTGCCTCCAAGTATCCACCCGGTTTAACCCTTTACAGGATGAATCTGTTTGTTTTCCTAGCAGTCCATGGTATTCTCAATACTTTTCTCCAGCACCATAGCTCTAAGACATCTATTCTCCTTCTATCCTCCTTGGTCACTGTCCAGCTCTCTGATGCATAACAAGTGATAGCAAAGACCATGGCCTGTATCAGATGCACCTTAGTCTCCAGAGAGAGACACCATTTCTCTTCAGTACCCTGGAGAGGGCCCTGACAGCAGACATTCCCATGGCAATATGTCTTTTAATTTCCTGGCTACTGGTGCCAAGAGTGTTGACTGTGGAGCCAAGCAAACTAAAGCTGTGAACAATCTCAATCTCTTCACCATCCATCCTGATGCTTCCAATTAGCCCAGCGGTGAGAATCTTTGTCTTGTTGACATTGAGCCTCAATCCATATTGGAGGCTGCAGTCCTTGACCCTCTGCAGCAAGTGCTTGAGTTCCTCCTCAGTTTCAGCAAGCAGGGTTGTTTCATCTGCATAACGCAGATTGTTGATGAATCTTCCATCAATCCTGACACCACGCTTCTCCTCATAGAGTCCGGCATCCCAGATAATCTGTTTTGCATACAGGTTGTAAAGATATGGAGACAGGACACATCACTGGTGTACGCCCTTCCCAATTTTGAACCATGCAGTGTTCCCTTGCTCTATTCTGATGACTGCCTCTCAGTCCAAGTATATAGGTTTCGCATTAGAACGATCAAGTGTTCTGGGATTCCCATTCTTCTCAGAGTCAGCCACAGTTTGTTATGATTCACATAGTCAAACACCTTTGCATAGTCAGTGAAACAGAGATATACATTCTTCTGGTATTCTCTGCTTTCAGCTAAGATCCATCTAATATTAGCTACAAATATCCCTAGTACGACGACCCCTTCTAAACCCAGTCTGGACTTCTGGCAGTTCTCTGCTGATGTGTTGTTTCAGTCGTTTTTGGATAATCTTCAGTAGACTCTTGCTTGCATGTAAAATCAATGATACTGTTCTATAGTTTCCACAGTCTGTTGGGTCACCCTTCTTTGGGATGGGAACAAATAAAGAACTCTTCTAGTCAGTTGGCCAAGTGGTTGTTCACCAGATTTCTTGGCACAACTTGGTGAGCACATCCAGGGCAGCATCTGTTAGCTGAAATATGTCAATTGGTATACCATCTATATTCCTTGGGCCTTATTTTTTGCCATTTCCTTCAAAGCAGCCTGAACTTCTTCCTTCATCACCATAGGCTCTTGCTCATATGTTGTTTCATGAAATTCTTCTGCGTCTGCCAATTCTTTTCGGTACAGTGACTCAGTGTATTCTTTCCATCTTCTTTTAATACTTCTTGGATCATTTAATATTCTGTCTAAAGCATCCTTGATTATAGCAACTCGAGGTTTGAATTTGTTCTTCAGTTCCTTGAGCTTAAGAAATGCTGAGAAAGTTCGGCCCTTTGTAAATACAGATAATATTAATTTTCCTAAAGGAAAATTTGATCTAGCTATTCTCTTTTATTCTTTATCATTCTTTGGGATTAAGATTGGTGAATTTGTTTAAATGCAGTGCCTCTTTCATAAATGTTTCAGATATCTTTCGCAACTTTCAAGAAGAAACTATGATTCAGGCAGTATATAATAATCAGCAATGCCTGTTTTTAAAGGTGATTATCGAAGGAAGCTGAACCCATAGTTACCAAATATCTTCTCTCTGTGATACTCTACTATGTGATTCATGTTCTTTATCCCACTTATGAGAACTAGCAGCTAACAAATGAAGTTTTTGTTTTCTCTATTTTATGTGTTAGCAGACAGGTTTAGAAGGATGAGCTTCATAGGGCCATAATTAGAAAGTTGCTGAGCTGAGACTCCAGGTCTACCTACTTCTAGCAATTTCTACTCTTTTGTGATGTTTCACCTAAAAAATTCCTAAGCCTGTATATTATTTAAGACTCTCTGGTGGTCTAGTGCTGTATGTGTTGTGCTGCTAACTGAAAGGTCAGCAATTTGAATGCGCCAGTTCCACTGTGAGCTGAGGATACAGTAAGCAAATCCATGCTTATCTTGGTCTTATGGAGCAGACAGTCGGCTCATAGGATATAGGTATAAAGCCTCAAACTATAAAGATTATGAAGGAAAAATGAGGCAAAATTAGAAGCCCTAATCTATGGCATAAATAGACTAATGTAATTGAAGACACACAAACCACTGAAAATAAACTCAATGATGGGACATTCTAAAAACCAGACTCTTATGTGCATCAAAAGACTTCCCCCAAGAGTGAGAAGAGACTACAGATTGGGGAAAAAAATTCAGCAACTATATATCTGATGGTCCTTGGAGAGGGACATCATGCTTCGGAGGGTGGAGGGACGGCACAGGAAGGAAAGACCCTCTATGAGATGGATTTAGTGACTGGGGTAGTCAGGGTGGGTGTGTCAGAGACAGCGCGATTGGCACGGGATAGAGCAGGGTTTAGGGCTGTTGTACATAGGGTCGCTATAGTCGCAAGCGACTCGGCGGCACATAACAGCAACAACAACAACATATATCTGAAAAAGAAACTACTTCATAATTTATGTTGTTGTTAAATGCCATTGAGTTGAACATGACTTATAACAACCTTATGAGCAACAGATCTGAACCCTGTCCTGGTCTGTGCCATCTTCACCATCTCTGACAAACCTGAGCCTATTGCTGTGGTCACTGTGTCAGTATAGCTTTTTGAGGGTCTTTTTTTGTTTGGCTGACACTCCATCCTTCCTAGCACGATGTCCCTTTCCAAGAAATAGCCTCTCCTAGCAACATGCTCAAAATAAGTGAAACGGAGCTTCACCATCCTTGCCTTCAAGGAGCACTGTGGTTACACTTTGTTCCAAACACATAGATCTGTTCTTTTGACAGTCCATAAGATATGCAGCTCTCTCTTAACACCACAGCTCAAAGGCATTGATTCTCCTGTCATCTATGTTAATTGTCCAGCTCTCAGATACATAACAGGTGATAGGAAAGACTATGCCTTGAATTAGTTGTACCTTAGTCTTTAGATTGACATCATTACTCTTCAGGATTTTGGAGACTTGACAACAGACTTTCCCAATGCTATATGTCTCCAGATCTCTTGACTTCTGTTACCAGTGGTATTGATTGTGAATCTAACTAAGCAAGACAACATTTAAAATCCAAAATTTATAGAAAACATTAAAAAAGTATAACCCTTCCCCAATTACAAGAAGGACAGAGACATAAGATACTTGAGAAGGAGATATTCAGAACCCAAGTGTCTATGAACAGATGAATGGTTAAACTATAACACAATAGGGTATTATTCAAGGGACACAATCATGTGGTAAGTACAATGGACACATGATAGAATTGTCTTTTCATGGTTTAGAGACCAATGTGTAGTACTTTCCATCTTTGATTTTTAAATTTCCAAGTAAAGTTTTCATTATTACTCTCCTTGGTTTGAAAATTATATTTTTTTTTCATCTTTATCCCACAGCCTGAATTTATAATGGTTGGTGGTTAGTGACTATTCAGTATGAAACCCCATTACCAGTTCTCTAATGTTTTAGCATTAACCTTTGGGAGACAGGAAATATGGTTCCGAGTGCCCCTTCTCCCATGAACAAGAGTTCCTTCAGGCAGCATTTTCTAACTGGCCATACAGAAGGCAGAGCTCAGGCGGGAAAGACACTCTAGCACCGATGGATCCTGGCTTGGTTCCTTGCCCCTGGAGTCTTGGTGCTGTATGGCCCAGCTGGAGCACTCCTTTCTCCACATGCCCTCTTAATCCCCAGAGCCCTCTCTATACCTTGAACTCTGAGCTCTTGCAGGTCCCAGAGGATCCTGACAGGTTCCTGCATTGGACTGTGTGGGGGCATGATGGACATTCTGGAGCACAGCACTTGACTATTGCCTCTGAAGGGCAGGGACCTCACCTTGCATGTCCTCTCTGTCTTTCAGTCCTGAGCACATTGTAGGACTCACAAACCTCTTTATTAGTTGACTGAAATAAGCCGATTTCACTCATCAGCCACCACGACCAGCTGCCATCAAGTGGGTTCCAACTCCTGGAGACCCTGTGTGTGTGGAGTTGGAATCCATCTATTATTGAACTTTACCTGTGGAAAAGCCATGAATTCCTGGAGCTTTTTTTTTTTTTTTGCCAATGCCTGCAGTGCAATGTAGACTTCTTTCCTCAGTACCATTGGTTTTTGATCATATGCTACTTCCTGAAAAGATTCCATATCTACCAGTTCTTTTTAGTACAGTGACTTTGTGTTTTTATTCTATCTTTTTTAGTTGCTTCCTGCACTATTCACTAATTTTACCATAGAATCTTTCAATATTGCAATTGAGGCTTGAATTTTTTCTTGAGTTTTTTTTCAGTGATAATTGAGCTGGGCATGATGAAGATCATGGAAATGGAGCATTAAGGGCCAAGTTTTGCTTTGCGGTTCATAGGGTCACTATGAGACAGAGTTAATTAGATAGCACCTAATGACAACATGTGTGCCAGTGTTACACATTGTATTGTGCTGTCTCTCTCCCTTGTCTTATTCTCTATCCTCAACTTTGAAGTTTTCTTTTCATAATGCTTTATGAAGCCTTCAAGATAATTCGGTTACTGTTTTACCGTTGATAAAGTGCACAGAAACATTTTCAAAAACACATTGCCACTGAGTCAGCTGATTCCCTGGAACTTATAGGACAGAGTTGAATTGCCCCAAAGGTTTCCAGGGCTGTATATCTTTGTGGAAAAAGACTGCCACATCTTTCTACCATGGAGTGATTAGTGGACTGAAAAAATGAACCTTTCAGTTAGTAACCAAGCATATTGGCCATTGTACCACCAGCATTCCTTAAAAGGCTCTGTTAGATATTGTCGAGCTATTTATGACTCATAGCGACCCTTGTATGACACAATTAAAATTGTGTAGTTCTGTGTCACCATATGGTTTAGCCCATTGTGTCAGTCCTGCTTGTTAAGGATCTTTCTCTTTTTTGCTGGTCCCTCTACCAAATATGATGATTCTTTCTTGTAACATGTGCCAAGTAATTAAGATGAAGGCTCACTGTCCTTACTTATAAGGAGCACATTTAAAAATACTCAGAATAAAAGTTACAGCATCAGTGCCTTCAGAGTCCGGTAGATGGCAGTGTTTTCTCACTTTAATTGCGGGGGGAATACAGCATGAAAAGAACTCAAGCAGAAAGGGTCTTCGGGAGATTGAAATAGCAATTTAGTGACTATTTGCACAAAAGTAGCCACATAAATGGATCATCTCAAGTGCTTAGTCAAGCTGAGATTGAAGATTTAAGGATAATAGCTGGTTTTAGTGCCTATTATAAGAGTCTGAACAAATGAAAACGATTTTATATTTTTCGTATTTCGATACTTTGGAAATAATAATCTCAGATTTGCCCTTGGACTGTGTTTTCTCCCTCCCTCCCTCCCTCCCTCCCTCCCTCCTTTCCTCCTCCTCCTCCTCCTCCCTCTCTCTCTCTCCCCCCTTTCCTCCCTCCCTTTCTTCCTTCTTTTTTTTTTTCCCCTGACACTATGTTTCTTGAAAGCAGTCCATAGGACACTGCAAGGAAACACTGCAGGGTTCAAAATCAAGAAAGGAGTGCGTCAGGGATGCATCCTGTCCCCTTACGTTTTCAGTCTGTATGCAGAACAGATCATTCAGGAAGCAGGGCTTTATGAGGAGGAGTGTGGCATCAAGATTGGGGGGAGACTCACTAACAACCTACGCTATGCAGATGACACAATCTTGTTTGCTGAAACTGAAGAATACCTGAAGCACTTGCTGCAAAAGGTCAAGGACTGTAGTCTTCAATATGGATTGAAGCTTAACATCAAGAAGACAAAGATTCTCACCACTGGGCCAACTGATAGCACCATAATAGCTGGAGAAGAGATTGAGGTTGTTAGCAATTATAGCTTGCTTGGTTCCACAATCAACATTTTTATTATTTATTAATTTTAATGAAAGTTTACAGAGATTTTGGATTTCCATTCATTCACTGTTACACTTTTCTCCCTGCCCAACCTCCCCCCCGCCCCAGTTCGCTTTTCTCTTTGAAAAGTAAAAGAAAAATTCCTTTATTGTTATACAATCTCTTCCCCCAGGTCCACTGCACTATGCAGCCTTTGTTCTGGACTCCTGTCATGACAATAATTCTTGATGCCCTGCTAAACTTTGCCACTGCTACTGGGGTGAGATTGTATTGCATTTTTGTTTTGATTTGCATCTCTCTATTGCCAGTGATTTGGAGCATTTCTTCATGTGTTTGTTGGCCATCTGAATGTCGTCCTCTGTGAAAAGTCTTTCCATGTCTTCTGCCCATTTTGTAATTGGGTTATCAGTCTTTTCTTCTGGAGGCCCTGTAGAAGTCTGTAAACTTCCGTTATGAGGCCCTTGTCTGAGATGGTATTGACGTTCCAGTCAGTAGATTTTCTTTTCACCCTGTTGGAAGCAGTTTTTAATTGTGATTGGATTGAATATTTACAAAGCCAATTATTTTTTGTTTGCTTTTATGGGTTTCTTCTGCCAATTAATTTTTAATTCAACCATTCCTATACATTTTGTTCTGCAGTGTTAATTTCAAGACCCAGAGTATAATTACACTTTCCCCCTTTCCTCCCTAGAATTCTGATTTCCATTATCCTTTCATTAGTGATAATATAGTTATCTTCTCATATTTGTATATTGCCTTTCTTTTCACTTAAGTCTTAATTTTTGGCAAGCAGGGTGGTCACATAGTTCAGTTTGTTAGTGCATCTTCTCTAATCCTGAGTTGGTATTCCTCTTTATATCCAGGTTCTTGGATTATTTACTCTGCCTACAGGTTGAAAAAGTTGGATGAAATGATAAAACCCTGGTGCACACGTTTTAAACTATTCTCTCTTCAAATGCTTGCCTATTAACCAGGGTTCTGTATGACTTGTAAGAAGTGCTCTGGAATTCTCATTCCTCGTATTCTTATCTGTAACTTGTTATGAGTGGGTAAGTTGAATGCCTTCGTGTGGTTGGTAGAGCACAGGTAAACATCTGTGTTCTCTGCTTTCAGCCAAGATTCAGTTGACCTCAAGCAGTGACATCCCTTGTTTCGTGTCTTCCAAATCTGGCTTAGATTTCTGGCAGTTTGTTCCCTGTTGCAGCCGTTTTAAATTTGCTAGCATGTGATATTAATGCTTTTCTTCAGTAATTTTTTATATTGTGTTTGATTGCTTTTCTTCGGAATGGGCATGAATATGGATCTCTTCAGTTAGTTGGCCAAGTCTTGACACAGACCGGTAAACACTTCCAGCATTGTAGTTGTTTGTTGAAGTATCTTAGTTAGTTGTTAATTCTAGCAGTTCCTGAAGCCTTGTTTTTGAGTAATCCTTTCAGCTCAGTCTATATCAGTACCAATGGTGCAGTTACTCTATGCGTTCCTGCCATCTTCTTTTGATAATTTCTTCATAGATTTTTTTTTTTTTTTAAACCCATAGCATCCATCAGTGTTACAACTTGAGACCTGAATTTTTCTCTTTAGTTTTTCTGCTTGGTAAATTCCAATTACATTCTTCTCTTTCATTTATTATACTTTTTTATAGTAAAGTGCTGACCTTTAAAATTGTCTTGTCATCTGTTCACGTCTGTTCACTTTAGCTACTCTGCACTTAAGAGATGTTTCAGAGACAAAGTGAAGAAGGAAGACCAACTAGTATTACTATTACTGTTTGATAGGAAAATTGAGACACAGATTGGTAAAATAACTTCTTTTGAGTTTCTAACTTTGTCATTTCTTTACAATGAAGCTTTGTGAGTAATAACTTCCATTAGCAGTTATTGTCCTCCACTTTTATTTGAGTTGATGCATCTGTATTTCTTCCTTGAAAGCAGAAATTGTGTTTTAAAAAGCCATTTTATTGTGATTTGAGTGAAAGTTCCAGAGCAAATTGATTTTCAACAATTCTTATACTTTTTCATCATAAGAAATGCCAGTACGTAAACACATTATGTTCCGTGACATTGATTACAATCCTCTCATTGTAAGAGCACTTTTCTTTCTTCATCTCTGTGTTTCTCATTTCCATTTGCCTTTTCTTATCCCTTCCTACCTTCTAGGGAGTGCTGCCCTTTTGACTTTGTATGGTTGATTGTTAAAGAAACAATATCTTAACTTTGTATCTCTACTACTAGGCTCACTGTAAGGCATCTAATACATAGGTGGTCAAACTCAAATGCATTGTCGTTGAGTTGAAACTGATTCATAGCTGATCCTCTCAAGGCAGTTAATTGCGTGAGAAGAGATTGCCTCATCTTTCTCCCAAGGAGCCCAGTGTGGATTTGAACTGTCAGAGTGGTGCAACTCCTTATGGACTGTGCCACCAGAGCTCCCTAAATTAGTCCTTATGGAATGAATGGTCAAGATCTCAGGATGGCCTGGTGACAGAACCAAGGTGAGAGCACAGACCAATCTCTCTAGATAAAAGATAACCTCATTGTATCATTTCACTTGTGAAAATGTGATGGCTAGAGATTTTTATAATTTCATTTCTTTTGGAGTTTCTTCCATCATTATTTTCTATAACTGTGCCTAATTGTGAAGAATATATCCCATAATTTATAACAATTGAGGCTAGCAAGTTTTGTTGTTGTTGTTATTGTTATGTGCCGTCGAGTCGCTTGTGACTCATAGCAACCCTATGTACAACAGCCCTAAAACCCTGCCCTATCCTGTTCCAACCTTATTGTCTCTGACACACATATCCCCATTGCCCCAGTGACTGAATCAACCCAACTCATCAAGGGTCTTCCTCTCCTGGACTGTCCCTCCACCCTCCCAAGCATGACGCTCCTCTCTAAGGACTGGTCCCTCCTTGTAACATGTCCAAAGTATGTCAGACAAAGCTTCAGAATTCTTGCCTCCAAGGAGCAGCCTGGTTTTACCTTCTCCAGGATGAATCTGTTTGTTCTCCTAGCTGTCCTTGATATATTCATCACTCTTCTCCATCACCACAGCTCAAAGACATCAGTTCTCTTTCTGTCACCCCTAGTCGTTGTCCAGCTCTCTGACGCATAACAAGCAATTGTGAAGACTATGGCCTGAATCAGGTGCAGCTTAGTCTCCAGACTTATGTTGTTGGTCTTCCGTACTCTGGAGAGGTCCCTGACAGCCAGCTTTTCCAATGCAATTCATCTTTTAATTTCCTGGCTACTGGTACCAAGAGCATTGATTATGGAGCCAAGCAAACGAAAACTGTTAACAATCTTAATCTCTTCACCATCCATAATGGTGCTGCCAATTGGCCTACTGGTGAGAATACTTTTTTTATAATGTTGAGCTTCAATCCATATTGAAGGCTACAGTCCTTGACCTTCTGCAACAAGCGCTTCAGGTTCTCCTCAGTTTCAGCCAGCACGGTTGTGTCATCTGCATAATGCAGATCGTTGATGAATCTTCCTCCAAACCTGATGCCATATTCCTTCTCAGAAAATCCAGTCTCCTGGCTGATCTGTTCTGCATACAGATTGAAAAGGTATGGAGACAGAGTACATCCCTGGCATACACCGTTCCTGATTTTGAACCATGCAGCATCTCCTTGCTCTGTTCTGACGACTGCCTCCTGGTTTCAGAATGAAGTTGCAGGAACCAGAAAAGTTAAGAGATTTTATATTCCTAATTTTGTAAAATGAGAGACTAAAAATATGGCTATTTCCTTTTGGTAGTTGTCGTAATGACTACTAACTTATTTCCAGGGCATATCCCACACAGTACCCTGGCAGAATTTTCAGCAAAAATATGGTTTCAGTATGCCAAGTAGTCTATATTTTAATAAGAGAGAGAGAGAGAAAAAAAGCTGTAATTTCTGTTCTTTTCTCTTAGTACATCATTGAGAAAAAGATGAAAATCATAATGATATACCCATTTCTATTTAGGCCTGCCTCATTTCATTACATCTGGTGCCTGAGAGGTAAGGAGCTGAACTGCCAACCCAAAGGCAAGCGGTTCAAATCTGCCAGCAGCTCAGGGGGAGTAAGATGAGCAGTCTCCTCATGCAGTTTACTGCCTCAGAAAACCTGCTGGAGGATCAGCTATGAGTAGGTTCCAACTTGACAATACACAACAACCACCTTTCATAACAAAATAGGATAAACAAAAACTACACAAATTTTCCAGGACTGCATAGAATAGCTTTCTGCTTTATTATGAAACATCTTGATATCCAAGCCCAACTTCAGTCCAGGGTAAAACTTTGTTTCTGAACCATTTGAGCTGACCTGATGTCTTAATAACACTGCTCCCCAAATGAAGCTCATTGCTGTTCTGACTCACATGCTCTCTGTTGACTTTTTTAGGCTATGGATCTTAGCCAGAGGGGAACGCTTAACTTCTCCCATTGACTTCCTAGTGGATTTGAACTGTGATCTTTCAATTAACAATGCACCATGCTTCATACAGCTCCATTAGAACACCTTCATAGTACATGATATGGGTACAAGCTTTTGAAAACTACCATTGCTAGTTTTCCAGCCATTGTCTTCTCAGTTGCTTATATGCATCTGACTAAGGATGACAGAAGAAGAATCGATGCTGTTGAGTTGTGATGCTGGAGAAGAGTATTGACCCTACTATGGACTGTCAACAGATCTATCCTAGAGAGGGTGAAATCAAGAGGCTCCTTGATGGCAAGGATTTTTTTGTTTTGTTTAAATTTATTATTAATTTCAGTAAAAATTTACAGAGACTTTGGATTTCCATTCATTCATTATTGCACTTTTCTCCCCTCCCAACCCTCCCCCCCAGTACACTACCCTCTTGGAAAAGTAAAAGAAAAATTCTTTCATTGTTTTATAAGCCCTCCCCCAGGTCCACTCCACCATGTAGCCTTCGCTCTGGACTCCTGTCATGACAAAAATACCTAATTACATATCCCTTTTAAACAGTTTTCTCCCTTCTCTGTTTCCTTGCAGTATACATTATTGAACCCATCTTTCTCAGTCTCTCCCCAACCCCAAGGTCGGTCCTGTTTTACAACAGTGGCATCATGCAGTATTTGTCCTTTTGTGACTGAGATA